>NC_091984.1:57399886-57732279 GCF_044704955.1 Pristiophorus japonicus | reverse complement strand
AATTTACACTTTCCTGAATCCTTCCAACCCCCTTTCATTAGTTTAAAGCCCTGTCTACTGCCCTAGTTATTCGATTCGACAGGACACTGGTTCCAGCCTGGTTCAAGTGGAGCCCGTCCGAATGAAACAGCTCCCTCTTTCCCCAGTACTGATGTCAGTGCCTCATGAAGCAAAACTCCTGCCTCCCACACCACGCTTTGAGCCACGTATTTAACTTTCTAATCTGCTTGTCCCTATACCAATTGACGCATGGCTCAGGTAACAATCCAGAGATTATTACTTTTGAGGTTCTACTTTTTAATTTGGACCTCAACTCCTCAAACTCTTTCAGCAGAACCTCAGTCCTAGTTCTACCTATGTCGTTGGTTCGTGCGTGGACAACTGGATCCTTCCCTTCCCACTCCAAGTTCTTCTCCAACTGCGAGTAATGTCTTTAACCCTGGCACTGGGCAGGCAACACAACTTTCAGAACTCCCGGTTACGGCTGCAGACAACTGTACCTATCCCTCCGACAATACTGCCCCCCTACCACAACTACATTCCCTTTCACTCCCCCCACTTGAATGGCCTCCTGCACCATGGTGTCATGGTCAGCCTGCTCATCCATCCTGCAGGTTTTCCCTCATCCACACAGGCAGCAAAAACCTCATACCTGTTGGATAAGGGCAAAGGCCGAGGCTCCTCCAGCACTGCACCTGGGGTCCTCTTACCTGCCTGGGGGTTTATGTACACAAATCTTTGAAGATGGCAGGACAAATAAGGCTGTTAAAAAAGCGTTCAGGATCCTTGGCTTTAAAAATAGAGGAATAGAGTACAAAAGTAAGGAAGTTATGTTGAGCCTTTATAAATCACTGGTTAGGCCTCAGCTGGAGTATTGTGTCCATTCTGGACACCACACTTTCGGAAGGATATCAAGGCCTTGGAGAGGATGCAAAAGAGATTTACTAGAATGATATCAGGGATGAGAGACTTCAGTTATGTGGAGAAATGGGAGGAGCTGGAGTTGTTCAAAATGATGAAGGATTTTGTTAGAGTAAGTAGAAAAAAACTGTTTCCACTGGCGGGAACGTCGGGAACCAGAGGACACAGGTGTAAGGGAATTGGAAAAAGAACCGGAGGGGAGATGAGGAGAATTGTTTTTTTTTTTAATTGGCAAGTTGTTATGATCTGGAATGCACTGTCTGAAAGCAGATTCAATAGTACCTTTCAAAAGAGAATTAGATAAATAGTTAAAGGGGAAAAATTGCAAGGCTATGGGGAAAGAGCAGGGGAGTGGGGCTAATTGGATAGCTCTTTCAAAGAGCCAGCACAAGCACGATGGGCTGAATGGTCCCCTTCTGTGCTGTATGAGTCTATGAAATGTTATGGCTAATCATGTGTTTATTTCTAGAGACATGTGTTATTCTGAATGACATTCCCTGCATTTCCACACACACAACATTGTGTGTGTGTGCATGCGTGCGTGTCCACCACAGCAGAAGGACCCTCTCTTAGAAAGTTATTTTTTCATCTTTGCAGTTGAAGAATGCAAAGATCAGAAACCACAGGAATTTTACTGGTGGTATAATTGAGCCAGCTGGAAAAGAGGATCTCTGATCTGATTAAAACTCACCGGAAAAGATCCACCACCAATGTGGACTCTGGGCCCAGGTCAAAGAGATGGGGTAAGCCCGGCAATTTGCACTGTGGGTTGCCTCAATACTGCATGGGCTAGCTAGGCTTTAATGGATGCTCTCGTTATGTTTTACAGCAGCTGTGCATCAGGAAGAGGCAGAAGATGATCCAGAAGGATAAGCAGAAGGACAAGCAGAAGTAGCATCCGAAAGACATCCAGAAGAGAGTCCAGAATGGTTTCCTGATTTTGAGCAGGATGATCTGGATGAAGGCCAGCATGAAGATCCCCCACTGATCAGATGGTCGTATTGGACCTGCAGCCGGTGGAACCCATGGATCAGGATACGTGTCCCAGTGTGGTCCAGCAACACACACCTGTGAGAGGGATGCCCAATAGGGTCGAGGAGCAAGGCACAGGTGGGAGACGGCAAAGGAGGGTAGAAAGGATAGCTGAACCACAAGCATAGATAGACATGGTACAGCTCATCGGGATGAGTGAGGAGAGTATGCAGCTAACCAGGTCGCTTTTGGACACAATGGGTGAGGTGAGGATAGAAATTGCGGGACTGTCAGGAGAAGTAGCAACACGGTCTGGAGGAATAGGACCACCATTGGCGGGGCAGATTAGGGAGGGAATGGTGGATGCACTTGATGCACTGTCGGGATAGCTGATGGGTAAATTGTCTGACATATGTGACAGAAATTTGCAGGCAGTTGCTGCAATAAGGGAACACACCCAGATTGTCATTCAACAACACCAATCGGCGGCATCAACTACTGCCACTCAAATCATCCCCAGATCAACCTCAGGGACTGTGCCGCAGAATGATCCACAGCTTGAAAAAGACAAAGACGAACCCAGGCCTTCCAGAAAGGTGTCTACTAGGTCTGCCCCTATCCAACCCCACCAACGGAAAACCAAAAAATATAACCTTGGGCTCACCGGGGGGCCAAGAAAATCTGCTGCGCCAACAGACAGGGCTAAAGATGCAGGCAAGGGGGGCACTACACGCTAGTGGTCGTTGCATAAGGGGGAGGAGAGATATTTGTACCTTGCTGTTACTTGCTTTGTTAATAGAAAAGTTGATACAATAAAGTTTTGTTAATTGAAAAAGTTAAAATTTGCGAGAAGTTTAAAGTTTGATACATGCTAATTGAAAATTTTAAAGTTTGATATTTCTTCATTGAAAAATAAATGTTTTATTAAAGTTAAGTACAAATGTACAAATGTCTAATAAACCTATTCTTTTAATTTATCCAGAATCAATGCATTATTTTGTGAATTTAACCAACATAAACCTACACATTATTAAAAGTGAAAATAGGTGTAAACAGTCAACACGGTGCGACACTATAATCAACCATGCCACCGTTTAGCCTTCAGACAGAAAAATGTTCACGGATTAGCCACTGACACAAGTCTCTAGCAATGGCTAGAGGTCCCCTTGGTCGTCCCACCCTCCTCCGCCATCGTCCTGTGGCTTGAGATGGTTCCTCTTCCTGCTGCTGGTCCTCCTCCTCCTCTTAGTCAGCCTCCTCCGAATCCTCATCCCTCTTTCTCCCCTCAGGAGGATCTTCAATGTCCAGTACCTGTCCCCTCATGATGGCCAAGTTGTGCAGCATGAGCGACGTGGTGAGGGGAGTATTGTAGGTAGCCTCCAGAGTGGTCCAGGCATCGGAAATGCTGCTTTAAAACACTAACTGTCCTCTCTCTGATGCTCAGTGTCATTATATGGGACATATTGTACTGATGCTCTGTATCAGTGCAGGGTTTGCATAGGCGGGGTCATAAGCAAAGTGGCGAGCCAGTAACCTTTGCCACCAAGCAACCAGTTCTGCCCTTCTGGTAGCTCCTGAAACAAACATCGCAGATATAATGCTCTCACGTAGGATGAAAGCATCATGGATGCTACCAGGATATTTGGTATCCACTGCCATGATCCGCTGCAGATCGTCGCACACCAGCTGCATATTTAGGGAGTGGAACCCTTTCCTGTTGCGGTAAACTACGGAATCTTGCAAGGGTGCTCTCAAGGCGATGTGGGTACAGTCAATGGCACCCTGTACCCTGGGGAAGCCAGCAATTTTGGATAACCCCACAGCCCTGTCTCTCATTGCCTGCATGGTCATTGGGAAAGTGATGAACTGGTCCCTTTTGGCATAGTGAAGCAGTCACCTGGTGAATGCAGCAATGGGTGGTGTGCTGAGAGATCAAGCTTACGTCCCCAGTTGAAGCTTGAAATGATCCTGTAGCATAGAACACAAGTGCCGCTGTTACCTTTACTTCTACAGGTAGGGCAGTCCTCCTTCCACTTCTTGGCCGTATGTCTGCCCTGATTAGTTGGCAGATCTCAGTAATGACCTCACTCAGTTGCAGGTATGAACGCCTCTTCCGCCGATAGACTCGCTGAGGGTAAGGCCTCCTCCCCATCAATTTGTCTCCCCGATATCGGCGTTGAATTATTCGTTGCCTCTGCATGTGCTTGCCATGTATGGCCAACGCTCTTATCAGGCATGCTAAAATTTGCACCCATATTATCGTTATTATGCAGGTAAATACTTAAATCCTCTCCTCTCTGCTCCACAAGGCTGGGTGAAGCCCTAGATCGGACCACACCCTGATCTGTGCATGCGTCTGTTTGTTTGTTTGTTTGTACAGTGATTCTCTTGGCTCCCCTATGATAAATGGTGATTTCCAGCTTGCTGCTGTGCCTGTGCACAAAACGCCCCTTTTGAATATTGACTGAGCTCGAGCACGGAGCGAAGGAGTGCCAGCTGGGCAGAATCGCAAACTCCGCCGGACACAAGCACAACAACTCGCCCCTCGGCTTCAAAAGCAGCCCGTGCTCTGGTGCTGGTGTCCGGCCAAGCCTGCAACCCTGCCCGGCCTACACTCCCCCGACCCGTGCCTGGAACCCGGCCAGCAACGATTGTATTGGGATGGACAGTCGCGATTTGGGTGAAAAAGAACCCTAACCCAGCAAAGTTATTTCAGTTCCCTTCCTCCGAAAAACTTACACATTTGTTTATTAAATTGTCTCGCTCCAAAAACTTGGAAATTACTTTCCAAGTTATTTTCCAGAGTACCCTGTCAAAAAAAATCCATGCATTTGTACTTTATTTTGTCTTCTTTTGCCTGGCCCCAATGTCCTTTTGTGCACCGCACCAATTTCCTTAAGTTCACAGAAGGTTTTTTTTTTGTGGCTTTTTGGCGGTATGCACCGTGCTGAAAGAAATCGTAGACGGCCAAAATCGCCTAACGAAACAAAAACGGCACCCGAGCCCGTTTTCACTCGTGTCTGCGCCAAAAATGTTTAAACTGGCGCATATGATTCGCGCCAGCGTACAAACTTTGGTGAAAATTGGAAACTGAGGATTTGACGCCAAAAAACGGTTGGATGCAAAAGACGGCGCACAATCATGGCAAAAATAGAGGCCAAAAAAGACATAGGCTTAGAGTCATACAATGGTTTGAGGTGATAGTGAATTGTTTCCATCTCTCTCTTTTTCCTATTTTCAATGTAATATTCCAATACGAACGAATCAAATTGCCAACTGCTGAATTTAAAGCCTCCTACTCACTTACTGGATGTGGTGGCAAATAAGTTCTTGGTTTGCAATAGGTTTTAAATAATATATTTATAATAATCACCTTAGAGCTTTTTGTTTAAAACGGCACACTGTCTTTAACAAAAAATACCTAAAGCTTTTTTTTTTAAATGAATAAATTAAATATGTCAAAAACATCACTGACATAACTGTTACTGGATAGTAGAAGTGGATCCAGTCATCTTCTAAGCAAGATGGGATGCATAAAGCCAAGATCAGATCAACCATGATCTTATTGAATGGTGGCGGAGCAGGCTTGAGGCGCCAGATGGCCGACTTCTGCTCCTATTTCTTATGTTCTTATGAGTATGGAGGCTACATTCCAAACAGGTCAGATTGGTCTTGTATTAATGATCCAACTGATGATCGAATTGATTACCATAAAAATAGATTTATTCCAATCAAATTATCTTTGTTCAGTTCCTGCCAATTAATTTACTATTGACTAGTTGTTGAGATGCACATTAATTTTAACAAAGTCGATTTAAAAAAAAGATTATTTCCTTGGAGCTAATAATACCCTTGACTTTATTCAGAATGTTTAGGTCATTGAGTGGTTAGGTTTCACAAATATTGAACAGTTACCCTTAATTCTCATGTCAGTCAACACAGCTTGCAATAATTCTCAAGAAATGCAACAGGAGTCCACATTTTTTTATAAATAAAGACCTAATGCTATTTGGTTTCTTAATGCTAAATTTCACTTAGGTTATTGAACCCTGATGATCCTTGTGGCTGAGGGAGCAGATAGAATGCAAGTTAAATGCCTTATTCCTAGGCCACTCACACTTGGCACAGCTCAATAGTTTACACATTACTATCAGAGTGGTCATAAGGAAAGCTTTATGCTGAAATGGGGCAGTCATCGGATTATAGCAGTAACACCATTTCCCGTCCTTATCCAAGCGCAAAAAACCCCCACTAGAATTGAACTGCACTCCTAGGTTGAGAATTAGGGTGCGTTTACACTGCAACTCGAGCATTGCTGCGAGGCAGTTTTGCTTCAGAAAGATGCTACAGTTATAGATTTAAATGCAACCTAATCTGGAGCCAGGGTTGATCGGACACTGAAATTAAGTGGAGTAAGGCTAGCTGGAGAAGGGAGTCTCATTCCGCTTCACTTCAGAATCAGGTCAGGCCCTGGCTGGATTTACATTACACACGTTTATCACTGGTACTGCTTTGCACCAGCACTCCGCTTGTAGTGCAAACGCACCTTAAATACAACTCAGCTTCCTTTAAGGTAGCATGATGCTATTTTTAATCAGATTTTAAAGTATCTCCTAAATAGTGATGCCTTAAATATTGCAGTTACAGTGCATGATGTTTGGGAGATAATATAAATTTTGACCAAAATAATTTAATGCAATTATATTAAATGAGAGGTACAATGGTGACACGTGAAAACATCAGTGACGACAATTCCAACAACTATTAGATGGCAGGGAACGATTGGAGCAGCAAATGTACCAAAGTGTGGATATTTGAAATAATTCCTCTAAAGATGGAATTTAACCAGAATACTTTCAAGATATAGGCCCTGATTTTGCAGTAATAATAACGCTAAGGCTATCAGCGCTCACTGTTATTATGGATCAAATCTGACAGCAACATCTGGAGACTGCATTTGCAGTTAGGAAATCAGGACGTTGCTGTCCGAGGTGCCCTGCTCCTCTACAAGCTTCACGACACTGGTACCTCACCAATGGATTCAGCATTAAAACACATGAAGGGTGTGAAGTTGGGATGCTTACCCAATAAACACGCCAGAAAAAAATAGGGCTTGATTATAAGAAAAAAAAAAGGAGTAGGAATAGGCCATACGGCCCCTCGAGCCTGCTCCGCCATTTAATACAATCATGGACTCAGCTTCACTTCCCTGCTGCTCTCCATAACCCCTTATCGTTTAAGAAGCTGTCTATTTCTGTCTTAAATTTATTCAATGTCCCATCTTCCACAGCTCTCTGATGCCGCAAATTCCACAGATCCACAACCCTCAGAGAAGAAATTTTTCCTCATCTCTGTTTTAAATGGACAGCCCCTTATTCTAAGATTATGCCCTCTAGTTCTAGTCTCCCCATCAGTGGAAACATCCTCTCTGCATCCACCTCGTCAAGCTCCTCATAATCTTATACGTTTCAATAAGATCACCTCTCATTCTTCTGAACTCCAATGAGTATAGGCCCAACCTACTCAACCTATCTTAATAAGTTAACCCCCTCATCTCCAGAATCAACCTAGTGAACCTTCTCTGAACTGCCACCAAAGCAAGTATGTCCTTTCGTAAATATAGAAACCAAAACTGCATGCAGGTGTGGCCTCACCAATACCCTGTATAACTGTAGCAAGACTTCCCTGCTTTTATACTCCATCCCCTTTGCCATAAAGGCCAAGATTCCATTGGCCTTCCTGATCACTTGCTGTACCTGCATACTATCCTTTTGTGTTTCATGCACAAGTACCCCCAGGTACCGTTGTATGGCAGCACTTTGCAATCTTTCTCAATTTAAATAATAACTTGCTCTTTGATTTTTCCTGCCAAAGTGCATGACCTCACACTTTCCAACATTATACTCCATCCGCCAAATTTTTGCTCACTCATTTAGCCTGTCAATGGCCTTTTGCAGATTTTTTGTGTTCTCCTCACAAATTGCTTTTCCTCTCATCTTTGTATTGTCAACTAACTTGGCTACATTACACTCAGTCCCTTCCTCAAAGTCGTTAATATAGATTATATATATAGTTGGGGTCCCAGCACTGATCCCTGCGACACTTCACTGGTTACCGATTGCCAACCCGAGAATGAACCATTTATCCCTACGCTCTGTTTTCTGTTTGTTAGCCAATCCTCTATCTATGCTAATATATAGCCCCCAACTCCGTGAACTTTTATCTTGTGCAGTAAGCTTTTATGTGGCACCTTGTGATCATTCAAGTCTACGTGAACTATTAACAGCATAAGTCTTAATTACTGCCAAATAACTTCTCTGGCACTGAAAATTTACTTTTACATATGTGCAGTTTCATTCCTTCATATTTTAATTATTGTTGGAGATTTTTGTATTTAATTAAAACTAAAATATATTTAACTTTCTTTTTGTTTGTTTTATCTCTCTCTCTTAATCCCATCCTTCTTTCCCTTGCTTTATCTCGCTTTCAATACATGATTTTACATTGAATTCAATATTCTAACTTACACTTCCTAGTTTAGACTCTGCGTGCCTCAGTAAGGATTCGTCAATCTGATTAGTTGAAGAGACACGCTGTTGCTTTCCCTGCTCACTCAGGTCCCCGATCCCCTGTAGAGGATGCCATGCTGTATTGGACTCCCAATGACCAAATTGTTGCGCAAAAGCCTATTAAAAGTCTGTGGGCAGCTGAAAGCATAATGAACGGTGAGCACACTCATTTGCCGCTGACCACAAAATCTGGGCCATAGTTTTATTTTTGAGTGTTCTTGTGAATGTGACAAATGTGACAATGGCAGGGTCACACAATGTTTGGTGTAAGCCGCAAAATGGGGAGCCGGGGGGGGGGTGTGCGGGGAGCTGCATTCTCCCTTTCTTTGTACATACTTGGTCAATAAAGACAAGTTTTGCAATTAATTGTTTAAAAATGCTCCAATTATTCAGCTGCTATTGAAATAATAGTTAGCAGGCAATAAATGGCTTACTGATTTGACTGTAGAAATGGGACAATACAAAGGGCTAGAAATTCAGCGATTTTGCGACTGGGTTTTTGGGGCTATTTCACCTTTTTTGGCAAAAACACGGTCGGTGGAAAATTCGGAGAAGTTTTACGGTGGCAGTTTTCAAATACCGCTGGAGAGAGGAGTGCTGCCGTACAAGACTCGAAATATCACTTTCGCCAAAAATTTGGCTCTGTGTGCACCTGTATTTAGGACGGGAAAAAAACGCCAGGAAAAAAGCTGCGTTGCCTGCCCTTGGATCAACAATAAGTATGAAGACCTGCAAAAAAGGTAAGTTAAAGTTTTTATTTTTTTTTTTTAATTCTTTTGCAGCAATTCACTAGATAAGTGCCTTGCAAATTGTTTTGTGACTTTTCTTTTTTCCAATTTATTTTCAGGTGTTTTCCCGCCCTCCCTAGACCCAACTCGCAGCGATATTGGCCTCAGACGAGGATCACGGTTTGCGCCCCGAATCCTCGTGCAACGCTGATTTTTACCATTGCCCAAATGAAAGCTTGAATTTACGGCCTCGTAGCGATAGGGTTGCGATAATGATAATTTTGGTGAAAAAAATACAATTATCGCCGAGAACAGAATTTCTAGCCCTAAGAGCCTGAAGTAAATTTTACACTGTTGGCTCTAGACCAAACAAATAACCAAAAGCCATTTCCTTACAATTTTGTAACAAAACAATATTGTTTGTGTTATATATGTAAACCTGTAAAAACCATGTTCAACCACCAGAGAGCTCATCCCCTGGAATCCCAAAAGATCCCACAATCCCTTGGGAGCACCTGTATATAAGGAGGCCTCACAGGCTGGAGAGGCACTCTGGAGACCTGTAATAAAGGACTAGGGTCATACATTACTTTGAGCTTACAGTATCTGGTCAGATCCTTTATTCAAGACATAACAGTTTGCATCCCAGAAATACTGCAAAGTATAAGTGTCATACTCCTAAAATCATTTCACAACGTATCACAGAAAACACCAAGAAATTTTCTGTAAATAACTGCTCTGCAAGGATGGTGCAAACAGGATACATCTTTAAAACTGAGACTTAACCAGTTGGGACTGACTGCTGTCACTGGAGTGTGCCATTACTAATAGGATAAACATTGAAAAGTTCTGTTTTGAAAAAGGATTTTCCTATTAACTGGAAATTTCATGCAGAATTTATTTACATTCATCATGAAAAGCATTGCCATGTTTAAGCAAGGCATATGACATTAAATGTGAAGCACAGTGAAATGGGATTATCACCGTGGTCTTCCAATCCAGCCAAAATTAAGAATTGACAAAATAAAATCAGCTGTGGTTGGCCGAAACGGTTTCTTCATCAATGCTGGAAACTGAATTTGCCAATCGTTGGTCGGAAGTCTCTTGTACTTGAATTAACAAAGCCACATGCTGTTAATAATTTCCGACTTGCATCATAGAATTTCCCAGTTACAAATATTCAGATGAAACCATTTCTTGCCACTCAATGTCACTACCATACCTTGCAAATATCATCCCAATATTTAATTTACAAATTATTAGTTGAAGATTTATAAAGAGCCTGCTTTGTAGAAGCTTGTCATATCTGAAAATTACTGCGCCCTCAATCTTAAATAATCATAAAATGTAAAAAGGATCAATACTCCAGACCCGCAGGAATTCAAACAAATACATTGTCTTCTTGCTGTAACCCTTACTTAAGTAATATTATATTTAACTGGTGTGCTTGTCAAGATTTATTTTTATAGTACTAACCTGAGGCTGCGTGATCGAGGACGCATGGCAGGAGACTGTCGTCCATCATCATCTGTGATGCTCTCTGTACTGAAGTGCTTGCTGAGGAAATGCAGTTCATCGGCTGTGGGCTGATATGGCAGCTGGTGAAGTTTTTCCTGTGATGAGCAGGATGACTGTGTGCAGTAAAAAAATCTTTCTAAGTGCTATTTCTCATCAGTCCGAACTCCATTGCTCTAAATTACTAGAGCATGGAAGTGAAGGGAAAAACAAGTATTCAAGGCAAAATAAAAAGGTCAAACAAATCTGCTATTTTAGTGAATTAATATGCTTCTTGCTACAGCAAAATTTGACTAATGTTGGCACCTCAAATCTGCATAATTATGAATCACATCACAGGTAACAAAAGCAAAGCACATTTATCACAAGAGTAAAATGTATTTAAGATAACATATTTTCTCAAAATACAGCTGTAGAAATATATATATATATATATATCATTTCATTACTTTTTTTTAAAATCAAAAATACTTCTGAGTGTTAAGAAGCAGAATAATCCTGCTTTATGCATTTCTGAAACATTTTCTTTGAAAACTAAGAGTTTTCATTAAAAGTCCACAGGTCCATGATGTCATTCACCATTTATGTTTAATTACTTCAGCAGGATTGTTTTAATTCGAATTGAGCCATAGTTATGACTGAAGTGGTCTAAATGCAGTCTATTCCTTGCACAAGTAGTACGACAATAAATATCAAAACAAAGAAATACATTTCAGTGCTTAACTAAACTGCAAGTCAGCACTTCACTAACATTTTCAGGAGAATTTAAAAAAATTAAAATTAATATAATTAACGTTAAAGACCACGCATTATGTAACTGAATTAGCAGGACTATTTATAATATTGGAAGCAACAAAGTACAGTGCTGGTTATCAAAATAAACTATATGGTAGTTACACAGTACCCCACAAAAAGCATTAACCTCTGTTCTCTATTTTGGAAAAAAAACAAAGATGATTTCATACGTGATGTCATATCAGAATCTATGTCTAGGTAACCATTTCATTTTAACATGACTGAATATTACGATAGATGTTGAGCACAGGATAATTGAAAGCCGAGTTACTCAACACCTTTGCCTTGCACACGACCTGGTAGATGAGATTGGTGCCAGCATAGGCCATCTACAGCCGTTCTCTTGCTCAGGGAAATGTAGATTTGGGGTACAGAGTGGGGATCCAATAGGGAGAAAAAAAATAAACTCTTAGTATATTTTTGGGGTTAAATACCTCTTTGTCTCCAGCCACGAGTAATGTATCACTGCACTCAAAGTCAACAAAAAGCAAAATCGTGCAGATGGGGGGTTAAAACTACCCTCCCAGATTCATGTTCACAAAGACCATCTTAGTTGCAGATCCAGGAGGAAAATTTGAAGTTGAGGTGAGGAGGAAGGGCAAACAAGGGCAATATTTCACATTACCTACTTCTGCACACGATTTCAGGGTGATGACAACTTTTTATTTCTAATTTCTTGCATTTGCAATTTTCCCTTTTTATTTTAGACTGCGTCTATTTGTACTAATTGAGAGGCAGTTGTTTCTCTGATTGACTCTCCATTTTCACATGACCTATTGCTGATTGGTCCCCTTGGAAGATAAGCCACACCCTGAAGTTCCTCTGGAATGTATAAGTAGAACCGCCCAGCCCAAGTTCTGAGTGACTTTCCAATTTGTAACTCGATCCATTTTGACTTCAGAAGCCACAGAGGGTAAATCTCCCTAAAAGCCACCAAGTTCCAGCCGAAGTCCATTATTCCAGCGTTAGTGCTGCCTCCGCTAGCTGAAGACCATTACCCCAGCGCAAGTGCATCCATCCTCCAGCCGGTCCCCTACCCAAGCGCAAGACCTTACCCCTACTCCCATAGATGGGGCATTGTGTACAGATTGTTAACAGGTTTATTGGGTATGAAGTGAATAGTGACAGTGTCGTGACTTCTGGATTTCATCCACTCCAACAGTGTCTTTTGCAACACACGCACCAGGGGGTTGGAAGAACGTGATCCGTCTTCTCTAAGATTCCTCTCTCCCCTCTGGTACCCCCCCCACCCCGCACCTGTGTCTCTATCCCCCCCTCACCCCCACCACAAGCCGCTCTCTCTCTCGCCACACCCCCACCAAGCTCACTCACCACCCCCACCCACCCCAAGCTCACTCACCACCTCGCCTCCCCCAAGCTCTCTCTCTCTCTCTCTCCCTCTCCCTCCCCCTCCCCCCAAGCTCCCTCTCTTCCCCCCGCCCCCACTAAGCACACTCTTCCCCCACCCCCCCAAAAGCTCCCTCGCCCCAAGCTCTCTCTCTTCCCCCCCGCCCCACAAACTCTCGCTTTCCACTCCCTGCTGCCCCACACTCTCTTCCCGCCCCCCCACACTCGCCAACTCTCTCCGCGCCCCCACACCAACTCTTCCTCCCCCCCCCCCCCCGCCACACTCTCCTCTTCCTCTTCATCCTCCTCCCTCCCTCCCCTCTCCCCAGCAGACCCTTGTAGCGCTGCAAATGGCTCAGGGCCCACGGCCCACTCGGGGCTCGGCGCTGCAAGTGGCTCGGAGGCTTGCCGGATGTGTTCGGCTGCTCAGGCCTCAGGGCTGCTGCTGGATGGATCAGAGGCAACGTGGTGTTGGACGCATGCACAGGAAAGGGTTCGTGGGAATTGCGCTGGGGGGGGGGGGGGGGGGCGGGGGGAGTCGGTGATATTTGTCCTAACTCTCGCTTCTGCGCATGTGTCAGAAGACTTAGTACAAATAGTTTCCCGCTTTATTTTACCATTATTTCTCCCTGGAATGCCAGCTTTGAAAAAGTTTTGTTCTTCTCGGTCATGATTTCTCTTCAACTCTTTAATGTTGTTCAGCTTCATTGTTATCCTTTTTCCCTTCTCATCTGTGACGCTGTATTTGCAAAGACTTGCTTTTACAGACATCTTCTATCTCAACACCTGCCTCCACCTATGACTAACTCCAACAAGATTCCAGTTTATAGTTCACCCTTCCCTTTTTGGATCCACTCATGATCACCAATTCCTTCGAGTTTTCTAATGCCACTGAGGCTCTGATTACTGCTCTCAGCGCTTGGTGCAATCCATCCTCTCTAGCATGCGGGCCCACATGCACTCTCGACCTCTCTCTTCAATCTTTACCGTAGCTGCCCTGGTCCTCAGTTTCACATCATCCTTCACCTTATCCAATGTTTCAACAAAAAAGCAATTTTTCTTCCTTTCATGTATTAAGGGCCAGTGCTGTCCAACCCCCTAATCCTTGTGCCCCTTAACTTTCTTATCCTCATTCTTTTCTGGATTTTCAAATTGCACTCAGACTTTCCTTTTTCTAATCCCCAACAATCTGTCCTCAGCAAAGGCCTCAAGTTTCATCCTCTCCCCCACCTCAATGAATTCTGAGTTTCCAAGATTTCCTTCATTGGTTCTGTTGATACAGGGACAGATATCGCAATGTATGTAATCATGAAATTCATTTAATATGTAACCACACGTATTGTGTTGATAAAACTTTTGTAATAACCACAATTATTTTAGGTGACCACATTTATTCAGTATATTAAGGCAGTCAGCTTGGACGGTGTGTATTTAAAGCCCACAGTTCAGACATGGAAGAATCGAGCACATCTTAGAAAAGGCTAGCTAGATTCTCCAAAAGAGATAAGAGGATGAGGTTAAGTGTCTTCAATTGTCTCGAACACAGTATTGTGGTCAGCCTAATCTCCCCATCAAAGATGATGAGGTCAAGTCGGCGCAGTCAGCCAGGATCTTTTCAACAGATTAGGTCTGGCCTCATCAAAATGGATGAGGCATTGTTATCCTGATCACCTCATCAGAATTGCTAAGGCTAAGTCAACAAACCACACAATCTTCAGCTAACAGAGTATAAATAGAAGCTCGAACCCATGTCCAGTGGAGATCCCCTCGAAGGTTCAGATTAGTTTTGCATGGGCAGACGTAAATGCTGGCACGAGCCAAACGCCTGTATAGTCTGAAGAAGTGAAGTCGTCTGCAGAAAATAGGATCCGCAGGTGGGGGAGTGGCGGGAAATGGTACAATGGAAGGAGCACATATCTACAATTAATTGTACATTGTCTGCATAGCTACTGTGTGCGCTGAAGCAAGAATAAAAGTATTGTAACCAGAACCAAAAGCTGACTTTGTTACTCATCATCATAGGCAGTCCCTTGGATCGAGGATGACTTGCTTCCACTCTAAAAGTGAGTTCTCAGGTGACTGAGGAGTCCAATGCGGGACCTACAGTCCCTGTCACAGGTGGGGCAGACAGTGGTTGAAGGAGAGGGTGGTTGGGGAGCCTGGGTTGACGCACACTCCTTCCACTGTCTACACTTGATTTCTGCTTGTTCTCGGCGATGGGACTCAAGGTGCTCAGTGCCCTCCCGGATGCTCTTCCTCCATTTTGGGTGGTAGTGGGTCAGGGATTCCCAGGAGTCGGTAGGGATATTGCACTTTATCAAGGCAGCTTTGAGGGTGTCCTTGAAGCGTTTCCTCTGCCCTCCTGGGGCTCGCTTACCGTGTCAAAGCTCTGAGGAGAGCGCTTGCTTTGGGAGTCTCATGTCGGGCATGCGGACGGTGTGACCCGCCCAACTGAGCTGATCGAGCGTGGCCAATGCTTTGATACTAGGGATGTTGGCCTGAGCGAGAACACTGACGTTGGTGCGTCTATCCTGCCAATGGATTTGCAGGGTCTTGCGGAGGCAGCGCTGATGGTACTTCTCCAGCATTTTGAGATGTCTGCTGTATATAGTCCATGTCTCTGAGCCATATAGGAATGCGGGTATCACTACCGCCCTGCAAACCAGAAGTTTGGTGTCGGATTTGAGGTCCTGGTCTTCAAATACTCTCTTCCTCAGGCGACCGAAGGCTGCGCTGGCACACTGAAGGAGGTGTTGGACCTCGTCGTCCATGTCTGCTCTTGCTGCCGAGGTCTGGAAAATGGTCCACGTTGTCCAAGGCCTCGTCGTGGATTTTGATCATCGGGGAGCAGTGCTGTGTGGCGGGTTCAGATTGGTAGAGGACCTTTGTCTTACGGATGTTTAGGGCAAGGCTCTCGTACGTCTCGGAGAAGGTGTTGACGATGGCTTGGCGTTCGGCCTCCGAGTGTGCGCAGATGCAAGTGTCGTCTGCATGCTGTAGTTCAATGACAGAGGATGGGACGATCTTGGATCTAGCCTGGAGGCAGCAGAGGTTGAACAGATTCCCATTTGTTCTATAATTTAGCTCCACTCCAGTGGGGTGCTTGCTAAGGGGGAGATGAAGCATTGCAGCAAGGAAGATCGAAAAGAGCGTTGATGCGATGACGCAGCCTTGCTTGACCCCGTTCCGGATGTGAATTGGGTCTGTGGTGGATCCATTGGTCAGGATCACAGCTTGTTATCGTGGAGCAGACGTAGGATGGTGACAAACTTTGTTACTACTCAAGTGAACAATGCACACACGGTGTTTTTTTTAAATTCAACAGCTTCCACCTTTTTTTTTGTCCAAAGCCTTGTTGCCCTTCCCCCACCATGTATCTGACCTCTTCTCCTATCTCCAGCCTTCTAAATTCTCCTGGGCCCCTCTAGTGTTTTGCCTTCTCGAGATGTTTATATTGAAAATTGGTACTATGACATCAGGTGTCTCCGTTTCTCTATCCACTTAATCATTTCAATCTATCCCCCCTCTGAATCTACTGTTCTCTATTCTCTCAGTTCTAAATTATCATTAAACCCAAAGACAAGATGATGTTGCATGGTACAGGTTGTACCTCTCCAGTCCGGGACACTCTGATCCAGAACCACCTGTGGTTCGTCATCAGTCCCTTGCCTGGAGCAAGTGTCGGGCGGCGATGCGGGGGGGGGGGGGCAGGTCTGGGTGCAGCAGCGGCGATGGGACGGGGGGGGTCCGGATGCAGTGGCGACGAGAGAGGGGTGTGCAGCAGGTGTGGGTGCAGCGGCAACAGGAGGGCGGCGGTGCGGCAGAGGGAGACACGAGCTTATAAAAATAGAACAGCAAACCAGCACGGAGACAGAGCGAGGCCAGAGTTTCGTAGCTGAAGCGTGGCGGAGGCTTTCAGGAGCCCGGGCGCTGTCAGCAGGTACCAGTAAGCCTAGGCTAAGCATGACCTCCCATGGTTCGGCAAATTCTCTGTTCCGGCACCGGTCAGGTCCCGAGGGTGCTGGACCAGAGAGGTCCAACCTGTACAAGAACTGCTACCTGGCTGTGGCCAAACACCAATTCACTGACGCAGGTTAGTGGAATCATGATCTCTGGACCATGACTTCACAACGAATCTGTTCCAAGTCATCATTTCCCAAACTGTGACTGACCTCATCTCCTCTGGAAATCTCCCCTCCCCACAGCCTCCAATGTTGTTGTTCCTCAACTCCGCATATCCCATTTCCAACTCCTCCCCAATACACTATCCCAGCAGAAAGATTTGAGACGATTTTAACCTAACTCGCCAGGCAGGAAATCCACAGAATCGCGCGGGATGCCAGTTTTACATCCCGCCCAATATTGATCTGCATTAACTTCAATGGATGGTCAAATCGGACAGGGTGTAAACCTAGCATTGCATCCGATCCTGTCAGTTTCCCAACAGGCGGGTTAGGTTAAAATTGTCCAAAATGTTTCAGCTTATTCCTGTCCCACCAAACTAATGTCCTGTTATCTTGACTCAATCCTTTTCTCGCCATGTCTACTCTCTACCCATCGATATCTGCAGCTTTTAACAATTTCAGATTTCTTTTCACCATTGACGTACAATCCCTCTCCAGTTCCATCCCTCAACCAGGATGGTCTCCAGCCTCTAATCTGGTACACTGAATTCAGTGCTCGTGGTGCAGTTTTCTCTACACTGGGCAAACCAAATGCAGATTAAGTGAAATCATTTACTCTGTGCAGAACTGTGGCCTTAACCTAGCTGTGGCTCACCACTTTAACTTCCCCTGCCTATTCTTACTACGATTTCTCTCTCTTTGGTCTCCTACACTGTTCAACTCAAGCTTCTAGAACAGTACCTCATATTTCTGCTGGGCACAGTGATCTTAAATAGTGACTTCAGACCTTATCTTGATGCTACATTCTCTTCACAATACTAGGTGCTTGTGGTAGGGAGGATCTGCTCAAGTACATGGTAGGCAGTTTGACATTTGGGTCAAAAAACCTTCAAAAGAGTGGCACAGGTCTGGGTCTGTGGTGTGGATCCATTCTTTTTCTGTTTGCACGATTGACAAATCTACTGTGCTTCGCTTTCATAGAATAGCACAGGAGGCCATTCGGCCCATTGAGTATGCGCCGGTTCTCTGGAATAGCAATCCAGTTAGTCCCACTACCCCACTCTTTCCCCATACCCCTGCATTTTTTTTTTCTCCTTGAAGTATTTATCCAATTCTCTTTTGAAGGCAACTATTGCACGATTGCACGAAGGCTACTATTGCACGTGGCTCCAGGATGATCAGGGCTGGGAACTCAACATCCAAGGGTATTCAACATTCAGGAAGGATAGAATAAAAGGAAAAGGAGGTGGGGTAGCATTTCTGGTTAAAGAGGAGATTAATGCAATAGTTAGGAAGGACATTAGCTTGGATGATGTGGAATCTAAATGGGTAGAGTTGCAGAACACCAAAGTGCAAAAAACATGAGTGGGAGTTGTGTACAGACCACCAAACAGTACTAGTGATGTTGGGGAGGGCATCAAACAGGAAATTAGGAGTGAATGCAATCAAGGTGCAGCAGTTATCATGGGTGACTTTAATATGCCTATAGACTGGCCTAACCAAACTGGAAGCAATACGGTGGAGGAGGATTTCCTGGAGTGCATAAGGGATGGTTTTCTAGACCAATATGTCGAGGAACCAACTTGGGGGGATGCCATCTTAGACTGGGTGTTGTGTAATGAGAGAGGATTAATTAGCAATCTCGTTGTGCGAGGCCCCTTGGGGAAGAGTGACCATAATATGGTGGAATTCTATATTAGGATGGAGAATGAAACAGTTAATTCAGAGACCATGGTCCAGAACTTAAAGAAGGCTAACTTTGAAGGTATGAGGCGTGAATTGGCTAGGATAGATTGGCGAATGATACTTAAGGGGTTGACAATGGATGGGCAATGGCAGACATTTAGAGACCGCATGGATGAACTACAACAATTGTACATCCTTGTCTGGTGTAAAAATAAAAAAGGGAAGGTGGCTCAACCATGGCGATCAAGGGAAATCAGGGATAGTATTAAAGCCAAGGAAGTGGCATACAAATTGGCCAGAAATAGCAGCGAATCCGGGGACCTGGAGAAATTTAGAACTCAGCAGAAGAGGAAAAAGGATTTGATTAGGGCAGGGAAAATAGAGTACGAGAAGAAGCTTGCAGGGAACATTAAGACGGACTGCAAAAGCTTCTATAGATATGTAAAGAGAAAAAGGTTAGTAAAGACAAACGTAGGTCCCCTGCAGTCAGTATCAGGGGAAATCATAACTGGGAACAAAGAAATGGCAGACCAATTGAACAACTACTTTGGTTCGGTATTCACTAAGGAGGACACAAACAACCTTCCGGATATAAAAGGGGTCAGAGGGTCTAGTACGAAGGAGGAACTGAGGGAAATCCTTATTAGTCGGGAAATTGTGTTGGGGAAATTGATGAGATTGAAGGCCGATAAATCCCCAAGGCCTGATGGACTGCATCCCAGAGTACTTAAAGAGGTGGCCTTGGAAATAGTGGATGCATTGACAGTCATTTTCCAACAATTCCATAGACTCTGGATCAGTTCCTATCGAGTGGAGGGTAGCCAATGTAACCCCACTTTTTAAAAAAGGAGAGAGAAAACAGGGAATTATAGACCTGACATCGGTAGTGGGTAAAATTATGGAATCTAGTATTAAGGATGTCATAGCAGCGCATTTGGAAAGAGGTGACATGATAGGTCCAAGTCAGCATGGATTTGTGAAAGGGAAATCATGCTTGACAAATCTTCTGGAATTTTTTTGAAGATGTTTCCAGTAGAGTGGACAAGGGAGAACCAGTTGATGTGGTGTATTTGGACTTTCAGAAGGCTTTCGACAAGGTCCCACACAAGAGATTAATGTGCAAAGTTAAAGCACATGGGATTGGGGGTAGTGTGCTGACGTGGATTGAGAACTGGTTGGCAGACAGGAAGCAAAGAGTAGGAGTAAATGGGTACTTTTCAGAATGGCAGGCAGTGACTAGTGGGGTACCGCAAAGTTCTGTGCTGGGGCCCCAGCTGTTTACACTATACATTAATGATTTAGACGAGGGGATTAAATGTAGTATCTCCAAATTTGCGGATGACACTAAGTTGGGTGGCAGTGTGAGCTGCGAGGAGGATGCTATGAGGCTGCAGAGTGACTTGGATAGGTTAGGTGAGTGGGCAAATGCATGGCAGATGAAGTATAATGTGGATATATGTGAGGTTATCCACTTTGGTGGTAAAAACAGAGAGACAGACTATTATCTGAATGGTGACAGATTAGGAAAAGGGGAGGTGCAATGAGACCTGGGTGTCATGGTACATCAGTCATTGAAAGTTGGCATGCAGGTGGTTAAGAAACAAATGGCATGTTGGCCTTCATAGCGAGAGGATTTGAATACAGGGGCAGGGAGGTGTTACTACAGTTGTACAGGGCCTTGGTGAGGCCACACCTGGAGTATTGTGTACAGTTTTGGTCTCCTAACTTGAGGAAGGACATTCTTACTATTAAGGGAGTGCAGCGAAGGTTCACCAGACTGATTCCCGGGATGGCGGGACTGACATATCAAGAAAGACTGGATCAACTGGGCTTGTATTCACTGGAGTTCAGAAGAATGAGAGGGGATCTCATAGAAACGTTTAAAATTCTGATGGGTTTAGACAGGTTGGATGCAGGAAGAATGTTCCCAATGTTGGGGAAGTCCAGAACCAGGGGTCACAGTCTAAGGATAAGGGGTAAAGCCATTTAGGACCGAGATGAGGAGAAACTTCTTCACCCAGAGAGTGGAGAACCTGTGGAATTCTCTACCACAGAAAGTTGTTGAGGCCAATTCACTAAATATATTCAAAAAGGAGTTAGATGTAGTCCTTACTACTCGGGGGATCAAGGGGTATGGCGAGAAAGCAGGAATGTGGTACTGAAGTTGCATATTCAGCCATGAACTCATTGAATGGCGGTGCAGGCTCGAAGGGCCGAATGGCCTACTCCTGCACCTATTTTCTATGTTTCTATTGAATCTGTATCCACCACCCTATCAGGCAGTACATTCCAAATCCTAACCACTCGTTGCGTGAAAAGATTTTCTCTCATGTTGCCGCCTCTGGTTCTTTTGCCAATTACCTTAAATCATGTGCCCTCTGGTTATCAGCCCTTCGGCCATTGGAAACAGTTTCTTTGTAGTTACTCTATCTAAACACTTCCTGATTTTAAACCCCTCTATCAAATCTCCTTTTGGCCTTCTCTGCTCTAAGGAGAACAACCCCAGCTTCTGCAGTCTATCCACATAACTGTAATCCCTCATGTATTTCCAGCATTTTCTGTTTTTATTTTGGAGTTCTAGCATTTGCCATTTTCCTTTTTAGTTGATTACTGCTTTTCTTTTAGATAATTTCAAAGAAAAGGATGGGATTTGGTCAGATTAACACTGGCAGCATGGACAAATGCTTTTAATCCAGGCCAAATCTCAGTAAAGATGACCTACACAATGATCTTCAACATTCAATATAGATAATGTAATAATAATTATAGTTTAAGATGATGCAAACATCTACAATACAGGCTCTCATTTTTTTAACTCTTCCGTGTTGGGCAGTAGCATTGATGGTAATTGTGAAAAATAGTAATTTTGTGGCATTCAGTATTAATGTATGAATGACACTTGAAGTGCAACTGGAAATTGAAAAACTGCTGGATTTTCTGAAAAGGTATTTCCAAAATTGACACCAAAAACTGCTGATATTGAGTGATCAGGGGTTCTCCCACTAAAATTAGGGACATGCTTACAACAAGAAGAAATTGCTCTCACCAATTCCAGCAACACATCTGATTGAATAAGTAGTATCCAAAAAATGTAGTAAACAGTGAGGAGGATAGTAACATACTTTAAGACATAGACTAGTGAAATGGGCAGATGGAATTTAACAGAGAAGTGTGAAGTGATTCAGTTTAGTAAGAAGAATGAAGAGAGGCAACATCGACTAAATGGTACAATTTTGAAGGGGGCGCAAGAACAGGCCTGGAGGTGTACGTATATGAGTCATTGAAGGTAGCAGAACAAGTTGAGAAGGCTGTTGAAAAGGAATACAGGATCCTTCGGCTTAAAAATAGAGGAATAGAGTACAAAAGCATCTTTATAAAACACTGGTTAGGCCCAAGCAGGAGTACTGTGGCCAATTCAGGGCACCACACTTTAGAAAGGATATCAAGGCCTTAGACAGGATGCAAAGGAGATTTACAAGAATGGTATCAGGGATGAAACACTTCAGCTATGTGGAGAGACTAGAGAAACTGGGATTGTTCTCCTCAGAACGGAGAAAGTTAAGGGGAGATTTGATTAAGATGTTCAAAATCATCAAGGGCTTTGATTGGGTAAATGAACAGAAACTGTTTCCAGTGGCAGAAGGGCCAGTAACCAGAGGGCACAGATTTAAGGTAATTGGCCAAAGAACCAGAGGCAACATGAGGAAAACCATTTAGTATGCAGCGAGTTATGATGATCTTGAATGCACTGTCTGAAAGGGTGATGGAAGCTGATTCAATAATAACTTTCAAAAGGATATTGAACAAATACTTCAAGTGGAGAAATTTTAAGGGCTATGGGGAAAGAGCAGGGGAGTGGGACTAATTGGATAGCTCTTTCAAAGACCGAGCACAGGCATACTGGGCCAAATAAAAACATAAGAAATAGGAGCAGGAATGGCCATACAGCCCCTCGAGCCTGCTCCACCATTCAATAAGATCATGGCTGATCTGATCATGGACTCAGCTCCACTTCCCCGCCTACTCCCCATAACCCCTTATTATTTAAGAAACTGTCTATTTCTGTCTTAAATTTATTCAATGTCCCAGCTTCCACAGCTCTGTGAGACAGCGAATTCCACAGATTTACAATCCTCTGAGAAAAGAAATTTCTCCTCATCTCAGTTTTAAATGGGTGGCCCTTTATTCTAAGATCATGCCCTGTAGTTCTCGTCTCCCCCATCAATGGAAACATCCTCTCTGCATCCACCTTGTCAAGCCCCCTCATAATCTTATACGTTTTGATAAGATCACCTCTCATTCTTCTGAATTCCAATGAGTAGAGGCCCAACCTACTCAACCTTTCCTCAGAAGTCAACCCCCTCATTTCCGGAATCAATCTAGTGAACCTTCTCTGAACTGCCTCCAAAGCAAGTATATCCTTTCGTAAATATGGAAACCAAAACTGCACGCAGTATTCCAGGTGTGGCCTCACCAATACCTTGTATAGCTGCAGCAAGACTTCCCTGCTTTTATACTCCATCCCCTTTGCAATAAAGGCCAAGATACCATTGGCCTTCCTGATCACTTGCTGTACCTGCATACTATCCTTTTGTGTTTCATGCACAAGTACCCCCAGGTCCCGTTGTACTGCAGCACTTTTCAATCTTTTTTCATTTAAATAATAACTTTCTCCATTTAAATAATAAATGGCCGCCTTCTGAGCCATATCGTTCTAAGAGTCTATGATTCAATATACTAGACTACAGTATCAACAGAGCACAAGGTACAGTTTTGGTATGTGTGATTAATCATTAATTGGTACTAGTGATAATCTATTTCAACATAATCAATACGTACAGATACTGTGGAACTGGGTGTATTGGTTCCATATCCAGAAGAAGGCAGGGAGGCCAGGGACCAGCGGCGTCCATCAGTCCTGGGGATTGAGAGGGAGAATATATAGAATTGTGACAACATGGTAATCATCATAAGCTATTTTAAAGTTGCATACAATCTTTAAAATGGTGAAAAGTATTCTACATGTGGCACTTTTGGTGCAGTGCACTGGAACTCCAATTCACTCTTGCATCTAGTGGTTTCCCAACTACAGCCATCCCATCAGTGGGTCTCATAAAGCAAAGATCAGGGATAATTCCAGCGAGTGGATAAGAAAAGCCCCCATACCAACCAGATTAACAGCATCAGAATCTCGTGTACTCTTAGAGCCATATTCGAGGTTCAGGAGACCAAAAATAAAGGAAGTGGAAACAAAATAGCAACAAAATAAAAAATCTTATTATTTAACCTGGAAATAGCCTCAGTCCGAAAAAAAATTAGAGGTACAAAAGAACAATGCCAACATTCCCCCCCAAAATGTGCACCTCGAACATGTAGATTTCTGGCA
This sequence comes from Pristiophorus japonicus, assembly GCF_044704955.1. NCBI lineage: Eukaryota > Metazoa > Chordata > Chondrichthyes > Pristiophoridae > Pristiophorus > Pristiophorus japonicus. The sequence goes on along the minus strand of NC_091984.1, from coordinate 57,708,236 downwards.
ATAATAGACTGAAGTAATAACGTTTTGCTTTGACTGACTTACATCCGAAGCAGAACAAGGTATGTCAAGAGTATTTCAGATTTAAGTGTATGTCATCTAAAATTTTTCAGTTTCTGAAGAGAGGAAAATAGCAATTGGACTTCTAGATAACTATGCAATAGTGATTGCAGTTAAGGAATTCAAAGTTTTAAAAAAAATAGATGTCAGTGAAGGCTAATCTCAAATCAGGTGATGGACAGTTGAGTTAACCTCTCAAAACACCTTAACTGAACCAGCTAAGTACCATCTTAGCCCTTTTCTATGTATTGATATTAAACTTGAATCTTTTCTCTAGTGTCACTGCTGCCTGGAGTTTTTGTACATGCTATACTAAATATGTTGTTACACTACATGCAGAGAAAGTGATGATGGGCTTTTTGAACTATAGTGGCATGGTATAAAGTAGTGGCTCTTCAGATTGTGAATGCTGCTCATAAAACACAGCTGCAGACTTTCAGCCAGTACATTTCTGTCATGAAAGATCTAGATTAAATAGATATATTGATGACTTAGGACAAAATATCAGAATAGTAGGTGTAAACACCTTCAGTGTAGTTGGGTTTTCTATCAGACATTATCAATAAATTCTTAAAGGAAAACAGACTCAGGATTATGAATCACTGGTTAACAATTATATTCACTGTTGAACCTTGCTCAGCTTGTTTACAATCCATAATATATAAAATGGACTGGTTCCTCTGATTTCCAAGTGACTTTTAATGGATTATTAATCATGACTACTAAATATGAATAAAGATTTAAGTTATTTTAATTGCACGAAAAAAAGCAGCTCCAAATCAGTTAACGATCTCGAATGGAGGCCATTGGTATTATCACAATATTATTTATTTTAAACACAGATTTGATTAATTTGATCCTCCCTTACAGTTGGCTGCACACAAAGTGCTGAGCAAAGAGAATTGTGAGGCTTCCTAGATTTGCATGGCATCACAGCATAAGAGGTGGGCATGGGTTCCGCCTGGTTTATTTATGTTCCGTAATACTGTGTTGCCGTCTGTTCAAAGGCATTGATTTACAAAATCCCTGCTCTTTGAAGAACTGCAGAGTTACACATGCTGTTACCAGTACTAAAGTCTCAGATATATATTTAACCATAAGGGATGGAGCAAAGAGGAGGGGGGTCATAGGTAATGAGTTATTAGGAATCTTAAAATGCTTTATGCAAATGCTAAAAGCATTAGAAATAAAATTAAAGTCCTATGCACGTATGGAGAAATTAGATTATTATAGTGATCTCTGAAACATGATTCTAATTTGAAGCTGGGCCTACAGAGTGGCATTGGGCATGGGCCTGATGTCAGCAGGAGTACCCCACCACCCAAGAAGAGGGCATCACTAATGCAAAACAAGTAGCCCTGTCAAACTAAAAATGTGTACCTATATTTGGGTTCTTGTCATTGGTGATACAGATAATGTCCTGCAGTGCCCATCAGTTGCAAAAGGTTTCGAGCAAACCAGCAGAGACTGATCTCGCTCCAAGGTCACCTAGGCTTATGCGAGGGTTCAGAACAAGCAGTTGGAGCAATTCCTCCCACCAATCCTCCACATCTTAGAGCTGTGGATGGCAGCTTTCACACAGATATAGTTGGATGCAAAGGATGATGCAGAATTTAAGTTAAAGGGATCTCTAACTGGCAGAATAGGACAAAAAGGAGGGGGTTTAACTGTTTGTCAATAGGGACTTAATGAGAGAAATTATATTGGTCTGCAGATGCAATTTGGATCAAGCTATTGACTCAAAAGGACAACAGAATGAGGTCGTATGTGTGTATTGGGAGATTTTAATTTTTCAGATATTCAGTGGTCCAATAGTAATCTATTGTGGGAAGGGCTGAAATATTTGTAGATGTTATAAATGATTGCTTTTTACACGGTAGGTCAGGGAAGATACAAGGGGAAATCATATACGAGATCTAATTCTTCCTCCATATAGGAGAATAGCTGGGCAATAGTGATCACATCATCACTAGATTTAACCTGATCAACCAAGCCAATGCTGTTACTGAAAATGGGTCACTAGACCAGCAGCCTGGCTTGAAGCCAGTCTCATGTGAAGGGTGCTCCATCAGTGTGCCCATTTGACCCAATTATTCTATGGAGTTTAGATGAATGAGAGGTGGTCTCATTGAAACATATAAAATTCTTACAGGGCTTGACAAAGTAGATGCCAAGAGGTTGGTACACCTGGCTGGAGAGTCTAGAACTCGGGGTCATAGTCTCAGGATAAGGGGTCAGCCATTTAGGACTGAGAAGAGGAGGAATTTCTTCATTCAGAGAGTTGTGAATCTTTGGAATTCACTGCCCCAGTTATTGAGTATATTTGAAAGTGGATGTCCCCAGGCCTGGATGAAATGTATCCCAGGCTGTTGAGCGAAGCAAAAGAGGAAACAGCAGAGGCCTTGACCATCATTTTCCAGTCCTCTTTGGATTTAGGCATGGTGACGGAGGACTGGAGGACTGCTAATGTGGTACCCTTGTTGAAGAAGGGAGAAAGGGATAGGCCGAGTAATTACAGGCCTGTCAGCCTAACCTCAGTGGTGGGAAAAAATCCTTAAGGACAGGATAAATCTATATTTAGAAAGGCAAGGACGGATTTGTTCAGGGAAGATCGTGTGTAACTAATCTGATTGAATTTTTCGAGGAAGTAACCAGGAGGGTCAATGAGGGTGGTGCATTTGATGCAGTGCATATGGACTTTAGCAAAGCTTTTGATAAGGTCCCACATGGTAGACTGGTCACGAAGGTAAAAGCCCATGGGATCCAGGGCAAAGTGGCAAGTTGGATCCAAAATTGGCTTAAGGTAGGAAGCAAAGGGTAATGGTTGATGGATGTCTTTGTGTCTGGAAGGATGTTTCTATTGGGCTTCTGCAGGGCTCAGTACAAGGTCCCTTGCTTTTTATGGTATACATCAATGATCTATATTTGAATATAGGAGGTATGATTAAGAAGTTTGCAGATGACACTAAAATTGTCTGTGTGGTTGATAATAAAGAGGAAAGTCATGGACTGCAGGAGGCTATCAATCTACTGGTCAGGTGGGCAGAGCAGTGGCAAATGGAATTTAATTCGGAGAAGTATGAGGTAATGCACTTGGGAAGGGCTAATAAAGAAAGGGTATACACATTAAACGGTAGGCCACTTAGAAGTGTAGATGAACAAAGGAACCTTGGAGTGCTTGTCCTCAGATCCCTGAAAGTAGCAGGCCAGGTGGTTAAGGTGGTTAAGAAGGCATACGGAATGCTTGCCTTTATTGGCCGAGACATAGAATACGAGCAGGGAGGTTATGCTTAAATTGTATAATGCGCTGGTTAGGCCACAGCTGGAATACTGTGTGCCGTTCTGGTCGTCGTATTGAAGGATGTAATTGCACTGGAGGGTACAGAGGAGATTTACGAGGATGCTGCCTGGAATGGAGAATCTTAGCTATGAGGACAGATTGGATAGGCTGGGTTTGTTCTCCTTGGAACAGAGGACGCTGAGAGGAGACCTCATTGAGGTGTATAAAATTTTGAGGAGCATAAAATTTTGAGGAGCCTGGATATAGTGGACAGCAGGGCCGATTTCTCTTGGTGGAGGGGTCAATTACAAGGGGGCATAGTTTTAAAATGGTTGGTGGAAGGTTTAGAGGGGATTTGAGGGGAAGCTTCTTCACGCAGAGGGTTGTGGGGGTCTGGAACTCACTGCTTGGAAGGCAGAAGCAGAAACCCTCACCACATTTAAAAGGTGCTTGGATGGGCACTTGAAGTGCCGTAACCTGCAGGCTTACGAACCTAGAGCTGGTAAGTGGGATTAGACTGGATAATCTTTTGTTGGCTAGCGCAGACACGATGGTAAGAACTTCAGGGAATCGAATACGGCCAGACTGATCTCCTGGACGAGTTTTGATCACCTGGATGGGTTGGAAAGGAATTTTCCCAGATTTTTTTCCCCAATTGGCCTGGGTTTTTAATCTGTTTATTGCCTCTCCCAGGAGATCACATGGCTCCGTTGGCGTGGAGTGTAAAATGTTGCGATACATGGGGTATGGCAGTAGTGTGAGGCGGACTGGTTGGGCCGGATGTTCTTTACCTTTCCGTCATTGTTACTAGGTTTATATGTAACCTTCAGGGTTGCTGACCGAGGGCTGTGTGGCTCTTTGTTGGCCGGCACGGACACAATGGGCTGAAATAGCCTCCTCTACGCTGTAGATTTCTATGTTTCTATATTCAATACTGAGATTGATGATTCTTGGGCACTCAGGGAATCAGGGAATGTGGATAAAGCAGGACAGTGGAGTTGATGTAGAAGATCAGTCCATAATGTTATTGAATGGCAGAGCAGGCTCGATGGGCCATATAGCCTACTCCTGCTCCTAGTTGTTATGGTTCTTAATTATCAAACTTATTGATTTATTTTTCTGGGGAAGAGATTTGTCTGACTAAGCAATGTCCTAGATTTAGTCTTCGTGTGAATCACAACAGTGGAATCTGTGACTAGAGATGTAAAGAGAGTGCCATTTTGAAGAAACTTCATCGCTTATCAGGCTAAGATAAGATGAAACTCCCGAGGATTCTCAGATGTTCTGAGCCAATATAGAATGTAATGATGTAGTTCTGGTCCAATTGTAACAAATGATGCTTTGTTTTCTATGTGAGTGAAACAGGACTTTTGAACACAAAATCTCTGCACTGGGAATTGAAGAATGACCAATAAAGCAGGGGTCCTAATTATAAAATGATAGTATCATTGTATGTGATTCCCTAAACTCTGGTAAAATTCCTAAAACCTTATATAATAAAAACAGACTTTGACTTATGTTGGTCACAGTAAACTGGAGGCTGTGACACTCAGTGTTTGTGAGTGTCAGTTACTGGGAAGAGTCCATGGCAAATAGTTCTGGTCTTGATACTGGGTGCTGGGTGCTAACATCAATTAGGAACAAGCAAACCAGAGTAGAGCAGCAACTGAATCAATACAGGACTAGGACCAGATCAGAAAGTAAAAATAAAAAATACATTCAGGACTAGATTTAAACAACCTTGCAAAGTTGAGAACCTGACAGTGGTTAAAGGTTTGGCCTCTAATTATATACATCTCTTTGTAAAAAGGACGGATACAACAAAATAACACAAAAGGACTGGACTGCTAGAATTAATGACTAATAATTTATCCTGATGTCGTAAGAAAAGTGAAGAATGTTTCTGACAAGAGGAACAGAAGAGCTGAGGAACACTTCCTGAACATGAACTCGATAAGAGATGAATGTCACAAGATCATAGCCCCCTCTGAAAAAATACTGGTCCAGTGGTTTTGCCATTTGGATGGAAGCCTGTTCACTTAATGGTACAAGTTACTCCAGGATTCTATGACAAAATGTAAGTCACAATATACTTCATCAATAACATTTGTCAAAGACAACATTTTACAAAAGCATTACGAGTAGAGTAAATGACAGAACTGTATTTAATAAAACAGAAAGACTGTTCGAAATCAGGGGATCAAAATGTATAAAACTGACAAGAAGGATACTATGTTTAAATCATTGTTTTGAACTGGAGATTAAATGTCTCCTCAGACTGGTATTAGATGCTTAGAAATGCTAATGTTTTGGTACCCTGGTGACATGTTACAGCATTCTGCACTATGACAACCATTATCTGTTGTTTTCAAGTTAAGACTTCAACTTTGTTTATGTATCTTTAAGGCAATTTGTAAAGGAGATAATGACTCTGAGGCGTGCAGTTTTCTGGTTTGGCCTCATGGCATCAAAGGCAAGATATGGGCAAAAGAGATAAGATACGAATTTCAAAGAACGAACCTTGGGAAGTGTAAACAAAGAACATGTGGCCAAAATCTTTAGGGCGGGTTCTTGACACAAGAATCGAGACAAAGAACGAGAAGCCTTATTGGATATTACATCTTTAGGGAAAGGTCTTGTCAATATCCCATGTCAGGCCCATCCCATAAAAGAGAATAAATGCAGTCTTCTCAAGGTTGTTCTCACAAACAGTGTGAGGGGAGAGTGAAATAGAAGTTGGGCTGGTCGAACACTCTCGAGTGACCCAATGCTTTACTGAAGGAAGCTCTGGACAAATAGAAAGAGACTGCAAGCCAGAGAGCTGCTCACGTGCGCCAGCCGTTTGCCCAATTGGATGGGTATCAACTACTTGTTACGGTTGTATGTTTTTGCTGTATAACTAATGTGTTATATTCCATCTTAAACTCTGATTAAACACAATATACCCACCAGATTGGTTTACAGTCGATCCTGATTATTAAAGTGATAGAGATAGCCTAAAACTTGGCTATTTCCAACAAGACACAGGGGAGTTAGTCCATGGAGGTAAATGCTTTTGTAACAAGAAATATTAGAACAGTGAACGGGCATTATTAAAGCTCCATAAAATCTACACAGGTTAGCACAGGAAGTGCAAAAGGAGCTCGGCATTCATTAATACAAATTTAGCTGCAGATCCAGTGGCTTCAATCGAGTGGATTCTTCAAGAAACCACATTTCCTACCAGTTGCAGCTTTAGTTCCTTCTGCTTCTGTAAGCATTTTCCTCCATGGGTCAATGCACAAACTACAGTATCTGCACCATTCTGTACACACGGGACAACATTTTGCTCAAGCACTTTATTGTATTTTCATGCAAGAAAAGCATATGCACAAACATCCAAAGTACAGCTCCAATACATGCAATAAATATGACGGCAACACCTATTTGAGTGTTACCTGTCAGCTCTGTGACCATGGCTGCATCGAAGAAATAAAAATACATTGTCAAGCAAAACAATGCAGTACAAAATAATATACATTCAAATTACTGGATGAGTCAATCTTTACTTGTAACATATGCAAAACAGACAATTTTCAGGTCTGCATTTAACTCCAACAGAGTATGCAACAATGTGGAACAAACCATGATTTCTGATTTTAGGTTAAGAGTTCACAACAGTCAACAATTTCCTAAGTGTGCAAATAGTACTTTTGTCCTTCATTTTCAATGAAGCTCAATATCTTCAGATTCTGAATAGCTACAGTAAATTATTGGCCACGTTGGAAATTGCACACCAGATCTCTCTTCACATGGATTGTCGGTTTTTAAAATGCTTAATGCTTTGTGATATTTAAAAACGTGAAATTGCTTTAAAGTATATCCTCAAATCACAGAGCAGAAATGAAGATACTGATGGCATTAAGAGGTAACTAATTAAATGATGGTTTGAAAATCTACACTGAAAGGGTGCATGCAATATACGTATGACCAATTGCCTTTCTAGTTTTCTCTCAGTTTATAGTCGGCCTTGCACCTGTTTCTATTCCCTAACTGACAAGGTGGTAAGGACGGTCAAATGTTACTCTATATCCAGCCACTGGATAATGAAGCTCTGAAGTGCATTTGACCTGTGCCCCACGTAACTAGACGGTGTTTTATGCTTTCACACTGTATCCAAAATGGGAACAGAGAAGAGATTAAGCTAGAGAAATAAACAAAAAATGATTAAGGAGCCTTGCTACCATCACTGAGGTGAGCACTTTTAATTTTTTAACAAATTTTAATGAAGCAAGACCAATAAACAGGATAATACTTTGCCAACACAAGGAACAGAGAGACTTGTAGACTGTTGTGAATAGAACACGGGCATTATGGTGGGTTTTGAAGCTAAACACAGGGATTAACAGAACACTGAGTTTTTTGTGCACCACTGGCCCAGGCTGAGCATACAGCCAGGGAAGGTGTGGAATTAAGGGCTCGATTGCAGAGTTTTACTACCTTGGTGCACATTCTGGTTCTTTTTTTTAAACCTAAGTGAAATCCGAAAGGTACCAAAAGAATCCTGGTTCCAGTTGTTGGTTATATAAAGGACAGATAACAATGTAATATACAACGTCAAGCATATATAAACTTTCCCTGAAAAACAAAATAAACCGATATTTTCAATCAAAAAAATGCCTTTCAAGCTGACAGCCACTCTGAAAACACCCGATCTCGTCTGAACTCAGAAGCTAAGTAGAGTCAGGCCTGGTTTGTACTTGGATGGGAGATTGTCAGGGAATACCAGGCGCATTGGAAAGAAAGAAAATGTCCTCAATGACAGAACACTTACAGCTTGAATTACCATAAAATACTCAACCTTCTTGTTGTGTGAAATGTACCAAGTGATGAGCTGGTGCCAAAAAGACCAGGAAAACGCCCAGATTTTTATCTCTGATCTGTGCTGAGTTGAGTAACCTCAACAAAGATGAAGAGGAGCACACAAACTGTCTCAACGTACTCATGCTACATAGTGGGTGTGGGTTCTGCGAGAGTTCCTGCTCCTGGTTTATAATTACTAATCAGTGACTATTCTCCTCTCCTCTCCTCCCCTCCAGGTGTGCCTACTAGAACTGGTCACCTGTCGACACTGGGTGAGGACAGGAAGAACAACACTGATTAGTCCCACATTTTTTTCCCCCAGATTCCCATCGCACAAGTAGAATGGCCACTTTAGTGGAGTACTGAAGAATTGGCAGCAGGTATAGAACTAAAGCCCAGCATGTCATGGCTACAGGAAATATAACAGTGCATTTGTCATCATCATCATAAGCGGTCCCTCATATCGAGGATGACTTGCTTCCATGCCAAAAAGAGATGAATTCACAGGTGTTTCAATGAAGCACCTAATATTCCAGGTCCCGAACTACTCGTTGAAGGGAGGAAGATGCCTGTGCGCGGATTTTTTTTTTAATGTGTGGTAGCCGTTGCACACCAGCCACCACACGGGCTTGACAAGAGCTAGATCTTGGTCCAGTGGCAAGTATTAAACAAGACGACTGGAGACCAAGCTCTAGTGCGCACACATATTGCAGTGTGGGCTGGCCCATGTTGCCCCTGGGCCCTCGCCTCTTCTGGGCCCCGAAATCACGCCTTTCCCAGGCCCCAATCACGTCGCTCCACGATCTCTTACCGCTCCTTCACCCCGACCTCGCCGCTCCTGCTCCCGCTCACGCTCCAATCACCGACCTGGGTTATGGTGACATCCAATCCAGTCGCCCTCGTCACAGCCGTCGCTCTCTTGCACCAACATATGCTGCTCCCTGGAATGGTGTGCCGCCATGCCGCTCCTTTGAAGGCCCCGACCGGCTGATGGTCCTTGCAGGTCGGGGCCACCGCGCTGAATGCCGGATTGGGCCGCCATGTCGCTCCTTTGAAGGCACCTGTACCAGGTTTAGTGTCGATGCGAAGCTATTTCATCTTTGCAGTGATGCTAAACATGTGGATTGTTAATCAGGTGTCAAGGCCTGATCTGACCCTAGTCAGGCTGCATTTACACTAATTGCAAACTGTTTTGCACCAACGCTATAGTTATAGTGGAAATACATCCTTACTGGGAATCGGGTATCCTTCACAATGTTTAATGAATCAAGTAACTTTTTATTTATTTTTAGTAACATTTTCTCATTGGAAAAGTGAAAAGGATTAACTTATTTCGTCATTCTTTAAAGAAGAAATGTTTTTTTAACCAACACAGTAAAAATCACTATTTCTTTTGAAAGGCAAGTTTTAAAAAATGTTTTCTGTATTATAGCCTTATTCAGCTTTCTGATGTTCAGCCCTTTCCTTCCCATTTCTCCTAAAGGCAATGACTCTTGCTGCTGTGCAGTTTCACTTTTTTCTCCAACAGTCCTCATTCAGGTAATGCAGTGCTTTATCCTTTCATTCAACTTGTCTCAAAGTACATCAATGCGTTATCAATTCATTGAAGCATCTCAGTCTTAATGTAATGAATTATTTTAAGACTTTTGTGATTTAGTTTTTTTTTTTACTCGTTCCTGGGATGTGGGTGTCGCTGGCAAGGCCAGCATTTATTGTGATCCTAATTGGCCTTCAGAAGGTGGTAGTGAACCGCCTTCTTGAACCGCTGCAGTCCGTGTGATGAAGGTACTCCCATAGTGCTATTGGGGAGAGTGTTCCAGGATTTTGATCCAGCGACCATGAAGAAACGGCGATATATTTCAAAGTCAGAATGCTGCATAACTTGGAGGGGAACTTGGAAGCAATGGTGTTCCCATGCACCTGCTGCCTTTCTAGGTGGTAGGGATTGCGGGTTTGGGTGGTGCTGCTGAAGAAGCTTTGGCTAGTTGCTGCAGTGCATTTTGTAAATGCTCACACTGCAGCCACAGTGCGCTGGTGATGGAGGGGATGAATGTTGAAGGTGGTGGATGGGGTGCCAATCAAGCGGGCTGCTTTGTCCTGGATGGCGTCGAGCGTCTTGAGTTTTGTTGGAGCTGCACTCATCCAGGCACACTCCTAACTTGTGCCTTGTAGATGATGGAAAGGCTTTGGGGAGTCAGGAGGTAGGCAACTGCAGGAGCCACTCTACATCAACAACATCCCACACATGAGATAAAGGAACATTTATTTTATATTTTCCCGGTATTGGTGGAGAGAGAATTTGCTGGTATTATTTGAGGGACTATGGGAAACCACACTGCTCTTCTTTGAATACTGTCATGGGATCTTTTAAATCCATCGTAAAAGGCAAATAGGTTCAACATCTCATCTGAAGGACAGCACCTCCAATACTGCAACACTCTCTCAGTACTGCACTAAGAATCTTTGGAGCTGAGATTACAGCTCCAATCCTGCAGTGTGGCTCAAGTTCAAAACATACACGTAGTCAATGCAGTTTCAGATTTAGCCACTAGGTAATGCTGTTCAATTCCGAGAGTCTTTGTATGGCGGGGAGGGGGAGCTTGGAAGGCAGGGGCAAGCACTCCTGCTTCTCCTGGCCCACAAACAGTGCTGTAAAAGCACTTACCTTCTCCCCGAAGTTGTCCTCACCTCCATTCAGCCGCCGGATTTCCCTGAGGCTTGGGAAACCCGGCCACCCACTGTAAAACCTGCAAAAGAGGTTAAATCAGAGGTTGTCGGCCTCATTAAATTATTGAAATTGCCAATCCGCCTTCTGGGACTGGGTTGGCTGCCCGCCTCCATTAAACCTGGAAGTGGGCGGGTTGGAGTCGGGTCAGAGTTGGGGTTCCGATTATTAAAATTTTAACATTTGTTCCGACCCCAACCTACCCATTTTTGGCTGTTAAATTTCAGCCCCGAGTATCTGCGCAGCGAGTGGCTCTGCAGCATTCAACTGAGGAGGACACCATAGCCAAGCCCAATAAAGTTCTCAAGATACAGCCAGCAATCACACTTTCCACAAGGAGCCTTTCGGATGAGAAGTTTCCCCCTCAGGTGGACATAAAAGATCCCATGACACTATTTTGAAGAAGAAAAGGAGGGGAGCTCTGTCTGTGTTCTGGCCAATATTTACCCTTTGACCAACATCAGTAAAAAAAAAAAACAGGTCATTTATCACATTGCTGTTTGTAGGAGTTTGATGTACACAATTTGGCCGCTGCCTTTCCTACATTCTTACAGTGACTACACATCAAAAGTATGTCATCGGCTATAAGGCGCTTTGGGACATCCGGAGATCATGAAAGGCGCTATATAAATGCAGGCTGTTCTTCGTTCTTTATTGAATACTGATCACGAGCAGGAATCCTGGTTCCTTTCCTCCATTTAGTCCAGAAGCACCGAGGGTGAAGGTGCTGCCGCAGCTGAGATCTGCTATTTCAGCACAGACTTGGCACTGAACTTTGGGTCCGTATGGGTTTGTGTTGCACCAGATAATGGCTTTAACCAGTAGACACCAGGGGTAACCATTACTACTCTGTAATGCAACTATTTTGTTATTCACCTCCGAGTCAGAAGGTTGTGGGTTAAAATCCCACTTCAGGGGCTGAATTTTCGCCACCATTCTGTGCTGTTTTTTTGGATCAGTTTCACCAAAGTTTCTGTTTCTATTTCAGCGAGTTTGGCCAAATACCATTTTTTCAAAAACGGCGCACTGCACCCTTCTGAAAAACCTTACCTACAATTAAGAAAATCGGTGCAGAGAAGAGAAAATAAGCGCAGAAAAGACACCATTGTTTTAGCAGAGCTGAAGGCACAGCATCGGGGCGGGGGCCTTTCAGCCCAGGATTGCAGTGGCACCAGCCAGGGGGTGGGGGTGGGGTGGGGTGGGGGGGCCTTTCAGCCCAGGATTGCAGTGGCACCAGCCAGGGGGTGGGGGTGGGGTGGGGGGGCCTTTCAGCCCAGGATTGCAGTGGCACCAGCCAGGGGGTGGGGGTGGGGTGGGGGGGGCCTTTCAGCCCAGGATTGCAGTGGCACCAGCCAGGGGGTGGGGGTGGGGTGGGGGGGCCTTTCAGCCCAGGATTGCAGTGGCACCGACACTGTAGAGGTGAAAAAAATATCTATAAATGCTAAAAAGGAATAAAGGAATTTCATATTGTTTCATATATTGAGATTTCACTTAGTGATCCATTTTACAAAGGGGAAATGCTTTATTTGTGCCTCATCCCTTCAGTGTGTCCCTTGTTATCCTGGCAACCTCAGTTTTTTGGCATAGACCTTAAGCTCCACTCAGAGCTTAAGGACAATTTGCGCCGCTCTAAAATGAAAGGTTATGCCAGCGAAACTTGGAACTTTTTTTTTGCCGCAGTCGGGCCACTAAAAAAAAAATTGGACGTACCTCTACAACTGTGCCAAAAAAAGTCCATGTGGAATTTTGGGCCTCAGGGACTTGAGCACATAAATCTAGGCTGACACTTCAGTGCAATGCTGAGGGAGTGCTGCACTGGCGGAGGTGCCGTCTTTCGGCTGCGACGTTAAGCCCAGTCTGCCCCCTCAGGTGGATGTAAACGATCCCATGGCACTATTTCGAAGAAGAGCAGGGGAGTTATCCCCGGCATCCTGGCCAATATTTATCCCTCAATCAACATAAGAAAAAACAGATTATCTGGTCATTATCACTTTGCTGTGCGTAAATTGGCTGCTGCGTTTCCTACATTATAATAGTGACTACACTCCAAAAGTACTTCATTGGCTGTAAAGCGCTTCGAGATGTCCGGTGGTTGTAAAAGACACTATATAAATGTAAGTCTCTCTTTCTTTACAAAAACATTTTGATCAACATGAAGTTTACTTCTGTGACCACTAGACGCTGTATTAAGTCAGCAGTGTCCAAACCCTGCCCCACTTTGAAATGCCTGTCGTGCAATTCCCGCTTAGAGAAAACCTGCCGCCAGAAACAGCTGATCTTCCAGTGGGGAATAAAAACGACAGACAGGCAATCCTGGCAGCTTCCACCATGGGAGCACAGTGGGCTGACACACACATCCTGCTTCCAACAACAATGCTGTCCCCCTTCCAGTCAGGTCCTGCCAAAAGAATCCATAATATCGCAGATCTCGACCAGAAGGGAGAGCAGTGCTGTAGCAGCAGAAGGTACGGGCTAACCCACTGTGCGGCCAGTGGGAGAGCAAGCAGCGCTATCTGTCTGATTCTTATTTCAGTTGACTATCAGAAGGATCAGCTGTTTCTGCTGGCAGACTTTTCAGAGATGGGTGTTTTCCATTCATAGTGTTCTCACTCATGAACGGCTCTGTGCTGAGAACAGGAGGTAGGTTTGCGATCACGGCTTGCCTAAACCACTGTGATCCCTTAAAAAGACCTTGAAAATGTCAGCACCCCTTACAAAAAGTCAACAACCAGAAGTCTCACAAACTACTAGTGGGATGCCGCAGGGCTCAGTGCTGGGACACCAGCTATTTACAATATACATTAATGATTTAGATAAAGGAATTGAGTGTAATATTATTAAAGATGAAACACCAATGCATTTGGAAAGCAGTGACAGGATCGATCCAAGTCAGCATGGATTTATGAAAGGAAAATCATGCTTGACAAATGTTCTAGAATTTTTTGAGGATGTAACTAGTAGAGTGGACAAGAGCCCTGCAGCACGCCACTAGTCACTGCCTGCTATTCTGAAAAGGACTCGTTTATCCCGACTCTCTGCTTCCTGTCTGCCAACCAGTTCTCTATCCACATCAGTACATTACCCCCAATACCATGTGCTTTAATTTTGCACACTAATGTCTTGTGTGGGAGCTTGTCAAAAGCCTTGCAGATGACACTAAGCTGGGTGGCGGTGTGAGCTGTGAGGAGAATGCTAAGAGGCTGCAGGGTGACTTGGACAGGTTAGGCGAGTGGGCAAATGCATGGCAGATGCAGTATAATGTAGATAAATGTGAGATTATCCACTTTGGTGGCAAAAACACGAAGGCAGAATATTATCTGAATGGCGACAGGTTAGGAAAAGGGGAGGTTCAACGAGACCCGAGTGTCATGGTACATCAGTCATTGAAAGTTGGCATGCAGGTACAGCAGGCGGTGAAGGCGGCAAATGGTATGTTGGCCTTCATAGCTAGGGGATTTGAGTATAGGAGCAGGGAGGTCTTACTGCAGTTGTACAGGGCCCTTAGTGAGACCTCACCTGGAATATTGTGTTCAGTTTTGGTCTCCTAATCTGAGGAAGGACATTCTTGCTCTTGAGGGACTGCAGCAAAGGTTCACCAGATTGATTCCCAGGATGGCAGGACTGACATATGAGGAGAGACTGGATCGACAGGGCCTGTATTCACTGGAATTTAGAAGGATGAGAGGGGCTCTCATAGAAACATAAAATTCTGACGGGACTGGACAAGTTAGATGCAGGAAGAATGTTCCCAATGTTGGGGAAGACCAGAACCAGGGGACATAGTCTTAGGATAAGGGGTAGGCCATTTAGGACTGAGATGAGGAGAAACTTCTTCACTCAGAGAGTTGTTAACTTGTGGAATTCCCTGCCGCAGAGAGTTGTTGATGGCAGTTCATTGGATATATTCAAGAGGGAGTTAGATATGGCCCTTACGGCTAAGGGGATCAAGGGGTATGGAGAGAAAGCAGGAAAGGGGTACTGAGGGAATGATCAACCATGATCTTATTGAATGGTGGTGCAGGCTCGAAGGGCCGAATGGCCTGCTCCTGCACCTATTTTCAATGTTTCTAAGTTTCCTCTGCCCGCCTTTGGCTTGTTTGCCGTGGCCGAGTTCCAAGTAGAACGCTTGCTTTGGGAGTCTCGTGTCTGGCATGCGGACTATGTGGCCTGCCCAGCGAAGCTGATCAAGTGTGGTCAGTGCTTCAATGCTGGGGATGTTGGCCTGGACAAGGATGCTAATGCTTGTGCGTCTGTCCTCCCAGGGGATTTGTAGGATCTTGCGGAGACATCGCTGGTGGTATTTCTCCAGTGACTTGAGATGTCTCCTGAACATGGTCCACGTCTGAGCCATGTAGGAGGGCGGGTATTACTACGGCCCTGTAGACCATGAAGCTTGGTGACAGTTTTGAGGGTGAGAAACTTGGGTCTCAAACAAGTGTCCTGAACTTAAATAAAGGCAATTACAAAGATATGAAGACAGAGTTGGCCAACATGGACTGGGAAAATAGATTAAAGGGCAAGATGGTAGAAAAGCAGTGGCAGACATTTAAGGAGATATTTCACAAATCTCAGCAAAGATATATTCCAGTGAGAAAGAAAGACTCTAAAAGAAGCATGAACCATCTGTGGCTAACTAAGGAAGTTAAGGATGGTATCAAATTGAAAACAAAGGCATACAATGTTGCGAAGATTAGTGGGAGGCCAGAGGATTGGGAAATCTTTAGAAACCAGCAATGGACGACTAAAAAAAAATAAAGAGTAAACTAGCAAGAAATAATAAAACAGACAGTAAGAGCTTCGACAGGTACATAAAAAGGAAGAGAGTAGCTAAAGTAAACGTTGGTCCCTTAGAGGATGAGACTGGGGAATTAATAATGGGAAAGAGGGAAATGGCAGAGACTGTGAACAAATATTTTGTATCGGTCTTCACAGTGGAAGACATTAAAGCATCCCAATAATAATAGATAATCAAGGGGTAATAGGGAGGGGGAACTTAAAACAATCACTATCACTAGAGAAAAAGTACTATGCAAACTAACGGGACTAAAGGTGGACAAGTCCCCTGGACCTGATGGTTTGAATCATCGGATCTTAAAGGAAATGGCTGCTGAGATAGTGGATGCATTGGTTGTTGTTATGTCTTGAGATGCTCTGATAATGACTCCACAAGGCAAAGTGTTGCACTTGAACTGTAGTGACCTTAATATAACCATTTAATATAACTCCAGAGTGATGATCACACATGGTGGCCTGCCTTTTATACTAGGCCTGGCATACCTGTACAGGTAACCTTCAAGTCTCCCACTGCAGTGCCCTGTGGTGGCACACCTTAGTGACCATACAGCTGGTATACAAGTTTCCCATAGTAGTGCCCTCTGGTGGCACATCATATGTAATAGTACAAGCAGTAAACATGTCTGGATACATGACAGTTGTAATCTACCAAAATTCCCTGGATTCTGGGGAGGTCCCAATAGATTGGAAAACTGCAAATGTAATGGAAAACTGAAAATGTAATGCCCCCATTCAAGAAAGGAGGGAGACAAAAATCAGGAAACTATAGACCAGTTAACCTAACATGTGTCATTGGGAAAATGCTGGAGTCCATTATTAAGAGATAATAACAACAGGACATTTAGAAAATCATAATACAATCAAGCAGAGTCAGCATGGTTTTATGAAAGGGAAATCATGTTTGACAAATGTAGTGTATTTGGATTTCAAGAAGGCATTCGATAAGGTGCCACATAAAAGGTTACTGCACAAGATAAGAGCTCACGAGATTGGGGGTAATATATTAGCATAAGACAACCCCTTCATCTCAGGAATCAACCTCGTGACTACTAACTGAGTAACAGAAAACAGAGAGTCGGGATAAATTGGTCATTTTTAGGTTGGCAAACTGTAACTAATGGGCTGCCACAGGGATCAGTACTGGGACCTCAACTATTTACAATCGAAATTAATGACTTGGATGAAGGGACCAAGTGTAATGTAGCCAAATTTGCGTATGATACAAAGATAGGTGGGAAAGCAAGTTGTGAAGAGGACACAAAGAATCTGCAAAGGGATATCGACAGGTTAAGTGAGTGGGCAAAAAATTGGCAGATAGAATATAGAAACATAGAAACATAGAAAATAGGTGCAGGAGTAGGCCATTCGGCCCTTCTAGCCTGCACTGCCATTCAATGAGTTCATGGCTGAACATGCAACTTCAGTATCCCATTCCTGCTTTCTCACCATACCCCTTGATCCCCTTAGTAGTAAGGACTACATCTAACTCTTTTTTGAATATATTTAGTGAATTGGCCTCAACAACTTTCTGTGGTAGAGAATTCCACAGGTTCACCACTCTCTGGGTGAAGCAGTTCCTCCTCATCTCGGTCCTAAATGGCTTACCCCTTATCCTTAGACTGTGACCCCTGGTTCTGGACTTCCCCAACATTGGGAACATTCTTCCTGCATCTAACCTGTCTAAACCCATCAGAATTTTAAACGTTTCTATGAGGTCCCCTCTCATTCTTCTGAACTCGTGAATACAAGCCCAGTTGATCCAGTCTTTCTTGATAGGTCAGTCCCGCCATCCCGGAAATCAGTCTGGTGAACCTTCGCTGCACTCCCTCAATAGCAAGAATGTCCTTCCTCAGGTTAGGAGACCAAAACTGTACACAATACTCCAGGTGTGGCCTCACCAATGCCCTGTACAACTGTAGCAACACCTCCCTGCCCCTGTACTCAAATCCCCTCGCTACGAAGGCCAACATGCCATTTGCTTTCTTAACCGCCTGCTGTACCTGCATGCCAACCTTCAATGACTGATGTACCATATAATGTGGGATATTTGCTCAAGTGGATAAAAGGAAACCAGTAGATGTAGTGTATTTGGATTTCCAGAAGGCATTTGATAAGGTGCCACATAAAAGGTTACTGCACAAGATAAGAGCTCACGAGATTGAGGGTAATATATTAGCATATGACAATCCCGTCATCTCAGGAATCAACTTAGTGACTACTAACTAACTAACAGAAAAGAGAGAGTCGGGATAAATTGGTCATTGAACTTTGGTAGTAAGAATAAAAAGCAAATTATTATTTAAATGGAGAGAGATTACAAAATGCTGCAGTAGAGAGGAATCTGGGGGTCCTTGTACATGAAAACACAAAAGGTTAGCATGCAGGTACAGCAAGTAATTAGGAAGGCAATTGGAATGTTGCAAGAAGGATGGAGTATAAAAGTAAGGAAGTCTTGCTACAACTGTATAGGGTGTTAGTGAGACCACACCTGCATACAGGTTTGGTCTCCTTATTTAAGGAGGGATATACTTGCTTTGGAGGCAGTTCAGAGACGATTCACTAGGTTGATTCCCGAAATGAAGGGGTTGTCTTATGAAGAAAGTTTGGGCCTATACTCATTGGAGTTTAAAAAAATGAGAGCTGATCTTATTGAAACATATAAGATTCTGAGGGGGCTGGTCAGGGTAGATGCAGAGAGGATGTTTCCCCTCGTGGGGGAATCTAGAACTAGAGGGCATAGTTTCAGAATAAGGGGTCGCCTATTTAAAACAGAGATGAGGAATTTCTTCTGAGGGTCATGAATCTTTGGAATTCTCTACCCCAGAGAGCTGTGGAGGTTGGGGCATTGAATATATTTAAGGTAGAGATAGACAGATTTTTGAACATTCAGAGAGTCAAAGGTTATGGGTTACAGGCAGGAAAGTGGAGTTAAGGCCAGGATCAGATCAGCCATGATATTGAATGGCAAAGCAGGCTCGAGGGGCCAAATGACCTACTCCTGCTCCCATTTCTTATGTTCTTGTGTAGCTATAAAGAGAACAGAATGAATGACAAACTAGAGTAGGTAAGAGACTCGCTTCCCCCAAAAGGTTGTGGATGCGAAGACAATTGGACCTCTAAAGACTGAGATAAATAGATGCTTGTTCGGTAAGGTTATCGATGGATATGGAGCAGAGGCAGGAAAATGGTGCAGAGAATCAAATCAGCCATGATCTAACTGCTGGCAGAGTAGGCCCGAGGGGCTGAATGATCCACTTCTGTTCCTCGAGCAATGCCGTATACTGAATGAACACCTGAAGCTACCATGTTTCGTTTTTGCTCATTACTTCTTCGTCAACTTGTCCTTAAGTCTTGGTAAAGGCTACTGCTCTAATACTCTCTTTTAATTTCACTTACATGTAATTTTCCACTCACACCGTTAGCATGCTCCCTGCATCTATCGAAATCTGTAGCTATGGAAAGGAGTTAATTTTGGAAAATAGGCTGCAAATAGCACACTTCCATTTGAGTCTTGTCAAAACCCAAAGAACCATTCCACAGTCTAAACTGCACTGACAGTGGAAAATGTAAGCTTCAATGTTCATAATATTGTCAGGATCACTGGATGGGAGGAGTTACGTGCTCATAAGCCAGAAGGGAGCTGAATTCATGTCAGTAGATACAATCAGCAATCCAGAGTGCTTCAGCTCGTGTCATTTTAACTGTGTACTTGATATTTCCTACATTTTTCGTTCCTGTGACGAACAGCAACATAGGCCACCATGATTTTGCCCATATCGTTCTTAACCTTAATAAGAATTGAAAAATCTATGTGACACCCATGGTGTGGGACATCATTCAAGCTTTAAATAGTGAGAGAGAAGATTATAGGAAGACTTAAGGAGTCCCACAGTTTCGAGGTCCTGGGGCCAATGCCATCTTGGCATGTTATTGATTTTTTTTCTCCATCCACTGAGGATGTACCTTATTCTCCCATTTGATGGCCTGGAGTGAATTGAAGGCACGAATGTAGACACTATCGTACTACTGAAAGAAAGCCTTGCATTAATAGAGCCTTTCAGAACCACCGGATGTTCCAAAGCATTTTACAGCCAATTAAGTACTTTTTTTTTAAAGCAAGTGTCATCCCTGTTGGTAGGAAATGTGGCAGCCAATTTGCGCACAGCAAGCTCCCACAAACAGCAATGTGATAATGACCAGGTCATCTGTTTTAGTGATATTGGTTGAGGGATAAATATTGGCCAGCACACCAGAAATAACTCCCCTGCTCTTCTTCGAAATAGTGTCATGGGATCTTTTACTTCCACAAGAAAGAGCAGACGGGGCCTCGGTTTAAGGTCTCAGTACTGCACTGGAGTGTCAGCCTAGATTTTTGAGCTCAAGTCTCTGGAGTGGGACTTGAACCCACGACCTTTATACCACACAGCCATACATGAGCTTGCTGAATCATTGCACTATCAGTATTATTTTAATATCAGTGCCATCTAACAAAGGTGACAAGGAGGTGACAAAACATTTTAGGAGTTGAACTAAATTTCCGTTCTTGTCTTTAGTACGTTATTTGCACCATTTCTCAAAGACGGCCATGTGTTAAATGCATCAGCTGCTCACATCTGATTTTGAACAGTTGCACTTTGACAGGTAAATGCAAACAAAGATACCATCCCTTTATAGATCAATCTTCTCGCTAACTCCACATGCAGTCGGTGCATATTCCATGCAACACCCAAACCATCTCGCATGCTATTCTTTTTTGTAAAAGAACACTAAAATAATAAATCTTACCTCCGTGCTGGTATGAACGAAAAGTGAGCTGCTGCATTGGGAGAGAAATTCCTTGGACTGTCAAGAGGACTGCTACCTGTTGGCAAATTGAGAATCCAAAAACTGTGAAACTGTCATGAATTTTAGAAAATGCATTTTAACATTAATATTTAAGTGAGTTTATCCACTGAGCAGTTGATAATAGATTACACACATTCCAGGTTCAATTCCAAGACTAGACGGATTTATCTAAGTCATCAGAAGGAGTCTACAATTAAACTTGATGCTCCTTGGGTTAGGAAGGGAAAAATCTATTCGGGCTCCTGCCCCTGGACAACTATCCACTGTTCCTTACACGAAGTGCTCGTGTGCGGTGATCAGGTGAAAACGAAATAGCAATCGACACTCGTACATGAATACCGGTCTTTTAGGCAAAAGACCAGAAGTTGAGAGTTATACCCTGGCAGGGAATCACTGCCTTCAGGAGAGGAAGGTGGATAGAAAATTGACAAGGAAAAAACATAGCCATGTTTAGAAATTAAGAATTGACCACAAATATCTGGGCACTTTAAAATATGTAGCACAAGTAAAATATATCCTGGTCTGCAGTGAGGCAAAGTAAATTCATGATTTATTTATTCAGCAGATAATCAGAATTCACTTAGAATTTTGCCATTTACAAATTTCTGGTTAATCCTTTTTGTGGAGACAGAAAGGGTACATGAGGAGGAGCCATGAAGAACGTTTTATATAAGGAGTGAACTGACCTGGTCATTTGCTTGTGACTTAGTCGCCTGTAAGTTATATCTTGTGCCACTCATGAGATAGAAATTACATTACACATCTCCACATCAAGTATTTTGTTTATGTACACGTGAGGTGAACTATCCAAAATCTTAATTTCAATGGGAATTAATGTGTAGACGACCGAGTTCCAATAATGCCACTCAAGAGGTTCTCCTCTCACCAGTTAATTTGCTCTCAATCGAGAAATCATTCCTGTGAAAATGTTCATGGAGATGTGGTATACATTTGTTTGGCACTGCTGACTTAGGCAGATCTACTTATATCTGTACTATTTTTACTACTTTTTTTTGCTGCTCTACAATGCAGACAATCTTCCCTGGATGAAATGTTTGATAGATTGTCAAACAACCATACACAGTCAATGCAGTTTCAGATTTTGCCACTAGGTGGTGTTGTAACAGTGCAGGTGGATCACCATACTCAGATTTCATCTTTTAGCCCACCGACTTGCCTCTATTTGGCGCTACGCCAAACCACTCAGCCAAGTAAGATCTTACTGTGCAGAGAATGCCAAGTACAAATGCATGAGCATGCGAGTCAGGCTTTGGGTGCCACATCATGATAGCCTGCCTTAAAAGGCTACAACACTAGACTCACTGCACTATACGGAGGACAGGTAATGCTCAGCAGTGAGAATCTGTTACAAAACAGGCTAATTGAGAGTCAAGGACAGAGTTATCAGATACTGATTGCCATAACATTTATATATTTTGTTTCAACTATCATTTTTAAAACAAACTTGTGTTAATATATGAAATTACAAGGCTTGACACATGAAACCTATCTCCATACTCCCAGATCACACATAGGATATAAACAGTACTGAGGGTTCAAATGGATAAACTTTTAAGAAAAGAAACACAATTTTTATTGTTTGCTTTAAGAGAGGTCTGGTTCTAAAACTAAGTGACTCTTAAAAGTATAATAGTATTGAAAAAAGTTGAAAGTAAAACTTCATTGAAGTGGTAAAAGTAATGGCTCGGTGAACTTGCCAGATGCAATATTGTAGATGAACAATGCAACTCTCAGTTCATAAAGACATAAGAATTAGGAGCAGGAGTAGGCCATAGGGCCCTTCGAGCCTGCTCCGCCATTCAATTAGATCACGGCTGATCTTCTACCTCAACTCCATTTTCCTGTCTGGTCCCCATAAACTCTGATTCCCTTACTGTCCAAAATCAAAATGGTTGAATATACAAAATCAATAAATTGAGAAAGAAATGGCCTGTCAGGGTAAAACGGCTGGAGGAATGAGATAGCTGTGAAGGTAAGAATATAGGAAACTTTAGAAATGTGTTTAATTTTTGAGATGTTTATCATGTTATAAATGGGTTATCTGAGGGACCTATTAATTTTTTTTTGCACTCAAACACTCCTTTTTGAGGCAATTTACTTTATAAAATCAAGCATTTTAATGTTTTTTTTTAGCTTCTCTCCTTTATAGGTTAAAAAAAGATCTTCTACTTCTGGACAAATGGGTCGCATGGAGTTCGGATCTCTTGGACAAACTAAAGACTATGGAAAAATTTCCGGTATTTATCCACTCCAAAAGCTTCTGAAGTCACAGTTGTCAATCATTTGCAATTAAACTGAATAGTAAAAATTACTGCACAGAATACTGATGGAACAGATGCTCAGACATTATCAGTGTTTCTGATTGCCTGCCTATGTACAAATCAGTCAGTACCTACAACAAAACCCCTGTATTTTCATTTCTATATCAATCTGGTCTAGACCCACAGATAGCTCATCTCATTTTGTAAGAAGGGAACACAACTTCCATTTCAATTCTACCTTTTTAAAATTGAACATAAAATACATTAATATTCCTATTTTGTCACATATTACATACACTTTACCTAATCTGTATAAAATTATTAATTTTTGAAGCTTACCTGGGTATTGCTTCCTATTGTACAACATAAAATAGTACATTATCATTTGCATATAATGTGCAACAGCATATGATATACACCAGAGTTTCACGCACATTTTTCAATGTGAATAAAGTGTACCATAAACTGTCATAACTGAATACTTCCCGCTCACCCTACTACATAAAATTATGTTACTGAATCAGAAACTGCAACATCATGCCGCTGTATTATTTTTTTACTTGATTTAAGTTAATAAAAAAATGTTATCTTAATTAGTCACGATGGAGTTCTTACTAAAAAAACATATATATACCAAATACAGCAGGCACTGAATTACAAAATTACAGTCCAACTGAGGTGTCAGTTCATGAAAGTGAATCGCAAGTGATCTATGATCAGGAAAATCCAAAGACTGAATTATTTTCTTCAACTCGCAGCGAGGTATTGGTAATTCTATCGGATTTTATACTTAATTGCATTATGCATCAGATATGCATCAACAGCATTTTTGGGTTTTGGAAACAGGGGCATAGAATAAAACAGTTACAGGCTCATGATAAATTTATATAAAATGTTGGTATGGCCAGAATGTTGGTAATGTACCCCAAAAGTACATTAAAGCCAGAGAGTGTAGATTTACCAGTATGATGCCAGCAATGGCAAACTATAGTAATGAGGAGAGACGAGAGACAGTAGGAATATTTCAGCTGAAGCAGAGAAGGCTTAAATGTGACTTAATAAAGGCATTTAAAATTATGAAGTGTCTTAATAGTGTCAATAGAGAGAGACTATTTCCTCTGGTTGGGCAGTCGGTGACGAGTGGTCGTCAATTTAAAATTATCACTTGAGAGTGAGGAAAGGGGTTAGGAGAAACTTATTCACATAGAATGTTGTTGGAGCATGGAATATTTTGTGAGAGGCTGAGGCAGAGACTATTGCATCTTTCAAGAGAAAATTGGATAAATAGTTGAAGCAAGGAAGATACAGTACTATGGGGAAAGAGCAGGGCAGTGCGTTCTGGATTGCTCTTGTAAAGAGGCATGATGGTTTCAATGACCTTCTTTTGTGCTGTAACATTTTAATGATTCCAGGCCCTTGTACAGTGCTATTTTTTAAATTATAAGTTGTTTTTTTGAGGCATCAGCTTTTGTGAAGCTATTTGTTAGCTTTTCTGAGTTTTTCAGGTTGGCATGTATGATTGTGGACATTTGTGATGTTCTGGGCTTCCCAAATGTGCAAAGCTAGAATATATGCAGAACGTATGCACTGTGACACAGCATGCAGTGTGCACAGAGTGCTTAGCTACAATTCATGCTTGTGATTCCCAACAGTCCACATTTTTATTTTTTCTATGTGGATGAAGGAGGTACTGAACAGAAGCAAATGACAGTTTTCTACTCGGGACCACTCTTAGTGCACGTTGAGAAGCTTACACGCCGTTTTGTCCATCAAAAGGTGCAATGCACAGTGAAGGAGTGCCAAAACTAAGAAAGTGATGTCCATTTTAAATGGAGACCACAAGAGAATACAAAGTGAATTATGTACATATTACAGTTGAGTATCTTTCATTCAAATAATAAAACAAAACATGTGGGATCCTTCAATTTAGATTTAAACCCTTTAAACAGGCATGAGTGTACTCACTTTTTTAAACTGGTGAATTCTAGTGCCATTTTTGCACCAATTTGAATTTTCCTCTCGACTTTTACGTGAGAATTTTGTATGATAGATTTCATACTAATCAAACAAAAATCTAAGCAAAACAAATACAATAGTCAATTGACAGCTGACTCGTTTACAAATTCATGGCAAATGTCATCCAAAAGGACAGAGAAGAAAGCTGAACGAATGTGTCAGAAAATAAGCTGACTAAATTGGCATGGAATTAGGTGCTTCAATCAAGATGA
Source organism: Pristiophorus japonicus (assembly GCF_044704955.1). NCBI lineage: Eukaryota > Metazoa > Chordata > Chondrichthyes > Pristiophoridae > Pristiophorus > Pristiophorus japonicus. The sequence continues at coordinate 57,683,183 of NC_091984.1, read as the reverse complement.
GTGCCAAATAGCACATCTCAGAAATTGATGGAGTCAATAAACTGTTTGGATGCCAGCCTGGAAAATATAAAAATGAAGACACTGTCTCTATTTCCCTTTCCACGTGCATTATCTAACATTGCAAATTGCATCAGCAACTGATATTTGTCAAAGTTTATACGTTAATTATTAAAGGCTGACAATCTCTGATAAAGATAGTAGATGTTTTTTGAAAATGCAGACAGCAACTGTATTCTTCGACTGGTTGTTATCATCAATGTGTGGATTTGCAAAGGTAATAATGACAAAACCAAGGACATGAATTGCATTTGGTCAACCAAGCACTATTGTGCAAGTTTTTTTTCCAAATGACACAAATATTCTAAGCGACCAACATTACGTCTTATTAGCAGACATGTTTTAGGCTACAGCACAGTTCACATCTGCCCTCTCACGAGGAAACCAGCATTGTTGCTACACAAAAAAAAACATAGAAATACCAACAAATCAGATTCTCCTATTTGCCACACAGCCCTACCATACTGAAACACCACCCTTTTTATTCCAAACATCTGGATACCATGGCAAAAAGATGCCATTTTCTTTTAAATCTGTATTCAAGACATTAGCCCAGGATTTTGCTCGAAATGGCACCACATTTCACATTTTATACAAGTGTTTTACTCTAAAATTGGTGTGTCAAACTCAAATTTATATGGTGGGCCTGATCTGACATCCTGGCACTTGGTGTGAGCCATTTATTCAGCAAATGTAATTTGGACACACCAGGGCTAAAACTTGGGGTGCGCTTTGCCCACTTCTTCGGAGTAAAACAGGTGCAATGTACACCAATTTCTGGGCGTGACGTCCTGCACCTAGTTTGTGCTTGCGCCATGGCCGCCGCCATATTGGTCCTCACCGGTTTTGGTCAGACCAAACAGCTGCCTGAAATCAGCGTTGGATCAATTTAAATACCCAAAGAAGGGTCCTCCGCCTAAATTGCGAGAAAAACTTGGTGGAACATATTACCATGCAAGCTCCAACTAGTTTTTCCAGTTCCACAGCGGCCCTTAAAAAGGGACTGCTGGAGGGTGCTGAAGAAATGGTTGGAAAATTTATTTTACTTCCCCTTCTGTGGAGTGTCGATGAACAGGATTATTTTTACAGTTTTTAAATTAGGTAGGTATGACTATGGATACTAATTGCTTTTCTATACATTTCCAACACTGAATATTATGAAGTAGAGAAGGGTATTAGAACCAGATAATTTAATTCAGAATTCTACAAATAACTAATCTTGTAGCTTTAGAGAAAAATACCTGCTGCTCACAGCTCAACAGTTCTCCATTTGCAGAACAACGTTCCTTCCCACTGTTTGATAATACTGACTCAGTGGATGCACCCAATGATAATTAAGGACATTATATTTGAGTGATTATCTATACAGGATTTCAAAGTGTACATTCTTGGATATCTTATGGTTTTGCAAATGAATGAAATGAAAAAATAAACAGAATCTGTCGCATTCAAGCCGAGTGGGCCCTCCTGCATCTATGGCGACCATATGCCTCTGTTTGCTTTCAGATGCAATTGGTCTCCAGGCCTCATAGCGAGAGTCAACAACAGCAACTTGCATTTATATACTACTGCCTTTAACATAGTAAAATGTCCCAAGTCAAATAACGCTACCGGGAGGCAAAACTACGCGGATTCTATTGTGTTCCTAACACAGATGGGGCTCCCCACAGGGAGGTTAGAGTAACAGTGACCTCAGTCTTTAATAAGACACTCCAGAGTGAGGAACAGGCCTCAGGGGCCGGCTTATATACAGTGCTCCCAAGGGATGCTGGGATCCCTTGGAACTTCAGGGGATGAGCTCCCTGGTGGCGTAACATGGGAGTGCATGCTTTACAGATACACATCACTTCCCCGCCCAAAGTCAAAATGAAAACTATTTACAAGGTGAAGCGGTCGGGAGCCTTTCTTTCCCTGGTGGACCGCCTCGGTACAAATGTCTGTTCTGGTGTGTTGGCTGTGCCCTCGCTGGGCTGGCGTGTTGTTGGCCCTGCAGAGTTGCTAGGTGAGCCTGGCCTTGCTGGGCTGTTGGGCATGATGGGATCGATTTCCTGGTCCGGCGTGGTGTCGTTGATCCTTTGGGTGTTTATTGTGGGCTCGAAAAAGGTGGTGTCTGCTGTGGGTTGTTTAGGGCAGTCTGTGAAACGCAGCCTCGTTTGGTCCAGAGGCTTTCTGCAAATTTGTCCACTGTCTAATTTGACTACAAAACCCTATTCCTTTCTTTAGCTATCACCGTGCCCGCGATCCACTTGGGACCATGTCCATAGTTTAGCACATACACAGGGTCATTCAGATCAATTTCCCGTGACACTGTGGCGCGACCATCGTTTACATTTTGTTGCTGCCGCCTGCTCTCGACTTGATCATGCAGGTTGGGGTGAACCAGCGAGAGTCTGGTTTTAAGTGTCCTTTTCATGAGTAGCTCAGCCGGGGACACCCCTGTGAGCGAGTGGGGTCTCGTGCGGTAGCTGAGCAGTACTCGGGACAGGCGGGTTTGGAGTGAGCCTTCTGTGACTCGTTTAAGGCTCTGTTTGATGGCTTGTACTGCCCGCTCTGCCTGCCCATTAGAGGCTGGTTTAAACGGAGCCAAGGTGACATGTTTGATCCCATTGCGGGTCATGAATTTTTTAAATTCGGCACTGGTGAAACATGGCCCGTTGTCAGTGACCAGTATGTCAGGCAGGGTGTGTGTGGCAAACATGGCCCTCAGGCTTTCAATGGTGGCGGTGGCGGTTCCCGACATTATTTCACATTCAATCCATTTTGAAAAAGCATCCACCACCACCAGGAACATTTTACCGAGAAACGGGTCCGCATAGTCGACATGGATCCTCGACCATGGTCTGGAGGGCCAGGACCACAAACTTAGTGGTGTCTCTCTGGGCGCGTTGCTCAACTGAGCACATACGCTGCATTGCCGTACACAGGACTCTAAGTCAGAGTCGACACCGGGTCACCACACGTGGGATCTGGCTATCGCTTTCATCACTATAACCAGGTGTGTGCTGTGGAGATCCGAGATGAACGTCTCCCTGTCCTTTTTGGGTAGCACGAGGCGGTTACCCCACAACAGGCAGTCTGCCTGAATGGACAGCTCGTCCTTTCGCCGCTGGAACGGCTTGATTAGCTCTTGCATTTCAACGGGGATGCTGGCCCAGCTCCCATGCAGTACACAGTTTTTTTACGAGGGACAGCAGAGGATCTTGGCTGGTCCAAGTTCTAATCTGGCGGGCCGTGACAGGTGATTTATCATTTTGAAACGCTTCCATGACCATCAACAAGTCTGCGGACTGCGCCACCATCAACAAGTGTGCAGGCTGCGCCATTTCCACCCCCGTGGTGGGCAATGGTAGCCGACTGAGAGCATCTGCACAGTTCTCGGTGCCTGACCTGTGGCGGATGGTATAGTTATACGCTGATAGCGCGAGTGCCCACCTTTGTATGCGGACTGAGGCATTCGTATTTATCTCCTTGTTTTCAGCGAACAGAGATATGAGGGGCTTGTGATCGGTTTCCAGCTCAAATTTGAGGCCAAACAGGTACTGATGCATTTTCTTTACCCCGAACACACACGCTAATGCCTCTTTCTCAATCATGCTGTCGGCCCTCTCGGCCTGGAAGCATAGGCGACAGGTTGCAACTTCCCCGCAACGTTAGCTTATTGTAATACACACACCCGACACCGTACGACGATGCGTCACATGCTAGCACAAGTCTTTTACACGGGTTATACAATACAAGCAGCTTGTTGGAGCATAAAATGTTTCTGGCTTTCTCAAAAGCAATTACTTGTTTTTTTTTTCCCATACCCAGTTCTCACCTTTGCGCAATAACACATGTAGGGGCTCTAAAAGGGTGCTTAACCCCGGTAGGAAGTTACGAAAATAGTTGAGGAGTCCCAGGAACGACCGCAGCTCCGTGACGTTCTTTGGCCTGGGCGCGTTCCTGATAGCCTCTGTCTTGGCGTCTGTGGGCCGAATGCCGTCTGCCGTGATCTTTCTCCCCAAAAACTCCACTTCTGTTGCCATGAAGACGCATTTCGACCTCTTCAGCCACAGCCCTACGCGATCCAGTCGCTAGAGGCCCTCCTCCAGGTTTTGCAGGTGCTCGGCGGTGTCCCGACCTGTGACCAATATGTCGTCCTGACTTGAGTAGGCTCTCCATGTTTCTCTGGAAGATCGCTGCAGCCGACCGAATTCCAAACGGACATCTGTTGTAGATGAACAGTCCCTTGGGTGTGTTGATGCAGGTGAGGTCCTTCGAAGACTTCTCCAGCTCCTGCATCATGTAGGCCGAAGTCAGGTCGAGCTTGGTGAACGTCTTGCCTCCTGCCAGCGTCGCAAATAGGTCATCTGCCTTAGGTAGCGGGAATTGGTCCTGTAGCAAGAAACAATTAATAGTTACTTTATAATCACCACAAATCCTGACCGTACCATCACTTTTGAGTACTGGAACAATCGGCTGGCCCACTCGCTGAATTCCACTGGGGAGATGATGCCCTCGCGTTGCAGCCTGTCCAGCTCGATTTCCACTCTCTCCCTCATCATGTGAGGTACCGCTTGCGCTTTGTGGTGAATGGGACCAAGTGGATCTGTACCTTCGCCCCGGAAACGTTTCCAATGCTTGGCTCAAAAGGGGAAGGAAATTTGTTCAGAACCTGGGTACATGAGGCCTCATCGACATGTGATAGCGCTCGGATGTCATCCCAGTTCCAGCGGATTTTGCCCAGCCAGCTCCTTCCAAGCAGTGTGGGACCATCGCCCGGGACAATCCAGAGTGGCAATTCGTGCACCGTGCCCTTGTAGGTGACCTTGACCATGGCGCTGCCCAGGACAGTGATAAGCTCTTTGGTGTACGTTCTCAGTTTCGTGTGGATGGGGCTCAGGGCTGGTCTGAATGCCTTGGAGTACCACAGTCTCTCAAACATCTTTTTACTCATGATGGATTGGTTAGCGCCAGTGTCCAGTTCCATGGCTGCGGGTAAGCCATTCAATTTTACGTTTAGCATTATAGGTGGACATTTCGTCGAAAATATGTGCACCCTGTGTACTTCAACATCTGCCTTCTCTCTCTGAGGCTCGAAATTGCTTTGATCCTCTGCCACGTGGTGGTTAGCAGATTTTGCAGAGCTTGCAGTTCGTTTGCAAGCTCGTTGGAGGTGCCCCACTGTTCCACAGCTCTTGCAAACATACCCTTTGAAGCGGCATGAATAGTTTGAATGGAAGCCTCCACAACGCCAACAAGGTGTGAATTGCCTTGCATTCATCCTTTGTTGGGGATTCTGAGTCATCTGGGTCACCTGAGGCCTGCTGGCAGTTGCTGACTCGTGGGTTCTGCCCTGTACCTTTCTGCTCACAAACACAGTTCCAGTTAATTTATGAACATTGCGAGCACTTGTGTGCTGAGAGATTTGTTTGGTGCTATCACTGGCGGACATAAACGCCTGTGCTATCGCAGTGGCCTGACTGAGGGTCGGTGTCTCTACAGTCAAAAGTTTTTGTAGGATGGTCTCGTGGCCAATGCCCAGTACAAAAAAGTCTCTGAGCATTTGCTCCAGGTAGCCATCAAACTCATTGTCCTGCAAGTCGCCTTAGATCGGCGACGTAGCTCGTCACTTCCTGACCTTCAGATCGCTGGCACGTGTAGAACCGATACCTCGCCATCAGCACGCTCTCCCTCAGGTTAAGATGCTCCCAAACCAGTGTACACAGCTCCTCATACGACTTATCTGTGGGTTTCAACGGAGCCAGAAGATTCTTCATGAGGCTGTAGGTCGGTGCCCCGCAGACTGTGAGGAGGATCGCTCTCCTTTTTGCAGCACTTCCTTCTCCGTCCAGCTGATTGGCTACAAAGTACTGGTCTAGCTGTTCAACATAGGCTTCCCAGTCCTCACCCTCCGAGAACTTCTCCAGGATGCCCACAGTTTGCTGCATCTTTGCGTTGGATTCGTATTCTCGTCGGCAGTTATTGTGTTCCTAACACAGATGAGGCTGCACACAGGGAGGTTAAAGTAACAGTGACCTCAGTCTTTAATAAGACACTCCAGAGTGAGGAACAGGCTTATATACAGTGCCCCTGAAGGATGCTGGGATCCCTTGGGACTTCAGGGGATGAGCTCCCTGGTGGCGGAACATGGGAGTGCATGCTTTACAGATACACAACAGATTCCAAACAATGGTCATGAATTTCTTCGGAGCTGTTCAAACTCACCGGAGATGTGGCGGAAACCACCTGTACACACACTTCCAGAGTTATGGCACTGGAGTGGGAGCACCTCCGAGGAAATTCCTAGCCAATGTGAAATTTGCTTTCTTTCACTCTAGGAAATGGAGCAGTTTTCACATTGCATGAGAGGATATGTACATAAGAACGTAAGAATTAGGAACAGGAGTATGCCATCTAGCCCCTCGAGCCTGCTCCGCCATTCAACAAGATCATGGCTGATCTGGCCGTGGACTCAGCTCCACTTACCCGCCCGCTCCCCATAACCCTTAATTCCCTTATTGGTTAAAAATCTATCTATCTGTGACTTGAATACATTCAATGAGCTAGCCTCAACTGCTTCCTTGGGCAGAGAATTCCACAGATTCACAACCCTCTGGGAGAAGAAATTCCTTCTCAACTCGTTTTAAATTGGCTCCCCCTTATTTTGAGGCTGTGCCCCCTAGTTCTAGTCTCCCCGACTAGTGGAAACAACCTCTCTGCCTCTATCTTGTCTATCCCTTTCATTATTTTAGATGTTTCTATAAGATCACCCCTCATCCTTCTGAACTCCAACGAGTAAAGACCCAGTCGACTCAATCTATCATCATAAGGTAACCCCCTCATCTCCGGAATCAGCCTAGTGAATCGTCTCTGTACCCCCTCCAAAGCTAGTAAATCCTTCCTTAAGTAAGGCCACCAAAACTGCACGCAGTACTCCAGGTGCGGCCTTACAAATACCCTATACAGTTGCAGAAGGACCTCCCTGCTTTTGTACTCCATCTCTCTCGCAATGAAGGCCAACATTCCATTCGCCTTCCTGATTACCTGCTGCGCCTGCAAACTAATTTTTTGGGATTCATGCACAAGGACCCCCAGGTCCCTCTGCACCGCAGCATGTTGTAATTTCTCCCCATTCAAATAGTATTCCCTTTTTTAGTTTTTTTTCCCCAAGATGGATGACCCACAGTTTCCAAAATTGTCTTCCATCTGCCAAACCTTAGCCCATTCGCTTAACCTATCTAAATCTCTTTGCAGCCTCTCTGTGTCCTCTACACAACCCGCTTTACCACTAATCTTTGTGTCATCAGCAAATTTTGTTACACTACACTCTGTCCCCTCTTCCAAGTCATCTATGTATATTGTAAACAGCTGTGGTCCCAGCACCGATCCCTGTGGCACACCACTAACCACTGATTTCCAACCCGAAAAGGACCCATTTATCCCGACTCTCTGCTTTCTGTTCGCCAGCCAATTCTCTATCCATGCTAATAACATTTCCACTGACCCCGCGTACCTTTATCTTCTGCAGTAACCTTTTGTGTGGCACCTTATCGAATGCCTTTTGAAAATCTAAATACACCACATCCATCGGTACACCTCTATCCACCATGCTCATTATATCCTCAAAGAATTCCAGTAAATTAGTTAAACATGATTTCCCCTTCATGAATCCATGCTGCGTCTGCTTGATTGCACTATTCCTATCTAGATGTCCCGCTATTTCTTCCTTAATGATAGTTTCAAGCATTTTCCCCACTACAGATGTTAAACTAACCGGCCTATAGTTACCTGCCTTTTGTCTGCCCCCTTTTTTAAACAGAGGCGTTACATTAGCTGCTTTCCAATCCGCTGGTACCTCCCCAGAGTCCAGAGAATTTTGGTAGATTATAACGAATGCATCTGCTATAACTTCCGCCATCTCTTTTAATACCCCGGGATGCATTTCATCAGGACCAGGGGACTTGTCTACCTTGAGTCCCATTAGCCTGTCCAGTACTACCCCCCTAGTGATAGTGATTGTCTCCAGGTCCTCCCTTCCCACATTCCTGTGACCAACAATGTATCATTGCTTGATTCTCACTAGCAGATCTGAAACCAGCCAATAAGGATGGAGCCAGATTGTGCAGGAGACAGAGGCAGAAAAATCACGTGGGTCTGGGAAACACTGGACATAAGAATGGAGGGGAGTGGAAAGTGAACAGCGAAGAAAAAACACAGTAAAGAAAAATAAGAGAACAAACAAGGTAGTGGAAACAGAAGGGCAGTAGTCAGAACAGAAAAAACAGCAGTGGTGAGAAGTAATATAGAAGAGAAGCAACTCAAGAGTAAATGTATAAACATGGTAACTCTTTAAAATATATACTTCTCTCTCGGCTTGCATATTGAGATCAGTTACTAAGCCACAATATGGGAAGCTTACCAGTGGAATTGTACCTCAGAATGAATCATGTCTTTTAGAGAGGGGGAGAAAATGTTTGTAAACAATTTATACAAACATACAAAAAGGATCGGGGAACAAAAATTAATTAGACCCATTAATACTCACCTATCCACTAGACAGTCCAACCTTATGCCATTCTTCCCTTGGGGGAGGCAACAATACCAAAACGTTATGGCCAATCTCCATCAATCAAACACCCACCAAGACCATAATTACCCATTACACCTAACTAAGCAAACTTAACCAGCCCACATTACTCCAATACTTTCAAATGTTCTCCTTCATCAGGAGCTTGTCAAGTCACTTCATCAAAGACTATAGAATATCCACACTTAACAGGAAGGCAGAAAGAAAATGTTGCACTCTCTCAAAATACTCAGTTTTACTTGAGAACTTATTTAACTGTATAAACAAATAAAGGTTTTCAAAATTATGAAAAGTTTTGAGAAAGTAAATAGTGAAAATTTATTTCCATTGGTTGGTGAATCAGTAACAAGCGGCACAGACTCAGGTTAATTATTACTATATAATACATGGGGGGAAGTTGAAAAATGTATTTTCCACAGAATGGGTTCTTAGAAAACGAGCTGCTTTAACATAAATGGCTAAAAAGGATTGGATTAGAATTTATGAATAAGAATATAAAAAGATATGAGAGAAGGCCAGTGAAATAAGATTAAAACAAATAGCTCCAGTTTGAAGAGTAGCGCAGCACAGACAAAATGGCCTGGCTTGCTCTCCATCCGTGTTGTAAATTCGAGGCAATCCACAAAGGAGTTAAACTCAAAACAATGAGCTTGCTTAGTTAATGCTTAAAACTGGTCCTTTACTCTGAAACTTCAATAACCATGGAAGTAGCATATGGGAAATAATCTTTTACAGTATTAAGTAGCAATCCCCACAAACATTTCTAATACCAACAATACCTCTCCATGCAATTACCCTACTTTATTAATTTTCATTTTGAGCTTGGGTTTATATCTATTATCAAGAATCCTTGAGGAGCCAGTAGGTTATTAATTATTCATGATCTGAAGTCTCTCGGCAGTTTGTCAAATGGAAATATAATCTTATGATATGAGGCAACATCCAATTATTAAGAGTGATAAACAGACGCTGGCTGTACCTGCACCTGCGCTTAATGTAACCCAGGGAAAATGTGTTTAATCATGTTATTTCAAAGCAATCTGCCTGTGAAAAAACAGCACTATTTCAAGGCACTTTCATGCCAATTTTGTTTTGGCACAATGACCTTCTAATAGAAGCTGACAGCATTTCAGTGAAATGCAAGCCTGCTGCTTGACCACAATTTTTCCTTCTTCAGGTATTGTTTCAAAAAAAAAGATTCCAGTAAGTACACAGCCTTAGTTTGAGACATCACCCAATGAAATGTCAAGCTACTGCACACTTCAAATCCATGACCTTGTTCCAAATTGAAAACACTGAACATTGGAAAAAAAACTATGAATTGCTGTCATTTTACATATTTATCTTCAAGCCAATTCTTCGACCACAGAAAGAGCTTGGTTGTCGACTTAATTTAAACTGATTACATTTTTTTGCTTGTACTGACGAGGAGCCAAGCATTTTTTTTAGTTCTTTTTCTCCAATTCAGATGAAACCTTGCTGCTGTAATTTCTCATCTTAATTCATTATTTTCTGATTTGAAATGAGTAATTTCTGCATTTCCTCTTGTTTCTTGGTTTCATTTTTCTTTCTAGTGCTCTTTTCCTTTTGAAAATATTTTTTTTATTGACTTCTCCAGAATTATACAAAAAGGTGTATATTCATATTCATTTATGACACGCGTTTTTAATACTGGAAACAACGACAGCTTTGCATTTAGTTAATGTCGCTGTATAGTGATCCTGTTGGTCAATGAGAGAACGGCAATGATGAGCCTTTTTCCTTCAAACCACCAGCAGCATCATCATCTAATAGAATTTGTAGCAACCACAAGAGATCATACCTGGAATGGAGAATCTTCGTTATGAGGACAGATTGGATAGGCTGGGTTTGTTCTCATTGGAACAGAGGAGGTTGAGAGGTGTGCAAAATACTGAGGGGCCTGGATATAGTGGATAGCAAGGGCCTATTTCCATTGGTGCAGGGATCTATTACGAGGGGACATAGTTTTAGGGTGGTTGGTGGAAGGTTCAGAAGGGAATTGAGGAGGGGTTTCTTCACGCAGAGGGTTGTGGGGGTCTGCAACTTACTGCCTGGAAAAGTGGTAGATACAGAAACCCTCACCACATTTAAAAGATGGTTGGATGGGCACTTAAAGTGCCGTAACCTGCAGGGTTACGGATCTAGAGCTGGTAATTGGGATCGGACTGGATAACCTCTTGTTGGCCGGCGCAGATATGATGGTAAGAACTGCAGGGAATCGAATATGGCCAGGGTGATCTCCTGGACTAGTTTCGATCGCCTGGATGGGTCGGAGAGGAATTTTCCCAGATTTTTTCCCCCCAAATTGGCCTGGGTTTTTAAATCTGGTTTTTGCCTCTCCCAGGAGATCACATGGCTCTGGTTGGGGTGGAGTGTAGAATGTTTCAATGTAAAGGGTGTCGCGGTTGTGTGGGGCGGACTGGTTGCTCTTTACCTTTCTGCTATTGTTCATAGGTTTTTATGTAACCTTCAGGGCTGCTGACTGAGGACCGTGTGGCTCTTTGTCGGCCGGCACGGACATGATGGGCTGAAATGGTCTCCTTCTGCGTTGTAAATTTCTATGTTTTTCTCTCAATTCTGTTCCGCCATTCAATTAGATTGTGGCTGATCTGTACCTTAACTCAATTTACCTACCTTTATTCCATATTCTTTGATATTATTACTAACAAAAATGTATCTTTCCAGCTTGAAAACTTCAATTGACTCAGCATCCACAAACGTTTGGGGGAGCGTGTTACTTTATGTGCAAAAGTGTTTCTTGATTTCACTCCTAAATGGCCTGGCTTTAATTTTAAGATTATGCCCACTTGTTCTGGATTTCTCCAATACTATTGAAATTTGGAACCATGGTACAGAGGAGGTCATCTGGCCCATTGTATCTGTGCCGGTCATTTGCTGGAGTAATCCAAAGTTTATCCTACTGCTCCATGCAATCAAATCTGCCATTTTACACTTCTCTACATCCCCAGTGAGTCAAGACTCACTACACAGTCTCTTATTCTAACACAGTTTTCCTAGGACCTTACAAGAGTGGATCTCTTTACCTGCCCCCTTTTTCTTGATTCCTCCACCAGAGGAAATAGCTTCTCTGTATCTACTCGATCGAATTCCTAATCATTTGAAATACGTCAGTTGGATCAACCCTCAACCTTCTAAACTCAACAGAATACAAGTTAAGTTTATGCAACATTTCCTCGTAATTTAACCCTTTAAGCCGAGGTAGCATCCTGATGAATCTCCACTGTATCCCTTCTAAGACTAATACATTTTTCCTGAGGTTCGGTACCCAAAACTGAATGTAGTACTCCAGATGGGGTTTGACCAAAGCTCTCTATAACTGAAGCATCACTTCCTCAGTTTTGAATACCAATCCCCTTGAGATAATGCCCAACATTCATTGGTATTTTGGATTATTTTTTGTACCTGGCTGACAGTGATACACATAAACACCTAAATCCCTTTACTTCTCTACAGCTCCTTGTCTCTCACTATTAAGAAATATTCTGATTTTTCTTCCTCAGATCCAAAGTGCATGACCTTCCACATTGAACTCCATCTGCCATAGTTATGCCCATTCACTTACCCTGTCTATGTTCCATTGTAATTTCCTCCTCGTTCACACAACTTACTGTGCCTCCCCATTCATGAAGACTTGGAAAAACCCACCACGAAAGTGCTTAAAAGCATGCCGGCCATTCTGGGAAACAGCAACCAATATTCACGTGGGTATCAACGTACTATCCAGATGGACGCATGCAACATAAAGAACCAACACCTCATCACTGACCCAACAGCAGAGGTCCCTGGCTTCGACCTCCCTCGAAGACAATGGACAATATTCAACCCAATCCGCACAGGGCGTGGATGATGCAGCCACCTGCTCCACAAATGGGAGATGAGGGACAACCCGAAGTGCAACTGTGGCCCTGGTACCATAGAACACATCACATCAACCTGCCCACTAAGATCTGTTGCAGGAGGCACCTCATTTCTCCACTCGGCATCTCAGGAGGCCATTAGATGAGTATAGAGGAGCTAAGCCGTAACAGAGCAACTGCATATAAAGGGATCCATTGAGGAAAGCTGATATTATAAAGGATACCCGAAGAAAGTAAAACTTCCAAAAATAACACCCAAAAGAATCAAAATTAAAAGGGGATACCAGAAAGTATTTAAAATGGTGCACTTAAAATAATAAAGCAAAACTAAAAGAGGGCAAAAGGGAGAAATAATATTAAGATGGAGACTTGGAAATATGTTTGTTGTGGAATGTTCACAAATGAGACAACCAGTTATAAACAGAAGAGTATTGATCAGCAAGTTTAAAGAGGTAAAAATTACAACATGGAAATAGGGAATTGCCTTATATAGGTTTTTAGGGGTTATATTAAAAAATGCCTAACACCGGCATTATAAAGGGTGGATAAGGGGAAATAGCTTGAGCTAGCATATCCAGACAGTCAAGTATCCTAGCAGATAGTTGTTGGCCATGCAGAGATAAGACACATGTCTTTGAGTATGTCAACTAGAAATGGGGAGATAGGATGGACAGCAGATACCCAGGCAACTGTGACAATTTGCAGTAAAGGGTTAGGGTTAGGGTTAGGCATTTGAAGTGCAGTCCTAGAAAGGCAGCCTGCAGCTGTGACCTAATGGAAAAGCACTGGGCAAAGAAGCCTTGAAGAGATAGAACTTGACAAAACTGAAACAGTTGCAGACCAAGGGTCTGACCATAGCACACATGGTGTGTGTAGGTGTGTAATACTAAAAGATTAGTCCTGGTAGTCAGTGGGCAACTTGAATTAAAAAGACACCGGAGTTAAACTTAAGGTGTCCAAGGTCCATCCAATGCATTTGTCTACATGCAAGTATATGGACGCGTTTCATTTATGTGCTTACTGTTATATATTTAACCCCTTGCAACCTGTATTACACTACCAGCAGAGGGCCTATCTGTTGGAGTCCCAAGGGATCCCAGCATCCCTTGGGAGCATGGTATATAAGCAGGCCACCCACGAGGTACCTGCACTCTTGAGTCTCATTAAAGGAGCTAAGGTCACACTTGCTCATTGTACACAGTACTCAGTTTCATCCTTTATTATGAGCTTATCACTTATTTTAATTAATAATTTATTAAGAAGTACAGGATTTAGCCTCTGCTTTATCTTATAGAAAAGACAGAGATGCAGCCATAAATTTTAGCATCAATTTGAAGATAAATGAAGCTGATCCTGTGCGAACGGTCATTGGCATAATGAACTCCAGTTAGGCATCTTTCATGTGAAAAGAACAGTTCTCTCTATGAAGAGATAACAAGTGTATGTAAGAACAGGAAAGTTATTGAATGACAGACTTCAATCAAATATAAAGTAAGAAAACCCAAGTAGTTTAGAGTCAAGAGTTTTACAACTCTGTATAAAGCAAATCATGAGAGCCAATGCTAATCTTGACTTGATATTCGTAAATGACTCAAGACAATGTACAGGAAATGGAAGCTGTTGCTCCCCTTAGGGCCAGTGATCAAAGTACTGTACATAGAAAGACGACTTACATTTATATAGCGCCTTTCATGACCACTGGACGTCTCAAATCACTTTACAGTCAATGAAGTACTTTTGGAGTATAGTCACGGTTGCAATGTGGGAAACATAACAAGGAAAAATATGCGACCTATGTACTGGATGACGATGGCCAGTGCAGTGAAATAATGATCAAGTACAAAGTGTCCTTCTGAGCTTGGTTAGGAGATTAAGTTTAGTTGAAGCTATTTAACAGGCACTTCATTCTCCCATCCATGATATACCAATTGTAGAACATGTGATCCACTAGACAGTGTACAAAGAATGTGAAAATGTTCTATTATCCAGCATTGACATCCTTCAGCTGAATAAGCATACAAAATCAACCCCCGAAACCTATAAATTGTTTCATCACTAATAGAACACTTCTGTAATGACTGAACATATTGACCTGGAATTTGTGGTCCTGATGTCAGTGAACTGGCAGCATTTGCTGTCATTTCGCCATTGAAACTGACGGCAACTACAGGATTTAGCGCATGCACAGCCTAACGCAGAAATCCTGAAGGCTGCGCTGCGTCGTCTCCCCCACACCCCGAACCACCCCACAGAGTCAGTAATCCATGTAATCTGCTCTTGCTAACATTTTTTTTAAGTGAGAATAAAAGGAGCTTACCCATTTCCTGGTTCGCTGTCTGTGAGAATTCTGCATTTTGACTGGCTGCTTAGACAGCTGGTTGACGTCATAACAATTGTTCGTTGTGAATCCCCATTAACTTATGTTGATTTCAATTACGCGTTGGAAAACCTGAAATTCTCACCACAGAGATTGAGAGATCTTTGTGCGAATCTTACTTCAGGGCAAGCGGCAAATGCCTTTACTTCACCGCTGACCACAAATTCTGGGCCATTAATTCCTAACTCTGCCATTTAAACAAGAACCTCACATGGATACTACAGCATATACAGTGACTTGTGACTTAAGAGATATATTTCATGGATTTAAGAATTCAGTTGTTCTCTTTAAGATCCTGTATCAAATCCAGCTTTGAACTGGCACCTCTGCACGACGATCATGGCAATAAAATCAGTTCTCCCAAGGAAGAGCAGACAACAAGACCGTCCTTCACTGTAGTATTACACAGTAGCTAATTAGCTCATTGCAAGGGTTCCAATTGCAAATATAGATGGTCTGGAATTAAGTGCTCAATTGTAAAATCGAATTCGAATAACCAAATTACCATTATCTTTTTCACGGTGTATCAGACTTACTTTATTCCTTAAGGAGCAGAACATTGTAATTTTTGCTGCAAACTGAGCATTTATAGGACAAAAACCATAATAGCCGTTTGAAATTCAAGTTTGTCAAATATCCACAGAGTTACTGCTTACCTTCAAGACTGATGTAATTTTTTTCCCCATTTTTAATTTATATTCATTTATGGAACTCTGTAAATATCAGGTACAGGTACAACCTCCGAAATCCGGAGTTCCAAAAACCGGAATGTTCCGAAAACCAGACACCTGTATTCCGATCAGTATTCTGTAATTAATGCCCCCCACCTCCCCCACATGCACACACCAAAAAAGATTTGCAAAAAACAAAAACAAAAATCACAAAACAGTCACAAGACACTTAACTATTGAATCGCTGTAAAAGCATCAATAAAAAAACTTTAACTGACCTTTTTTGTAGGTCTTTATACCAACCGCTGTTCCAAGGGCTGCAACACAGGTTTTTCCTGGGCATTTTTTTCTTCCTAATTACAGGTGCGCTGCGAGCCACACTTTGGGATGTCAGACTTTGTCTCTGAAATCCAGAAACCTGAAACTCGGCCCAGGGATTTCCGGATTCGGGACGCTGGATTTCTATTTCTAAATCCAGAAAAACCCAAAAACTGGAATGGCCTCGGTCCCAAGTTATCCGGATTTCGGAGGTTGTACAGGTACCTGCATCTGAATGATATGGGCGTGCTCAGCTAATATCAACCATGGGAATTCATTTCACTGGTTCCCTACATCCCGCTCATCTCAAGAGACTAGAGAAACTCTGCAAATGGCTAAATGAAAAAAAATTACAAACTCGGAGAAACTCCAAGTTACCCATTAATACCTATCAGTGCTGATACTTCTGACACAATTACTCTCTTCTTTAAGAGGAATAGAGTTTAAAAGTTTGGTCACAGCCTAATTTCATCATCATCATCGGCAGTCCCTCGGAATCGAGGAAGACTTGTTTCCACTCGAAAAATGAGTTCTAAGGTGACTGAACATTCCAATGCGAGAACCACAGTCCCTGTCACAGGTGGGACAGTTGAGGAAAAGGGTGGGTGGGACTGGTTTGCCACATGCTCTTTCCGCTGCCTGCGCTTGATTTCTGCATGCTCTCGGCGTTGAGACTCGGGGTGCTCAGCGCCCTCCTGGATGCACTTCCTCCACTAAGGGCAGTCTTTGGCCAGGGACTCCCAGGTATCGGTGGGGATGTTGCACTTTTTCAGGGAGGCTCAGAGCCTAATTTATGCTAGTAGTAAGCACCTTGGGACATTTTACTACATTAAAGGTGCTATATAATTGCAAGTTGTTGCTGAATTGCACCGCCCTTCCACAACATGCGAACAAGGAAACTGGTCAAGCAGCAGCTTGGAACTCTCAGTTCTAAATCCTGAGCTACTGCAGCTCGAGAGAGAGAGAGAGAGAGAGAATAGAGGGGAAAACCTGCCCTCCTTCCCAAGGAGGGGAATTAAAATTATTAGTTGCAGCAACACTTAAGCAAAGCAATTACTTTACTTATTATATATTGATTGCTATACATGCATCCCAAAAATGTGAATTTGGCCAACTGAATGTAAATATATGTAATTTTATATTTAAAAAGCATGATTGCTTTAACACCGATTTTGAGGCTATATAGCAATGCTCAGTTATGTTTTGACTCATTTACTTGTTACTGCTAGAACTGTATCGATATTTGTTGGGCACATAGATATGACAAAATGTACCTTTAATTAAAGTCGGTATCTTTTCAGGTAACAGGTCAAGGTCATCCATGTGATAAGTAAAGTGACGCACAGTTCACAACATTGGAAACGCAAATGACTCATCTGTCTGTCACCTTGCAGTTAGCAGGCTCATTTCATGGTTACATTAATACAAATTAAATATTGAAAAGATGTCAAAATATATTTATCATGAAGCACAGCAAATGAGTTTAGACACGTATACATAAGCTCCATTTATTCATGCGGTTTCTTTTCTATAATATAATTTAGATTTAGCCTCTCAATATCATCTTCCCAGACTAAATAGTTTTAAATAGTTTAAGGCAATTTCATTTGTCCAGAATCTGAATGGATTCTGAAAGGTCCATAGCCTTGGTGACACCGAGACTCAAAATGATGTCCGCTTCAGTGTGAAACTTGTCACCATCCAATCTTTTCCCGCATTTATCATTTTGTCTGAGGAAATTCCACTTGTCAGCCAGCTAGCTTGGCCATTAAGTACAAAAAAATGCAGCTTTTTTGGTTTTCATTTTTAAAAGAATAGTAGTACTACATCTGATAATTTAATGCAGTCTCCAATTATATGAGCAATTTAAAACACAACTAGATATGACCTAACTAAGCTGGTATCTAATTAGTTTCCGAGAAATTATCATACTGATAGGTCTATATTATATATAGGATCTGCATTTCCAGGCAAAAAACTGATCAAACATTGGCCAAGCATAGATGATTAGTAAAATAAGATTACAGGAGGGTGTTAAAAGCAAATACGAGCAATCTGAAATAAATACAACAATTATAAAACCCAATTAGGATTATAATTTTCTTTCCCATGGTTAATCCTTAAAACGTAAACTTAATCATTTTTGATGCAAATGTTTGGTAGCATACATATCATTTTAAACCTGAATTTTAAATGTTGTTTCCTGAATCCAAAGAATAAATTATCCTCAGAACCTCAATTGTTAATATAATGTTAGATAAGGTTTTTGTGAAAATAATTGTGGTTAGCTTTCCCAGTGGCCTCAGCTACAGTTCAGAGTCTGTGCTGAGTTAACTAACAGCCAACAGTTTTGGACACTATGGGCCAGATTTTCGGCGAAAACGGTAGCGATACGTGAAACTTACCATTTTTGCTATGCTACCGTTATTAGGCCGAACTTTCAGCCTTTACGTCTGCCGCTAAGGGGGAGCTTTGCACAAGCATTCGCGGCGCAAAAACGCGAGTTTCGCCAAATTTAGTCCAGGGCCGGGAGCGCTGCGAGAGAGGCCTTGGGAGGGGGAAAAAAATCCAAAAAACATTCCAAAAACATTTACAAGACCCTTAACTATTTAATAGCTGCATAAAAATTAATAAAAACTTTAAACTTACCTTTTTTGCAGGTTTTCGTACTTACCACTGGTGGCAGGGCTGCACCTACAGGTTTGACCTGTTGCTATTCTGGGCGTGACGTCCAGGTCGGAAAGAGCCAAAACTCTGATGCAAACGCAATCCGAGTCATTGCATGTTCCAAGCACCTCTCCGTATCGGTATTTGGTACCCGAGGATGCCACCTGGACTTTGCGACCGAGTTTTTGCCTCGGAGGGTCAAATTACGGCGAAATCCTGGTCGCAAAAGAAATTCGCCGACTTTGCAACCGAGATTTTGGCGATATTTCACAATATTCAGTGAAAAAACTGTTAGCAGGAAATTCGGTGATGCTTTGCGAAGCTCCTTTCCACGTACCGCTGGGGAGAGGAGCGCCGCCGTGCAAGACCCGAAATAGCATTTGCGGCAAAAATTTGGCTCTCTCGGGACCCGCATTCTGTGCTCAGAATACCGATAGGGTAAAAGCTGCCGTGCAACCCTGCCAACAGTAAGTATGAAGACCTGCAAAAAAGGTAAGTTAAAGTTTTTATTTTTTAATTCTTTTTCAGTGATTCGATAGATAAATGTCTTGTGAATTTTTTGCGCTAGTTTTTTGGGGGTGTTTCTCCCCCCTCTCAAGGCCTCTCTCGCAGTGCTATCGGTCTCGGCTTAAAGTTGGTGAGGTTTGCGCCGCCAATCCTCATGCAACACCGATTTTTACCGCTGCGCAAACTAAAGGTTGAATTTCTGACCTACTAGTGGTAGCGAAGCGAAAACGGTAATTTCAGCCAAAAAATACCATTTGCTGAAAACCGAATTTCTAGCCCCATGTGCCGAGATGCCCGTTGGCACCTTGTCCAGGAGGCCATTATTCTCTGAGCCGAGATGCTATCAGTAGGGTACTTGACTGTGGGGCTATTACAATTGCATCTAATCCTGTCCTTACCCAACATCAATAAATGCACACTTTGCAGAAGATGTCATTAGATAGTACTCAAGAACAGGAACCTGATATTTTTATTCGCTTAAGGCCAAGTCTGCTGAGGGCAACTCTAGTTCTTCTACAGATACTGTGACCATGAATGATTAACTCAACATAGTCCAGAGACTGAACTGCAAACTGCATGTGTGGGCACCGAATATGAGAATAAGTTGGGCTCAACTGTAGAATAGCCTGTCAATAATTACTGTTTGGCCTCATGTAGAATGATCACTTGGGTGAGATACCGAAGGGCAGCTGCCTCCCGTAGAACCATTTACCAGCATGCACCAGCAGCTCAGGCAAGAACATTTTTATGAAAAGAAGAAAAACAGTTGTGGTTTAAAATAGTCTGGTTATCAATAAGATGAAAACCCTTCCCTGCTAAATGAACTAGAGAATACATCACACTGCATCCATCAAGATAAATTAACTTTAAATTAGTCTGGCACTTGCTTTGGAGTCAGTGAACCCCATGAAACTACGTCAAGTTATTTGATGTTAAGTCATTTGCATCACCAATCTGTAGCATGGTTTGCTGGCTGTGGAGGGCACTGGAACTGTAGTTTGCAATGAATATCCTTGTAACTGACAGGAAGAGAGACCATAGTGGCCTAGCAGGATGGGAGACTCTACATGAGGGTCTCAATGGTAGCAACACGGTTGGCTTTTCCCCCAAAAAAAATCAACGTTCTGAGAGAAAAAGGAGCAAGTACCTTGAATGAAGGAGACACCCCCCAGACGTCCTTTCTCCTTTAATGTTGCTCTCCACAGGGATGATAGGCTAGAACCTCCACTTTTGTGCTTATCACCCAAAAATGGGTGTTATTTCTGGCATGGGAGTTAAAAAGTGGTTTTCAGATCGCCGGCTTCTCGCCCACTCTCAAAACACCTAGTTTACACTTGTGAAAATGGGCGTTACCGCGAGCGATATCAAATGGGCGGTAGTGTAAAATTTTTTTGACCTTCTGCCATAAAGTGTGGCCGTCCTTAGCAACGGCATGGCAATGCTCGATTCCCGTGATTCTGGAGGTCAAGGGTCACTATGACATGTGCAGAAGAGACAGAGAAAGAGGGAGCTCAGAGGGACTGAAGGCGTGGCTGGGTGTGGTGTGGCTGCTTTGGGAGGACGGAGGGAGACTTTACAGTTTCACAGCAAGTTGGCAAACAAAAAGTAGGTGTTACCAGCCATATATTTGACCGAATCTGGCCTATAATGGAGAGAGAGGAGGAGGCATCACAGCACGCTGTGGAGACTGACGTTGGAAAGAACAGTGAGGTGGGAGGAGCACACTGGAGGCCGCAAAAGAGCCAGGAGGTTCTCGGACATAGAAACATAGAAAATAGGTGCAGGAGTAGGCCATTCGGCCCTTCTTGCCTGCACCGCCATTCAATGAGTTCATGGCTGAACATTCAACTTCAGTACCCCATTCCTGCTTTCTCGCCATACCCCTTGATCCCCCTAGTAGTAAGGACCTCATCTAACTCCTTTTTGAATATATTTAGTGAATTGGCCTCAACAACTTTCTGTGGTCGAGAATTCCACAGGTTCACCACTCTCTGGGTGAAGAAGTTCCTCCGCATCTCGGTCCTAAATGGCTTACCCCTTATCCTTAGACTGTGACCTCTGGTTCTGGACTTCCCCAACATTGGGAACATTCTTCCTGCATCTAACCTGTCTAACCCCGTCAGAATTTTAAATGTTTCTATGAGGTCCCCTCTCATTCTTCTGAACTCCAGTGAATACAAGCCCAGTTGATCCAGTCTTTCTTGATAGGTCAGTCCCGCCATCCCGGGAATCAGTCTGGTGAACCTTCGCTGCACTCCCTCAATAGCAAGAATGTCCTTCCTCAGGTTAGGAGACCAAAACTGTACACAATACTCCAGGTGTGGCCTCACCAGGCCCTGTACAACTGTAGCAACACCTCCCTGCCCCTGTACTCAAATCCCCTTGCTATGAAGGCCAACATGCCATTTGCTTTCTTAACCGCCTGCTGCACCTGCATGCCAACCTTTAATGACTGATGTACCATGACACCCAGGTCTCTTTGCACCTCCCCTTTTCCTAATCTGTCACCATTCAGATAATAGTCTGTCTCTCTATTTTTACCACCAAAGTGGATAACCTCACATTTATCCACATTATACTTCATCTGCCATGCATTTGCCCACTCACCTAACCTATCCAAGTCGCTCTGCAGCCTCACAGCATCCTCCTCGCAGCTCACACTGCCACCCAACTTAGTGTCATCCGCAAATTTGGAGATACTACATTTAATCCCCTCATCTAAATCATTAATGTACAGTGTAAACAGCTGGGGCCCCAGCACAGAACCTTGCGGTACCCCACTAGTCACTGCCTGCCATTCCTGCAAATGCCTCCCTCTTGCAGGAGGTCGAGTTACGCTGGGGTGATTTGACACAGAGAGAGCGTGGGATGTCCACCCCAAAGGACTACCAGAGGATATGGACTGAGATAGCAGAAGTGGTCTCGTCGGCGACCAACGAGGTGCCTGAGGGCAACCAATGCCGCAAACGATGGAACAACCTTGTGGGATCCGCAAAAGTACGACATTGATTTACATGTACTTATGTAGTTATATAATTTGATTTGTAACAGTCATGAGTGAATATCAGCAGATGTGAGGTCTTGCACTTTTACCGGGCATGTTTTATTCAAAGCCTGCGGTCACGGTGTACGTCTTAGGTAAAGAATGAAAATAATCATAAAAATCATGATTACACCTGTCGATTATGTGTTGTATCAGTCTCTGTGACAGTACCTAACAATGATATCACACAATGATCTCATGCCATGTCGTCCAGTCACCTTTTACAGAAGAAGCTGTCGACGATGAGGTCCGTGCAGAGACAAATGGGTGGGGGAGCCACCAGTCCCCAGCGACATCACAGAGATGGAGGAGCGAGTGCTCGCACTCATGGGGAAGCACCTCCTGGACAGCCACGGACGTATCTGCAGACTCTGAAGTGATGCCACGTGAGTAAAGCTTACACAATTGAGTCATTTAGGGCCCAAATTTCCACACGATAAAAAACGGGCGCCCCTCCGAGCCGGAAAAAAACCTCGCGATTCTGGAGAGCCCTGCAGCTCCTTGTCTGTTTGGCGCGGCACCCAGGGGGGCGGAGCCTACACTCGCGCCGATTTTGTAAGTGGGAGGGGACGGGTACTATTTAAATTAGTTTTTTTCCTGCCGGCAACGCTGCGCGTGCGCGTTGGAGCGTTCGCGCACGCGCAGTGTGAAGGAAACATTGGCACTCGGCCATTTTTGTAGCTCTTTGTAGCTGTTTAATTTTTGAACATTTTTTAATAAAAGCACATTGCCATCAGCACATCAGCACTGAGGCTTCCCTTCTCACTGTCTCCCCCCCCCCCCCCCCCCCCGCGGGAATGAACGGGCGTCCCCCCCCCCCCCCACCGCCACGGGAACGAACGAGCGCCTCAACTTGTGAGGCTTGTTGCAGCATTCTCTGTGGCTGAAGCACTTTCACACAGGTAGGAAGATGGTTTATTTAATCTTTTCTTTGCTTATAAATGTTTATTCAGGTTGGATTTATTTGTATAATATTTGTAGAAGTATAAATAAGGATTTATTGTAGAATTTAATGACTTCCCTTCACCCCCACTCCCCCCCCACCTCGTTCTGGACGCCTAATTTGTAACCTGTGCCTGATTTTTTAATGTGTAGAACAGGTTTTTTCAGTTCTACAAAAATCTTCACTTGCTCCATTCAAAGTTAGTTTGGAGTACGTTTTCACTGTGGAAACTTTGAAATCAGGCGTCAGTGGCCGGACACGCCCCCTTTTGAAGAAAAAATTCTGTTCTAAACTAGAACTGTTCTACCTGACTAGAACTGCAGAAAAAAAAATGTGGAGAATTGCGATTTGTAAGATAGTCCGTTCTCCACCAGTTGCTCCTAAAAATCAGGCGCAAATCATGTGGAAACTTGGGCCCATAAAGTCTATAAGTGCCACACCAACTCGTATACGAACAATCATATATGATAGATGATTTCGAAAAGTGTCATCGAAATAATGCTGGCTAATAAAAATCACTGCAATGCACAATGTGTTGATGGTCATGAAATGTGATGTCTGTGATGATTTTGATAGCGGTGGTGCTTTTGTTGTGCATATGCTGTGTGCAGCGATGGACTCACCTCGTCACCCAAGCACCACCTTCTCCTTTAATAACCTCATTTGTGTTTTGCAGCTTAGCCAGCAGCTCGGCCCCAGGCAAGACCACAGAGGCCAGAAGGTGGGGGCACGGGGCAGGAGTCGGCGGACGATCCTACTACATCTGGTGCTGAGGAGCTCCGATTCTCACCCATCAATCCGCTGGGTCTGTTCTCCACAGATGAGAGCGCGGACTTCGAAGAACCTGCATCGCCACGCTCTAGAAGCCAGGGCCTGATAGTCTGCATCCCAGAATACTTAAGGAAGTGGCCCTAGAAATAGTGGGTGCATTGATGATCATTTTCCAACAGTCTATCGACTTTGGATCAGTTCCTATGGACTGGAGGGTAGCTAATGTAATACCACTTTTTAAAAAAGGGAGAGAGAGAGAAAGCAGGTAATTATAGACCGGTTTGCCTGACTTCAGTAGTGGGGGAAATGTTGGAATCAATTATTAAGGATGAAATAGCAGCGCATTTGGAAAGCAGTGACAGGATCGGTCCAAGTCAGC
This sequence comes from Pristiophorus japonicus, assembly GCF_044704955.1. Lineage (NCBI taxonomy): Eukaryota > Metazoa > Chordata > Chondrichthyes > Pristiophoridae > Pristiophorus > Pristiophorus japonicus. Next base: position 57,658,982 of record NC_091984.1, on the reverse strand, counting down.
ATGGATTTATGAAAGGGAAATCATGCTTGACAAATATTCTGGAATTTTTTGAGGATGTAACTAGTAGAGTGGACAAGGGAGAACCAGTGGAAGTGGTGTATTTGGACTTTCAAAAGGCTTTTGACAAGGTCCCACACAAGAGATTGGTATGCAAAATCAAAGCACATGCTATTGGGGGTAATATACTGACGTGGATAGAGAACTGGTTGGCAGACAGGAAGCAGAGAGTCGGATAAACGGGTCCTTTTCAGAATGGTAGGCAGTGACTAGTGGAGTGCTGCAGGGCTCAGTGCTGGGAACCAAGCTCTTTACAATATACATCAATGATTTGGATGAAGGAATTGAGTGTAATATCTCCAAGTTTGCAGATGACACTAAACTGGGTGGCGGTGTGAGCTGTGAGGGGGGGACGCTTGGAGGCTGCAGGGGACTTGGACAGGTTAGGTGAGTGGGCAAATGCATGGCTGATGCAGTATAATGTGGATAAATGTGAGGTTATCCACTTTGGGGGCAAAAATGCGAAGACAGAATATTATCTGAATGGCAGCAGATTAGGAAAAGGGGAGGTACAACGAGACCTGGATGTCATGGTTCATCAGTCTTTGAAAGTTGGCATACAGGTACAGCAGGCGGTGAAGAAGACAAATGGTATGTTGGCCTTCATAGCTAGGGGATTTGAGTATAGGAGCAGGGAGGTCTTACTGCAGTTGTACAGGGCCTTGGTGAGGCCTCACCTGGAATATTGTGTTTTGGTCTCCTAATCTGAGGAAGGACACTCTTGCTATTGAGGGAGTGCAGCGAAGGTTCACCAGATTGATTCCCGGGATGGCAGGACTGATATATGAGGAGAGACTGGATCAACTGGGCCTTTATACACTGGAGTTTAGAACGATGAGAGGGGATCTCATAGAAACATATAAGATTCTGACGAGACGGGACAGGTTAGATGCGGATAGAATGTTCCCGATGTTGGGGAAGTCCAGAACTAGGGGACACAGTCTAAGGATAAGGGGTAGGTCATTTAGGACTGAGATGAGGAGAAACTTCTTCACTCAGAGAGTTGTTAACCTGTGAAATTCCCTGCCGCAGAGAGTTGTTGATGACAGTTCATTGGATATATTCAAGAGGGAGTTAGATATGGCCCTTACAGCTAAGGGGACCAAGGAGTATGGAGAGAAAGCAGGAAAGGGGTACGGAGGGAATGATCAGCCATGATCATTGAATGGTGGTGCAGGCTCGACGGGCCTACTCCTGCACCTATTTTCTATGTTTCTATGTAAATCACTAGTCATGGAAGGGGCTGGTAACTCCGATAACTGCACATTCTCTAAATTCAGTATATAATTGTAAGCTTCATCCAGCTGACCAAACTCCCCCTCACCCCCATGATGGTCTGGAGGGTTGGCTTCAAAAATGTCCTCGTGCTCAGGCTCGTCCGTGTCTGAATCTTCTGCTGGATCTTCAGAATTGGCATCACGTTCTGCAAAATATAACACAACAGTCAAATGTTAGCAGCACAGGAGGGGGCAGGATGGGTGGCATCAGTAGGATCACATATAGCAGGCCAGGCAGCAGGTTGATTTGAAGGGCCACGATGAATTTTTAGGACTTACCCTCTCCCTCGAGTGTGGGCCCAGTGTGCGGTACTGATTGTTTTTCTCCAGGCAGGACCCATCAAAGCAGTGAACCTCTCTTCCTAGGGTGTCAGTGCGTGCACATTTGACGGCCCTGCTCCTGTTCGAGTTCTTTCCCTTATGTTGTGGGACAATTTCTTCTGCAAAGATGAAAATGCAACATTTTAGAGAAGGTATCTTTCTGCTGGATGGGACATATATAGCTGGTCACATTTACAATTGCAAATTCATTGGATAAATGAAAATATTACTTACACTAACTGCTTGACCATTTCTTTTTACACGGCTTCCAGATCTCTTGGTGTTCACCAATGCGCAGAAATCTTCTGCAACTTGGCTCCAGCGTTTCTTCATTTTGGGTGGCACTTTTGTGCGACCTCTGCTGGTATCCAGCTCCTGCCATCTGTTCTCAATGACATTAACTAGTGTCTCCACTTCTTCTTGCAAGAAATTCTTTGATCTTGCCCCACGTTGCTGCATTGCTGCAGCTGCTCTGAGACACTCACAGCACTTTTCCAACACACAGTGATTCATCCAAACACACAGTGCTTATTTTGCATGCAGCAGTGATTTTTACAAATACAGCACTCCTTTCCTTCTGGCACTTCTGCTGGCATGCAGCACTGATTTTACCAAACAGAGCACTGCTTCTTGAATTCAGCAGTGATTTTCCTACCACAGCACTCCTTCTGGCACCAAAATACAAGCAGCTAGCTAGCTCTTTAAAAATGGCCGATTGCCAACTCTCAGCGCTATAACTCATGCGCGGATATGACCAGCGGACTCCACTGCGTATGTGCAGACGTCCCAGCACATTTTCCAGGCTCCACCTCGACTTGACTGGCCATGCTATGCGACTGCAGTGAAGAGGCCAGACAGCGGCCAAAGTGGCAACAACATTTTTCGGTGCACCTCGGAATGTAGATAAGCGGTGCGCTGAAAAATGGGCTCAGCCAAAATTGAGGCCCATGAAACTACCAGATTGTCATAAAAGCATCTGGTTCACTAATGTCCTTCCTCTAGGGAAAAGAAATCTGCCATCCTTATCTGTGTCTGGCCTATATGCAACTCCAGACCGACAGCAATGTGGTTGGCTCTTAACTGCTCTTTGCAGTTCAAGAAGGTGACTCTCCACCACCTGCTTAAGGGCAATTAGGGATGGGCAATAAATGCTGGCCTTGCCATGAATGAATAAAAATATATATTCTTGGTGATTAGGATTTGGTACTTTCACCTCTGTGACCCAGGTTCAATGCCTCGTCAGGGAACCAATTTTCAAAATGTGGAATAAACTTCCAGATAGAGCAGTGGTGGTTAAAAACCCTGGAATTACTTCAGAAACAATTGGATGTTACAATGTTGGATGGCATTAGGATCCCATATCCTATCACAGGGATGGATGAATTAAGGAGAGATAAATAGCCTTGCACATCTATTATTATCTTGTTGAAGGATCCACACACAAAAAAGGTATTTTCCGTTTACAGATGTTACTTGTCTGAATAGTGGCCCTGAAATTCCGGTCGGAGACTTCTTTCGGATGAATGGCTCCGACCGGCGAATTTTTACAAAAGTACCTGGTCGTCCCGGAGGAGCCTGCGATTCCGGTGGGGAGGCTTCTCTTCCCGCGCTGCGGAATGCACTCCCGTCCTCCAGGTTCCCATCCAGAAGGTGCAGTCACGTGTGATTGCACAACCAATCAGGTACAGCATTCTCATTAATAGCAATGAGAACTCTGCATCTACAAGTTCGCATTGCTATTAATGAGGGGAAAAAACAAACACACTAAACACAATAAAAAATAAAAAACACAGCTCACATAATTAAAATTAAAGTTCATAAATGTCTGAGAAAAAAAACTGATTTTTTCAAAAAGTTTTTTAAATTATGGTTTCAAATAAACTTACCGTAGTGGGCAGGGTTTTTAACAATAAAATGTGTTTTTTAAATTTTATTTTATGATGTTTTTGTGTGTTTTAAAGCTCTCACGTCTGTATAAAGTAGGCTATATGCCTGCTTTTATCAGGCATATGAGTTTTCAGCACATCTGCTGGGCAAGATATGGGTAAATACTGCAATCTTGCCTATGCGAATGTCCTTGCTCCCAAGATGCGGAGGATCTGGAGCTTGACTGATCGGAAAAGCCGGTTTTCAGCAGATGCGCATTGCGTGCTGAAAACCGGCTCTTGTGATGTCTTCCCGGGTCCATGCACACTCAGTACGGACCTGGGGAGGCCGGGATTTCTGAGCCAGTATTTTCTATTGTCATTATTAAGATTGTGCTGCAGCTTTGCAACAAAGATCCAGCCTTATAATATACGGATTCAGGTTCCTTTTTTATTCAATATAGACAAAAACCCAAACGCTGCAGAGAATGGATATCTGAAATAAAGAGAAAATGCTGGAAGCCTGAAAGGGTAACTCGCCTGTTCTCTCCACAGATGCTGACAGGGTGAGAACAACAACAACATATTATATAGCACCTTTAACGTAGTAAAGCATCCTAAGACGCTTCATAGGAGTGTAATAAGACAAAAAAAGCAAAGGGTCTCAAGCAAAGAAGTCCAGTGTAGGGGATCTAGGCAGCTGAACCAATGATGGGGTGAAGTGGGCTGGGGGGGGGCGGCAGGGTGGAGATACACAAGAGGTTGGAGGTGGAGGAACAAAGAGTTCAGGAGGCTGCAGCTGGTTAGACATAGGGAGGGGCGAGACCATGAAGGGGTCTGAACATGAGGATGATAGTTTTAAATTGCAGGCAATGGGGGACAAGGAGAAAATGTAGGTCAGCAGGAGAGAGGTGATAGGTGAGCATGACTTGGTACCAGATAGGATATGGGCAGCAGAGGTTTGGATGAGCTGACGCTTACAGAGCATGGAGGATAAGGCCGGCCAGGACAGCACCAAATAGTCAAGTCTGGAGGTGTTAAAGGCATGATTGAGGGATTCAGTGGTAGGTGGGGCAGAGGCGGGTAACATTATGCAGGTAGAAGTAGGTGGTCTTTGTGATGAAGAGGATATGGGTTTGGACACTCAGCTCGGGGTCGAATAGGATGCCAAGATTGGTTATCTGCTAAAACATGATGGACTTCAACATCATGGAAACATCAGCAACATTGTATGGAGAGGGGAGCTGTCATCGTGGTCAATTCGACCTAATCAGAATAACCGCTCAAGGTGAGCAGAAGAAAGCAAATCCAGCCAATAATGAGTAGCTCCAACAGGGCATGTCTTAGCAAAGGGCAGAATTCTGGACAGAGCGCTTGGGCAGGTCTGGCTATATGATCAGCATTCAGAAATCACCCTGTTGAAGTCAGGGTATTGCTTGCAACTTCTGGACAAAATCCTAGAAGCTGCACTGAGATATGATGAGTCCGATAAATTCAGGCAGAATCCAAACTTTGATGAAAGTGAAAAACAGCACAACATTTATTTATTCTGGGGATGTGAGCATTGCTGCCATTTATTGCCCATCCCTAGTTTCCAAGAAGGTGACAGTGGGCCTTGATCCATTGCAGTCCATGTGGTGAAGGTGCTTCCATAATGACCCAGTGACGATGAAGGAACATGTCCAAATCAGGATGGCGTGTTCCCATGTGTTTATGGCACTTGGCTTTTTAGGTGATAGAAGTCACAGGTTTGGAATGTGCTGCCGAAGAAACCTCGGCAACCTGCTACAGTGTATCCCATAGACAGGGTACATTGCAGTCACAGTTCACCGGTGGCGGAGGGGGATTGCTGTTTAGATTTACTCTGTAAAATGCTGCAAGTAAACTGAAAGCAAAGCCCCAATTATTTTTTATACAATAAAACCGAAGCCCACTGGTGGGAGTTGTTGTCCTTACCTGTGTGTCCTGGCAGCGGTGAATGTGGGCGTGGTAGTGTTGGAGAAGTGCTCGAAGTCACAATCAGGCTCTTCCTATTACTTGTACGGCAACTGAAACAGAAGAAAGAAAACATTTAAAAACAAGCCATTTCTGCTGTGACTTTGTCAAACCCCTTTTTTGTGCTCAGTTCATCCCGATAATAAGTTTCATCTTCATTCTCCCATTGCTCAACCTAGCTAATGTTTAATACATTATGTGCTCTGTAATTAACATATGGTAGAAGTGGGTTTCTGGGGAAGTAAATAGTTATCAGTGTGTTAATAAATGCCAAGCCACCAGCTATCCTTTACCACACAATGCACAAACAAAAGGGAAAACTGGACAAGCCTTAAGGGGAGAATTGTGCTCTCTCCTTCTACTGCCCCGCCCCACAGATGTTGGACGGCATCTGTAAGAATCCAAATTTAGTCACATAACACGACTTAATTTGGTCCCTTGGAAAGTTTTCAAGAGCAGATACCTTTACTTTGAAAATTACCTTTAAAGAATGGGTCATAATACCTAGCTGTGTACGAGCGCATAAATAAGTGTGTCAAACCAAGTAGTGCATTTGAGCTTGCAGGTTTTTTTATTTAGTTTCATGCTAACATTGATATTGCTGCATGTCATCTTATTTATTTTTAAAGCCCAATGCATTGCCCATTATCTGAAAAACGTAAATTAATTCCCTAAATTTTATGTCTGACTTGAAGCAAATTTCTTTTCTTTTGGACTTTTTACGAATGCGTTAAATCTTAAAATGAGTGCAGAGATCAAACATGTGCAATACACATGTGTCTAAAGTTTTGTGTCAGGCTGCAGTGAGGGGCTAACAATACATTGGGTGGTGTTTGAAGCACCAACACCTGGTACTTGGCTTGCTTTGTTAATCAAGATTGCATAGCATTAGTTACGTTTTCTTTTTCAAAACTGCAGAGTATTTGCATTTCCTGAGAGGAGACCAAGGTCAGTTTGCAATCAATGTAATTTTTCTGTGACTCTTTGAATATATAAAGTTCATACAAATATAATTATAAAGTACTAAAATTCTGAGAGCTATTAACTCCCTGACCTTTATAAATATTTATAGTAAATAGGATGGCAAAGGATTTACCGCAGCAAGTTGTATGATAACAGGCAATTGAAACGATCATCGCAGATTACGTGTCTGCAGCCATATGGTTTACCTCACTGCTTTACACCGTAATTATTCACCTCTGCACCCTCCCCAATAGGATGATAATGCCTTTTTAAACCAAACAGTTCATGAACAATGTACCTAGGTCAAGAACCTGCATTAAAAGTCAGTATGATAACCACTTTGTATTAGTTTATACTAAATATTGACACTATTAAGAGTTGATAGAGTGGGTAAGTCATGGACTAAAAGCTCCAAGATATTACTGAACTCTGGAAAACTATCAAAATGAAATCCAGGAAAGGATGAAGGTGGTCACCTAAAACTGATCGCTTTGGTTTTTGGCCCCAATGGACCTTTGTGAACAGCACCAGCCTGTTCGTGGTTGGACATCGAAAGGTCAAAGGTGAATGAGTGAAGAAGTAAAATGTCACCTGGTGTAGGACAGGCTATTCTTCTGACTACAGGCTTTATGCTGCCTTGTTGGGACAATGCCACGGATATCTTGTTTCAGCTGACTCCGCCATATTGACATAGAAATGCTTTGTTTTGTCTGTGTTTTTAATCCACGTTTATTGTATTTGACCATAAAAACTCAAACAAAACAGAACAATTTCCCCATCATTGATTTTAAATATATGACGAATGCTAAACAATATTGAAATAAAATTACCGCAATATATTATTAAAATTATATTCCTGTGTCTGACACTTCCGTCCACAGAGAGGACAAATTAGTAACTGATCCTCAAGCCTCTGCCAATACTGCTCCACAATCGGCTACTTACAAGGTGAGAAGCAGCATGTGCCATTTAGTCTTTCAATTTCCCCTCCCTTCATGTGAAGAAGTAAATAGCCTACACTCAGCCCTTTACCAAGATTGCATGGCCAAGCTTGGAAATCACAATCTCAAACCTGCATCCCATCACTCTGCAGTGTAAAACTCTGCATCAGTGCACACTCACATTCCGAGCACATTTTAAAGCTAATTTACAAATTACAGAGTGCAGCCTCAACACAATCAGCCTTGTATTTAGATGAAATGCAGTGACAGATACAACAATGAGAAAATGGAAGACTGCAAAAACAGCTTAAGCATGCAATCACTATTCTGTCAACAACCCACCTCAGAAATAGAGACCCTAAGCTAGGTCACTGATGTACTTTATCAAAATTAATAACGTGTAGACAATATATGTATATCTCAGAAGTATATTTTATTTTTATCTCACATGCATATAGTATGCAGACTGCTTCTTTTAACTGAAAGGATGTGTAATATCACCAACTGATTTCTATCCTAAATTGGTGCAAGCCTATTTCTAGTTAAAAAAAAAATCAAGCAATGAACAGAGGATGCACTAAACTATTTAATTCAGGCTTTCAGAAATTCTGTTAAATAAGAAGGAAGGGAGGGTGTGTGAAAACACAATTAATTATACATCAGTCAGACTTACTGCAGTGCTGCAGTGAGGTGTTTGTTGTGCACATACTGTGCCAGTGATAGTACAAACAGAATGGATACTTCAAATAATTACCTAACGAATAGCAATAATGATTTGGGTAATAAAATATATCAAGCAGGAATCCGAACACGTATAGAAGAAATCTTAAACTACAAAAGTTAAGCTTTAATTCTGAGTACTTATTATTTACATATATAGTAAATAACAGGCAGTAATCCAAACAAGGGATGTCATCTTTAAATCAAGAGCAGAGCTCAAACAGTCTGCAGAAACCACAGCACAGCCAAAAACGTTGTTATTTTATAAGGAAGAGGTTATCAATTTTTTTTAAATATTTTCTGATACATAAAAACACACATTCAACAGCAATAGCTTTGATATTCTGATGGTGAGGCACATAATCTCTGAGATTCTCTCTTCATTTTGGATGATGAATACATATATACAATTTTGCATATGTACACAGTTTTAGATTTGCAGAGGTGTGTTTGTCTGCATTTTGTTCTGTTGGACTAAAAGTGTAACACATGGGGAAACAGAAGATGAAATAAAACCACAAGAGGAAAATGGCTTAGACCGACAATTTCTTCAAGATAAACGCTCGAGACAAAAAAAAAATCAATCATTTTGCTGCCAGTCCTTTCAATGGAAATAGGCCAGGTCGCAAAAGTTTCAATTTCAGCCATTATTAAAAAAGCACTTCACATCTGTAAGTACACTTTATGGCAAATTATAGATAAGTTTTCCAACCTCTCTTGACAACCACAATGCTGCACAGTTGGGAATCTTGGCACAAGCAGGAGCAAGACAAAAGAACCAGGTGGTTGCAAGCTGAGAATCTCCAGCTAATTACTGAGAAATTATAATTTATACTGCGCATTTAAGTAGATGTACTCCTGTTCACACATACAGTAAACTAAAAGCAGAGCACATTAGTCAGTGCTGAAAAATAATCTTTGGTTCACTGTGCCCACGTATCAATGCTCTCAAAAACATGTCTTTTTAGTCCAAAAGATGGCTGGATATTCCATCATTTTTCATGGGAACTGATCAGGCAATTTTGGTTATATTTTTAAGAGAACTGACGTCTTGAAATGTTTTAAGCCTTTTCATTTATTTTATACAAATGGTCGTGGTGAATAAGGTCAATGCTAAGGAATGAAGGCAATTTTTAATTTCTGAAATCCAGTGCAGATTGTTCCATTTATATCGCTTTAAAAAGGAATGAGGTCAGTCTGTGTTGATTCAAACCAAGGTCCCAGAGTGTTCAAATCTATTGCCTCACATAATACCAAGATTCCAGTCATTTCAAAGATTTTATAAAATTGCTTGCCAATTAATAAAATGAATTCCCTACTTGATTAACAAATTGCAGGGATGAAGAGCGGGGGAATGGGACGAACGAGATTGGTCCTCGAAAGAGTCAGCACAGACTCAATAGGCCGAATGGACTCCTTCTGTGCTGTACTATTCTATGATTCTATGGGGGCTTAATTACTAGATTGATGGTCAAAAGGAAGCAATGATGGAGCTGTCCCACGAGTATCTTGATTGGATGAATTGCCTTCAATAATAGGTGTAGTACTGGAGGGTTGGTACCTTATTTAAAAAGGGAACGAGAGGAGAGCTGGATAACTGTCGATCAGTTAGTCTGGTGTCAATACCAGACAAGATTCCAGAATTAATTGTTAAGGAAAAAGGTACTGGAGCATGTTAGAGATCTATAAAGTAATTGAAAAATGTCAGTATGGATTTGCAAAAGGGAATTCATGAGTATTGTTTTAATAAAGTAATAAAATGAATGGATAAAGATGCGACTATGGATGTGATTGTACCTGTAGTAATAAATTTGTACAGTACTTCATAGAAAACTAGTTAGCAAAATGAACTAGCATTGCATTGGCAGCAATGTGCTAAGATAACTGATAAAAGGCAGATTATGTAAACGAAAAGTATTGAGGATAGTCATCTAGGTGTTTTCAAATATTCTAGGTGTGCCAGGTAAAGTCCGACAGGGCTTGGAATTGAGACCAACATTCTTCAACAATTTTCATAAATGATGTGGAAGGAAATATCAGCAGCTTCATCTTAAAGTTTGTAGATGACTCTGCAATAGCAGGGGTAGTTCATATGGTGAAGAAAGGGAAGAAAGTTCAGGAAAACACTGACTCTCAGGGGACTAACCTGCAATGATCAATTAAGACTATTTGTATGGCAAAAGATTTTTTTTTTGGGAAGAGTTTCAGCTGACAAGTAGATGATTCAGGATGATATCAAGGATAAGGAGAGACTTGATATAATTTCCACTGCATCAGAGAAGGCGAAAAAGATTTAATAGATGGTTTTGTAAATTATGAAAGATTTTGATAGGGTGAATGGGAGTTAGTGACAATGGATCATCAATTTTAAATTGTCGAGAGAGAGAGAGAGAAGGGACGGGGTGGGAGTCAGGAGAGAAATTAGGAGAAATTTCTTTGTGCAGAGAGCTGCGAGAACACAGAATGCATTGTCACAAGGAAAGATGAGATAAATATTTGAAGCACAGGAAGCTTTACGGTTTTGGAGCAAACAAAGGGATGAAATTAGTTTTAGATAGCACCTGACGTTGGATGCACCCAGCATCAAAGCATTGACCACCATCGAACAGCTCCAATAGACGGGCCACATCATCCGCGTGCCGAATAAGAGACTCCCAAAACAAGCACTCTACTCGGAGCTTCGACACGTCAAGCGAGCCCCAGGTGGGCAGAAGAAATGCTTCAAGGACACCCTCAAAGCCTCCTTGAAAAAGTGCAACATCCCCACCGACACCTGGGAATCCCTGGCCCAAGACCACTCAAAGTGGAGGGGAAGCATCCAGGAAGGCGTTGAACACCTCGAGTCTCTTCGCCAGGAGCAAGCAGAGGTCAAGCGCAAACAGCGGAAGGAGCACACAACAACTCAAGCATGCCACCTACCCGCCCCAACAAACAACATCCCTTCAACCACCGTCTGCCCCACCTGTGACAGAGACTATAGGTCCCGCATTGGACTCATCAGTCACCTGAGAACGTATTTTTAGCGTGGAAGCAAGTCATCCTCGACTCCGAGGGACTGCCTAAAAAGAATGTACCACATAGACTTGGCAAAGACACCTGGAGTGTATTAGGGATGGTTTTCGAGACCAATATGTCAAGGAACCAACTGGAGAACTGACCATCCTAGACTGGGTGATGTGTAATGAGAAGGGACTAATTAGCAATCTTGTTGTGCGAGGTCCCTTGGGGAAGAGTGACCATAATACGGTAGAATTCTTTATTAAGATGGAGAGTGACACAGTTAATTCAGAAACTAGGGTCCTGAACTTAAGGAAAGGTAACTTCGACGGTATGAGATGTGAATTGGCTAGAATAGACTGGCAAATGATACTTAAAGGGTTGATGGTGGATAGGCAATGGCAAACATTTAAAGATCACATGGATGAACTTCAACAATTGTACATCCCTGTCTGGAGTAAAAATAAACGGGGAAGGTGGCTCAACCGTGGCTAACGAGGGAAATTAAGGATAGTGTTAAATCCAAGGAAGAGGCATATAAATTGGCCAGAAAAAGCAGCAAAACTGAGGACTGGGGGAAATTTAGAATTCAGCAGAGGAGGACTAAGGGTTTAATTAAGAGGGGGAAAATAGAGTACGAGAGGAAGCTTGCCAGGAACATAAAAACTGACTGCAACAGCTTCTATAGATATGTGAAGAGAAAAAGATTAGTGAAGACAAACGTAGGTCCCTTGCAGTCGGATTCAGGTTAATTTATAATGGGGAACAAAGAAATGGCAGACCATTGAACAAATACTTTGGTTCTGTCCACGAAGGAAGACACAAATAACCTTCCAGAGGTACTAGGGGACAGAGGGTTTAGTGAGAAGGAGGAACAGAAGGATATCCTTATTAGGCGGGAAATTGTGTTAGGGAAATTGATGGGATTGAAGGCCGATAAATCCCCAGGGCCTGATAGTTTGCATCCCAGAGTACTTAAGGAAGTGGCCCTAGAAATAGTGGATGCATTGTGATCATTTTCCAACAGTCGATTGACTCTGAATCAGTTCCTATGGACTGGAGGGTAGCTAATGCAACACCACTTTAAAAAAAAAAGGGAGGGAGAGAGAAAGCCGGTAATTATAGACCGGTTAGCCTGACATCAGTAGTGGGGAAAATGTTGGAATCAATCATTAAGGATGAAATAGCAGCGCATTTGGAAGGTAGTGACAGGATTGGTCCAAGTCAGCATGGATTTGTGAAAGGGAAATCATGCTTGACGAATCTTCTGAAGTTTTTTTGAGGATGTAACTAGCAGAGTGGACAAGGGAGAACCCGTGGATGTGGTGTATTCGGACTTTCAAAAGGCTTTTGACAAGGTCCCACACAAGAGATTGGTGTGCAAAATCAAAGCACATGGTATTGGGGGTAATGTACTGACGTGGATAGAGAACTGGTTGGCAGATAGGAGGCAGAGAGTCGGATAAACGGTTCCTTTTCAGATGGGCAGGCAGTGACGAGTGGAGTGCCGCAGGGCTCAGTGCTGGGACCCCAGCTTTTTACAATGTACATCAATGATTTAGATGAAGGAATTGAGTGTAATATCTCCAAGTTTGCAGATGACACTAAACTGGGTGGAGGTGTGAGCTGTGAGGAGCACACTAAGAGGCTGCAGGGTGACTTGGGCAGGTTAGGTGAGTGGGCAAATGCATGGCAGATGCAGTATAATGTGGATAAATGTGAGGTTATCCACATTGGGGGCAAAAACACGAAGGCAGAATATTATCTGAATGGTGGCAGATTAGGAAAAGGGGAGGTGCAACGAGACCTGGGTGTCATGGTTCATCAGTCATTGAAAGTTAGCATGCAGGTACAGCAGGCAGTGAAGAAGGCAAATGGTGTGTTGGCCTTCATCGCTAAGGGATTTGAGTATAGGAGCAGGGAGGTCTTACTGCAGCTGTACAAGGCCTTGGTGAGACCTCACCTGGAATATTGTGTTCAGTTTTGGTCTCCTAATCTGAGGAAGGACGTTCTTGTTATTGAGAGAGTGCAGCGAAGGTTCACCAGACTGATTCCAGGGATGGCTGGACTGACATATGAAGAGAGACTGGATCAATTGGGACTTTATACGCTGGAGTTTAGAAGGATGAGAGGGGATCTCATAGAAACATATAAGATTCTGACAGGACTGGACAGGTTAGATGCGGGAAGAATGCTCCCAATGTTGGGGAAGTCCAGAACCAGGGGTCACAGTCTTAGGCTAAAGAGATCAAGGGGTATGGAGAGAAAGCGGGAAAGGGGTACTGAGGGAATGATCAGCCATGATCTTAATGAATGGTGGTGCAGGCTTGAAGGGCCTACTCCTGCACCTATTTTCTATGTTTCTATGTTAACTGGCCAAATCACCTCCTGTGCTGGAAACATCTATGGTTCTACAAAAAAAAATTACTTGACCGAGAGGGTGGTTGGTTATTGGAACAGTTGAGTATTGAATAGAACCACGTCACCATATACAACTACTGGAACAGCAGGAAGACAGTCTAGATGGATCTAAGGGGGTAGAACCTCAGCGAGGAGATCTCCCAATCCGCCACTCTAACCCGGTTAAACTGCATAAATGGCCACATCAATTCTAACCCACAATCTCTTCCAGCCTTGAGATTTCTATGCTCTATGCAAATAGTAAATAAGCTTCATATGATGAACTAAGATTGAAGAAATGGATAGAACTACAATCCATTTGTCAATAAATGAACACGTATACATAGTAATATTTATAAATTCACTTCATATGAATGTTATCATTTTGCCATAGTCAAACACTAGACATTTACCAAAAAAATGTGGATCTCCCATGGCATTGCTCATACTATGTTAGATAATAGACAATGGCAACGTTACACCATGTTACCCAGACTATTATTCTGCTGCTACGATTAAGCTGTGGCCTTATTTTTAATATAAATATTTATATTACATGTACATACACAGAAGTGCGAGAGAGGAAACAGCGTGAGAGCACATGTGAGAGGGGCAGCGAAGTGCAATAGGAAAGTACAGGGAGGGGAGAATTCCAAGAAAACAAAATTCAAGTGGTCAGAAGTTGTTTATGGTACCAGCTGATATCACAGGTTAGTGCCAAGTGAGATATGATGCCCAAAGGATGTTAGTGCAGCACTCTCAGAATACTAGATTAGGCAGGATCGTGAAATGTAAAAACAATCATGACCGTGCTTATAATTTATGATTTATCACGTATACCTTTTTGCTGCATTTTTTTAAAAAATAATAAAATTACAGCTACAGCTGCATAGGACAAGTCAGTAACTATATAATTAGCATTATTATGGTAAAATGTGTACCATAAACTTGGGCAATAAAAACAAATCCACTTCAATTGAATCCGCAGCGTGGCCTGGCAAAGACAGGTGCAGGATATGCAGGAGGATCGCTGCAACAACTCATTTCTCTTCTGTGGCCTTGTGTCACGAATAAATCTAATAGGGAATTCAGGGGCAACTTCTTTACCCCAAAGAGTGGTGAGAATGTGGAACTTACTACGACAGGGAGTGGTTGAGGCGAATAGCACAGATGCATTTAAAGGGAAGCTAGACAAACACATTAGGAAGAAAGGAATAGAAGGATATGAATGATGGAGTTAGATGAAGGATGGTGGGAGGAGGCTCGTGTGGAGCATAAACATCGGCATGGCCCTGTTGGACCATATGACCTATTTCTGTGCTGTAAATATTATGTAGTGTGTGTGGCCGGGTGGCCTGACATTAAACATCTGTTAGACAAAGGTCCTCCACCAACTTGACCTTGCCACACGGCACTGCCCCCTGGTCATCAAAATCCACGACTCGGCCTTAGACAATGTGGACCATTTTCCATACCTCGGGAGCCTACGATCAGCAAGAGCAGACATCGGTGACGAGGTCCAGTGTGCCAGCGCAGCCTTCAGTCACCTGAGAAAGAGTATGTTTGGAGAACAGGACCTCAAGTCTGGCACCAAACTTATGGTATACAGGGCAGTAGTGATACCCGCCCTTCTATATAGCTCAGAGACGTGGACAAAATACAGCAGACACCTCAAAACACTGGAGAAGTACCACCAGCACTGCCTTCGCAAGATCCTGCAAATCTACTGGGAGGATAGACGCACCATTGTCAGTGTCCTCTCCCAGGCCAACATCTCCAGCATCGAAGCGCTGACCACACTCGACCAGCTCCACTGGACAGATCACATCGTCTGCATGCCTGACACAAGACTCCCTCAGCAAGTGCTCTACTCGGAACTCCTGCACGGCAACCGAGCCCCAGGTGGATAGAGGAAATGCGTCAAGTACACCTTCAAAGCCTCCTTGATAAAGTGTAACATCCCCACTGGCGCCTGGGAATCCCTGGCCCATGACCACCCAAAGTGGAGGAAGAGCATCTGGGAGGGCGCTGAGCACCTCGAGTCTCGTCGCTGAGAGCATGCGGAAAGCAAACGCAGACAGCGGAAGGAGCGTGCGGAAAACCAGGCTCCCCACCCACCCTTTCCTTCAACCACTGTCTGCCCCACCTGTTAAGAGATTGTAATTCCCATATTCGACTGTACAGCCACTGGAGAATTCACTTTTAGAGTGGAAGCAAGTCTTCCTCGATGTCGAGGGACGGCATATGATGATGATCGCCTTGGGGAGGGATCGCACTGTGTCCACCAGTACACTTAAAGTCTTCCTTGACCAGTGGACACTGCTGGACATAGGTTTTCTGACAGGTAGATAAAATAATATTGTATTTCAACACATTTAAATTTTGTTTGGACCATTGTATTAGTGATACATTCCTTTCAGAGAGGAAACTTGTAGAAATCATTTTTTGTTGGACCATTGGGTCGACCCTCAGTGCCAGCTTAATGGCCTATCAAAAGAAAAAAAAACACTAAAAGTAGAAAACCTCAGATTAAAAAGATTTGTCTAGAACAAATAAATATTTTCAATAAATATAAATATTTGGAATCTTTAAGCAAAATATTTTTTAGTTCATTATAAATGCTTTCAACAAATGAAATAGCAATCACGTCTGTGATTGATGGAAGGCACTGTAATGAATAGCCTAGCACCAATAGAAAAACAAAACCTTCTGCCTGCCCTGCAAGTCCTCTGGACCTATATTCTAATCTTCAGTTTGGTACTGAAATGCTGCCTCAAAGGCTCCACGGGAAAATTAATTTGTCAGTCACTTGTGTGGCATCAACTGCACGGAGTACCTGAAAGCTCAGAAATCTGTAAAGCACCAACTGCTTTGGGTTCAGTCTATTATTTAGCACAAGATTAACGTTATTTAATCAACTGAAGGAAGAAATTTGAATGCTGTCATTTCTATGGACTGCATAAAAATCCACACCAAAGTCAGACCAAATGAATAACTTTCATGCTTTAAGAATGTATATTTTCTCCTCTGTCTTAACATTAAACTAGCTATTCAGGTTAGTGTTCTGCTTCAGTGGAAATTCAGTATATTTATCATCTGCTGCGAGTTGCCTGACAGACAACTTTGAACGTGTGTGGCAGATTATTCTTCACTTTTTAAAAAAGATTATTAAAGTCTCCTTAAATCGTTGATCTACTGAGCCACGGAGTGATAGAACATTGCTGCATGGAAAGTTCCCAATCATGCCTTTTGTGAGTAAGGAGGTTTGACTAAAATTGATGGATGTTCGAGACCAAATCTGCTCCCCAAGACCATTAGATGTTGATGCAAAGGAACAAAAGAGGTAGCAAACTCTATACATGCGAGTTCAACACAAAGAACTCCTCATTACCCCTTCAAGACAGAATGTCAATAAAAACAAAATAATACTGGAAATACTCAGGTAGTCAGGCAGCATTTATGGAGAGAGAAACAGAGTTAACGTTTAGGTTGATGATCTTTCATCAGACTACATACTAAAGTTCCTCTGTCCTAACTATAACCCACATCCACAGCTAGAATAAAGACATTTATGCCATTATCCCATGACCAGACCCTGGAAAGGAAATTGCACCAACGTCTGAAAAAACTAGTAAAACAAGTGATTACAAATTAACCTTGGTGCATGTATGTAAACTCACACATCCTGAACAAGCTCTTATTACATTTGATTTAAAGGGGCATTGTGATCAGGAACTTTTGGCAAACAAGTGGGAGGACAAGTTGATAATGATACACAAAAGCATAAGAAAAAACATAAGAAATAGGAGCAGGAGTAGGCCATTTGGCCCCTTGAGCCTGCTCCGCCATTCAGTCAGATCATAGCTGATCTGATCTTGGCCTCAACTCCAATTCCCTGCCTGCTTCCCATAGCCCTCGACTCCCTTATCATTCAAAAATGTGTCTTTCTCCAGCTTAAATATATTCAATGAAAAGCATATAAGATCTTAGGTTATATAATGGGGCATCGAATACAAAAGAAAAGAAGTAATGCTAAGCCGATACAAATCTTTGGTTCGGCCACATTTAGAATATTATGTTCAGTTAGGGTGGCCTATTTTGGGAGGATGTCAAGACCAGTGAGAAGGGATAGCAATAGATTTATGAAAATAATCTCAAGCTGTAGTTATAAAAGGAGAGACTCGAGAAATTGGTGCTCTTTTCACTGGAAAAGAGAAGGTTTCAAGAAAATGGGATAGAGAGGAGCTGTTTTAATCAGGCAAAATCACTTTCCACTCTCAGTGGATCAGTAACTGAAAGGCGTAGGTCAGGAATTTCCTCAGAGCTGCTTCTGCTCTGCTGATGTAACTTTGCCGGTAGCGTTGCGAAAGCTCCATTTACACGTGTAAACAGGATTTCCGCTACACTTCCAACGAAATAACTGCAGCGGAGCTAGTTGCTCAGAGAAAATTGCCCGCCATAAATCTGAGTAACGGAAGGAAAATTTAGACAAATTTTCTGACACAGTAGGTTGTAAGGACTTGGATGCAGAGAAGATGATGGAATCAGAATCCAAAATCCATAATAGATTTTAAAAGAGTCATGGATAAATATTTCAAAAAGAAAACTTTAAAATGTATCGGTGAAACGGCAGGGGCATTGAATTAAGTGGAATAGTCTTTCAGAGGAGCCTGCGTTGGGCCAAACGACGACCTTCTATGCTGCAAAATTCTACAATTTTATGACAAGG
This sequence comes from Pristiophorus japonicus, assembly GCF_044704955.1. Lineage (NCBI taxonomy): Eukaryota > Metazoa > Chordata > Chondrichthyes > Pristiophoridae > Pristiophorus > Pristiophorus japonicus. The sequence continues at coordinate 57,640,717 of NC_091984.1, read as the reverse complement.
TTGCTTCCAAGTCACAGCAACCGTGGAAATAGCAATGTAAAGCCCAAGGGGGTCGCACTCTCCAGAATCACATTAGGGCATGATTCGGGAGCTAGACTGTCACTTTTGTATTGCTTCAAAATGAAAACCATTTCCCAGAAATACAAAAATGGCAGTAGAATTCTATGCTAAGCGTGCCAAGGGAAAATTGGAAAGGGACTTGGCAGATGCAAAACAGAACAGCAAGTGTTTTTTCCAAAACTCTTGCATCAAGAGAATTTTCAGGAAGGAAGTTCAAACCCCGAGGTATCCACATGGGGATGAAAAGGAGATAGTAAGCATGCAAGGTATAGCTATTTTGTGGAGTTTTTTTTTTAAACCAGGGAAGGCCAACATCTCTGAAGCTGCAGGATTCAATTAACACTGTGGAGTGTAAGTGTTTGGAAATAAGAGACTGGAAAGAGGCGGAATACCAAAGGGCAGGAAACACTAGTGGGAGTTGTGTACAGACCACCAAACAGTAGTAGTGAGGTTGGGGATGGCATCAAACAAGAAATTAGGGATGCGTGCAATAAAGGTACAGCAGTTACCATGGGCGACTTTAATCTACATGTCTATTGGGCTAACCAAGCTGGTAGCAATGCGGTGGAGGATGATTTCCTGGAGTGTATTAGGGATGGCTTTTTCGACCAATATGTCAAGGAACCAACTGAAGAGCTGGCCATCCTCGACTGGGTGATGTGTAATGAGAAGGGACTAATTAGCAATCTTGTTGTACGAGGCCCCCTGGGGAAGAGTGAGCATAATATGGTAAAATTCTTTATTAAGATGGACAGTGACAGTGTTAATTCAGAGACTAGGGTCCTGAACTTAAGGAAAGGTAACTTCGATGGTATGAGACATGAATTGGCTAGGATAGACTGGCAAATGATACTTAAAGGGTTGACAGTGGATAGGCAATGGCAAACATTTATAGATTACATGGATGAACTTCAACAATTGTACATCCCTGTCTGGAGTAAAAATAAAAAAGAGGAAGGTGGCTCAACCGTGGCGAACAAGGGAAATTAGGGATAATGTTAAATCCAAGAAAGAAGCATATAAATTGGCCAGAAAAAGCAGCAAACCTGAGGACTGGGAGAAATTTAGAATTAAGAAGAGGAAGACAAAAGATCTAATTAAGAGGGGGGAATTAAAGTATGAGAGGAAGCTTGCAGGGAACATAAAAACTGACTGCAAAAGCTTCTATAGATATGTGAAGAGAAAAAGATTAGTGAAGACCAACGTAGATCCTTTGCAGACAGAATCAGGTGAATTTATAATGAGGAACAAAGAAATAGCAGACCAATTGAACAAATATTTTGGATCTGTCTTCACTAAGGAAGACACAAATAACCTTCCGGAAATACTAGGGGTTCGAGGGTCTAGCGAAAAGAAGGAACTGAAGGAAATCCTTTAGTCAAGAAATTGTGTTAGAGAAATTGACGGGATTGAAGGCTGATAAATCCTCAGTGCCTGATTGGGATGCAGCCCAGAGTACTTAAGGAAGTGGCCCTAGAAATAGTGGATGCACTGGTGATCATTTTCCAACATTCTATTGACTCTGGATCAGTTCCTATAGACTGGAGGTTAGCCAATGTAATACCACTTTTTAAAAAAGGAGGGAGAGAGAAAACGGGTAATTATAGACCGGTTAGCCTGACATCGGTGGTGGAGAAAATGTTGGAATCAATTATTAAAGATGAAATAACAGCGCATTTGGGAAGTGGTGACAGGATCGGTCCAAGTCAGCAAGGATTTATGAAAGGGAAATCATGATGGACAAAACTTCCAGAATTTTTTTGAGGATGTAACTAGTAGAGTGGACAAGGGAGAACCAGTGGATGTGGTATATTTGGACTTTCAAAAGGTTTTTGACAAGGTCCCATACAAGAGATTAGTGTGCAAAATTAAAGCACATGTTATTGGGGGTAATGTATTGACGTGGATAGAGAACTGGTTGGCAGACAGGATGCAGAGAGTCGGAATAAACAGGTCCTTTTCAGAATGGCAGGCAGTGACCAGTGGGGTGCCGCAGGGTTCAGTGCTGGGACCCCAGCTATTTACAATATACATCAATGATTTCAATGAAGGAATTGAATGTAATATCTCAAAGTTTGCAGATGACACTAAGCTGGGTGGCGGTGTGAGCTGTGAGGAGGATGCTAAGAGACTGCAGGGTGACTTGGACAGGTTAGGCGAGTGAAAAAATGCATGGCAGATGCAGTATAATGTGGATAAATGTGAGGTTATCCACTTTGGTGGCAAAAACAGGAAGACAGAATATTATCGGAATGGTGACAGATTAGGAAAAGGGGAGGTGCAACGAGACCTGGGTGTCATGGTACATCAGTCATTGAAGTTTGGCATGCAGGTACAACAGGCGGTGAAGGCGGCAAATGCCCTGTTGGCCTTCATAGCTCGAGGATTTGAGTATCGGAGCAGGTAGGTCTCACTGCAGTTGTACAGAGCCTTGGTGAGGCCACACCTGGAATATTGTGTTCAGTTTTTGTCCCCTAATCTGAGGAAGGACTTTATTGCTATTGAGGGAGTACAGTGAAGGTTTACCAGATTGATTCCTGGGATGGCAGGTCTGACATATGAGGAGAGACTGGATCAACTGGGCTTGTATCCACTGGAGTTTAGAAGAATGAGAGGGGATCTCATAGAAACATATAAAATTATGACAGGATTGGACAGGTTAGAGGCGGGAAGAATGTTCCCGATGTTGGGGAAGTCCAAAACCAGGAGTCACAGTCTAAGGACAAGGGATAAGCCATTTAGGACTGAGATGAGGAGAAAGCTCTTCACTCAAGAGAGTGGTTAACCTGTGGAATTCTCTACTGCAGAAAGTTGTTGAGGCCAGTTCGTTAGATATATTCAAAAGGGAGTTAGATATGGCCCTTACGGCCAAAGGGATCAAGGGGTATGGAGAGAAAGCAGGAAAGGGGTATTGAGGTTGAATGATCAGCTATGATCTTATTGAATGGCGGTGCAGGCTCGAAGGGCCAAATGGCCTGCTCCTGCACCTAATTTCTATGTTTCTATGTTTCTAAATGTAGCTTCCATATTCAAGACAAGCACCACAGCCATACTTGGCAACTGCAGACACATTAGCCTGACCTAGAAAACTGATGTAGTCAATTATCAGAAACAAAATGGAAGATTGCTTATGTGAAGATCACTTAATGACAACCAAAACACCTTCAAAAAGGATAGGTCTTGCCTGACCAACCCCACAGATGTTTCTGGAGGATTACTTTCCAAAGGCATATGTCATAGCATAACAGGGCTTCTCAAAACCTGAAATAAAATAATGCATGAAAGACCATCACAAATGAAGATCAATTCTGGTCAGCATAACAGAAGGCAGTGCAGAGGAAAGAATGACACTGATCCCTGGTTTTAAAATAATGTGCTTTGAGGAGCAATTTGATACGTTATGGGTGTTCAGGCTCAAAAAGAAATATCTCTCAGTGGCCCCTATTGAGGTATGCAAGTTACTTCAACAAAATAGAGAAAGTAAACCAGGAACAAAGCTTTGAGAAGATATACAAAAGCAAAGAACAGGGCACAGGTTTAGGATTGTGAAATGTTTTTAAATCAAATGTCAGGCAGTATTTCTGTACACAGATGATCGCCAGCAAGAATGAGACCACTTGACCCATTTAAGAAGCAGTTAGATGCTGCAAGGGAAACTGGTAGAATTGGCATTCTCGAAGGATAGGATCAAGAAGCCAAAAAGACCGTTTCCCTTGGAATATATCTTGTAATGAGCTTTCCTGGGAATAAATCACCTGTGAACTTATCCAATATTGGCTTTAATTGTTAAAATTTCAGTGGGAAACCACCACAACTATATCACCGTTTTCAAGAAGTGAAGTTGAGGCGAATAGAATTTCCACCGACAGCGACTTTATATATATTTTTAGCGTGTGTAGATAACAACTTCTAATGTAGGAATAGTTTATATTGCCTGCCTCCAACTGTAATTCCACTGGCCAGCAAAAAGCATGGCACATGCTTCCAAGTAAAAAAATAAATGCTTGGAGAGTACAGGCAGTAGCATCAGTACTCTCGAAACATTTAAATCAACTCCAGGTAATGTAAAAGGTACTCGAGATCCAGGGCTCTCTTTAAACACTTTTTCTCTTAATGGGTTTAACAAAACCTGGTTTTATACAAAAACAGGGAACAAGCAGAATAATCATAAAACTTCCCCTTGGTTTCCCCCATCTGCAATGTACAGCAGTATCGGGTGCATTCAACCATCCATTTGCTAATGTCATCCTTGGGTCCTTGCATCATAGGAGACAAAGAACTGCTGATGCTACCCAAAATGTTGTCTGTAATAATTTGAGAGGTCTTCAAGCATCTTACAAATATATTTCAGTTCTCATTCATGGGGTGGCAGATAAAAAAAATTGTCTGATGCATACTAATGAGAGAAGCAATGTTCGGTAAAAAATCCAGGTGAGTCCGGTCAGAAGGTCAAATCAAATATGGCTGATCTACAATAGGGCCTGTAGTTCATTAACTGTTCAAGCCAAAACTAATAGAACACAGGGATACAGGAATTGCGAGAAGAAATGAGGCATGGTTCATCTAATTCACCTTCTACCATCCTGTAGTTGCACAATACAACAATTCAATTCAGCCAACAGTGCAATTTTCCATTTAAGAAACTTAAAAAAACTCATACATTCCAAGAATCAAACGGTGTGTTCATTAACCTGTGGAAAAAGTGCTCGGAGAGTAAGTGCCATCACAAGCTGACTGCCAAATTATGTCTTTGTGTGTTGGAAATTCTATGTAGTACTAAATTAAGGCTGAATGTGGGCTAACTGGGAACCATTTCCAAATAGCTTGCATAAAAAACAAGATATCAGACATGGCAAATAGAATGGGTAGTGAAAGAGGAATAGCTGCAAAATAAGCCTGAATGGAACTGAGTTTTAAAGCAATGTCGAACAAATGCTGGAAATATGCCAGAATATGCAGGGCATGTGCAAATCAAGATAAATCAACCTTTTATTTGTAATATAAGCTGCATTAGTAGATGCCCTGCATGAACTAACTACGCCATCACCCACTAGAGATTGCCATCTTTCTGCAATATCTGATAGAATATTTAACCCACAACTGTGAAATGTCATTACCAGAATGACTTTTATTCTTTCAACTCATATTTTTTGAACTACCCATGAGATCAGTTGCTGTGAACAGTTCTGGTCTCCATATTATAAAAAGGAAATAGAGGCACTAAAGAATGTGCAAAAAATATTCATTAGAATGATACCAGAACTGAGAAGTTATACCAATCAGGAAAAAGTGAACAGGCTGGGGCTCTATTTTCTAGAAGGGAAGACTGAGGGGTGACCTGATAGAAGTCTTTAAGATTCTAAAAGGATTTGATAGGGTAAACATAGAGAAATGTTTTCCACTTGCAGGAGTCACCAGAACTCAGGGCTATAAATATAAGACAGCCACTAACAAATCCAATAAAGAATTCAGGAGAAGCTTCTTTATCCAGAGTGTGATAAGAATGTGGAGTTCGCTACGCATAAATGCATTTAAGGGGAAGCTAGATAAGAATTTTTATTATTTAAAAAATCTATGGTAATTTTTATCACAGTGGAGAAATCTGACATTCCACAAATATAAAATTTGGTTTTCAGGGCCAGAGAGGTTGTTCATCAGTAAATATGACTTAATACACCATTAAAAACCCAGTTACACCTAATTGAACAAGGCTCAACTTTTGGGGGGCTTTTACAGCGAGATTAGAGCATTAAAAAGTGCACACCAATTCAAGTGATTTATAAGATTTCTATCTGCGAGAAGTTCAACAGCGCACCCTGTGGAGGAGCAGAGAATCACTGACAACAACTTCTGGATTTCCGCATTTTATTACGTATGTGTGGATGCCAGAAATTGCTGCTAGTTTCACAAAGTAATGAAGGCGAACGCTGACAGTTTCGCCATCATTACAACTGCAAATTCCGGGCCTTTGATCAACAAATCAGCAAATATAATGAATTCTAATTTTTTTTTCAAACAGAGAGAAATCTCTACAGTGCGCGAGTTTAAATGCGACTGTTGATTCATAATAATTCACCTCTTCACAAAGGGAGTTTTGTTAAATCTCAGTTGTGCGACCAAATCAGAGAAATATATGCTTAGAGGAAAAAACTATCAAGGCTAGTCCTTTCCCACACAAGTGAACCTCCTGTATCATAAGAGTATCATCGATCAGCATTGAAAACAGACACAATTAAGGTCGTCACATTTCGCGATTTTCCCACTGTTTGGCCTCGGAGAAATTTCAGGTCGATTTACATTAAGATATTGCTATTAAACTTATATGGGTTAAATCCACACCACACACCAGCTAGAGGGAAAGTGGATTTGACCCAGCAGTTGGGACTAAACAAATGATATGTCAAGGATCACACTTTGCACACACCACATCAGTTTGAGATGGGTTCATTAATACACTATAATGATAGTCACTCAATATGATTTAGTATTTTGCTGATATGTAAAGTGAGTTTAACAGACTGTGATTTTCAATGTTACAAGGACCATTATCAAAGAGAATAAAATTCACTGAAAATTGTATTCTGTTTGTTCATAGACTAACTGTTTAAAAAAAAGCTAACAAATGGCCTTACCTCATTAAAGGGGTCATCAGTCTGTTTTACAGAAAATAGGCTAAATAGACATTGGGACAATACAGCATCCAGTAAACATAAAGAGGGGTTTCATGGTTATAACACCAGGGATCACACTATAGTATAATAAGAACGTAAGAAATAGGAAAAGGAGTAGGCCATATGGCCCCTCGAGCCTGCTCCGTCATTCAATAAGATCATGGCTGATCTGATCATGGACTCAGCTCCACTTCCCCACCCGCTCCCGAAAACCCCTTATCATTTAAGAAACTGTCTATTTCTGTCTTAAATTTATTCAATGTCCCAGCTTCCTTAGCTCTCTGAGGCAGCAAATTCCACAGATTTACAACCCTCAGAGAAGAAATTTCTCCTCATCTCTGTCTTAAATGGACAGCCCCTTATTCTAAGATCATGCCCTGTAGTTCTAGTCTTCTCCATCAGTGGAAACATCCTCTCTGCATCCACCTTCTCAAGCCCCCTCATAATCTGATACGTTTCGATAAGATCACCTCTCATTCTCCTGAATTCCAATGAGTAGAGGCCCAACCTACTCAACCATTCCTCATAAGTCAACCTCCTCGTCCCCGGAATCAACCTGGTGAACCTTCTCTGAACTGTCTCCAAAGCAAGTATATCCTTTCATAAATATGGAAACCAAAACTGCATGCAGTATTCCAGGTGAGGCCTCACCAATACCTTATATAGCTGTAGCAAGACTTCCCTGCTTTTATACTCCATCCCCTTTGCAATAAAGGCCAAGATACCATTGGCCTTCCTGATCACTTGCTGTACCTGCATACTATCCTTTTGTGTTTCATGCACAAGTACCCCCAGGTTCCGCTGTACTGCGGCACTTTGCAATCTTTCTCCATTTAAATAATAACTTGCACTTTGATTTTTTCTGCCAAAGTGCATGACCGCACACTTTCCATGATTAGATATTGGGCTGTAAAGGTAAATCTTTGATCATTAGGAATGGGAGAGTCTGGTGATGTTGCACGCGACGCAACATCCAGTGGAGACCCAAAATATGCAATAGAGGTCAATGGACTCCAATCCTCTTATCAAAAGAGCAAAATGATGTGATTTTTGGTGGAAGGGAGGAGTGAGAGCATGGGTGATCAAGCATTAAAATCAATAGAAAGAACGACTGATACGACTGGTGCACTGGATTAGCACACTGCCCTTGTATCTCGAGACCTAGTTTAGAATTAGGCCTCCCAACTCCTAAAAGTTCCAATCTGCAGTTTAATGTTAGCACATGCTTTGTATGAAGTCCTGCATCCAAATTCACCATGCTGTAACGAAGCTTCCATTTTGGTTACTTTAAAATGTAAATCAATACGTTGGAACACTGTGGTGTACGGTCTTTGACAATGAATACAATCAGTCCAAAGTAAAGGAGGGGAAAAATTTTGGTTCCATTTGCAAATTTCAAGCAGAAGGTGCATACCTTTGGAAACACTCTGCACTTTGATGCTGATTGTTCTCTTTTCTATTAATCACAATGGACTCACTGCAGCCTCATCAGATTTTTGAAAATAAACTAATTTTTCACAGTTTCATTTAACTTAGATAGACTCTTCTAACTACCAAAACAGTCCTGTTTTAAATCAAGAAGAGCTCTTGGGACAAGACTCAGTCCATTTTCGCACAAGTCCAGTTAAAAACTCTCACTAATTGGATATTATTGGCACATGCAAGACACACAGTGATAGGTAAGACACTGCAATATTCATAAAAGGGGGTGAAAGCAAGATTCCTGCCTGGACTGAATAGCACTAAGGGGTATGATTTAAATCCTAATCAATGCGATGAAAGTCTCCTTTCTCTACCAGCTTTAAAGATCCCACAGTAAATGAGCTTCGGCAGTTGCTGGCCCAAATCATGAAGCTATTTGAAATTCAGGGCTAGTTAGTGATCTCTCGGAGACCACAGCACTTTGGGATATGGAATGGTAGTTTTTGACTTAGGCCGAGTACAAGGAGCTTCAGAATCTGACCATGTTGTACTTACTTAGGACTGACTGATGCAGATACTGTTTTTAAAAGTGGAAAAGTGTCCTTCTCCCAGCATTAGCAACTCCTCTCAAAAAGGAACAAAAATGATCCATTATTTAAAGTGAAGAGGAAATAACATTTAAAATGATCAGTAATAGTGGCATAATTCATTGTGTGTAATACTTGTGTGCAAGATATGGACAAAATAAATTGGGTTTTCATTCCAAAAACATAAATAGCATATCTGATCAGACCGAGGACTAGACTCAAAACTATTAAGGTTAAATTGAAAGTGAGGGAAGTGAGAAGTCAAAAGTTAAAAATACAAAACAGGATACAAGGTTCCAAGATAACTGAAGCTTAAAAAAATATTTACCCCTACTATGCATTCTGTTCTAGTGCAAAAACAAAGAATCTGTACTTGTACATGGAATCAAAGGGAATATAAAATGGAGAAACGTCCAGTCATTGAATTGTGGTAAAAGTCCTTTTGTTTTATAAAATGGGATCGTTAGAAATGAACTGCAGCATGAGACACTGACAAGTGGGACCAATTCAAAATGTGCAGACACAAGAATTACAGTACCATGTATCCTTCTACTCAGCTTTGAAAAGGTCAGCCTTTCATTATCTTTCAATATTCACCAACACCAGGTTGACTGATCGCGGTATAATGGCAGAGTGCCCAGCATTCTCTACAACACAGGCTGCTGAACACTGCATTGCCCTTCAACTGCTATAAGAAGCCTAAATACTTCCAGCATATACAATTCCTTTAGTTGAAGATACATACACTCTCGGTATAAAAGATCATTTCATAACAGTTGTTTTTTTTCACGACTGATAATCTGCAAAATAATACCATTCATCACAGCATAACTTAAAAAATCTTATCTACGTCTTATGAAGCACAGGTCTTTCCAGTAACAGTTGCACAAGCAGGAATTTTTTTGGGGACACAGGCGCACGATAATTACAGTTATATTATTTCTGTGTTGAGGGACTTCAGCTTTGACAGGATTATAGCAGAATGGAGTATAAAAGACTGTACCTTTTGGAACGTCGGAGCATGCTTGTGTCCAGCATAGAGAAATTGGAGAGCAGAGTCCAAAAGGAGTCAGACATGATCCTTTATACTTGTCATAGCTGCAGAATATGGTACTCTCTAACCACTAAGAAGAGCTCAGCTATTCCCTCTAGACTAGTAGGTTATTCCATTAAGGTTAGTCAGAAAGGCAGAGTGCCAGTGCTGTTTGCTCTGCTGTCTATTGATTATGCCTGCTTCCCTATGCGTGTGCAGGTGATGGAAATTCAAGCTGGACTGGCTGTAGTTTCAGAAGCTCATTGCACTGCAAGGAAGTCATTCAAAACCAGAGGATCAATTGCTGCTACATTATTCAATTTTTTTAAAAGTCTAACCTGCTTTATAAAATCAGTTGATATTCATGTGCTCGCTCTGATCTATGGATTACCAATGTGCAGCTAATGCTTAACACCCTTAATGTACAATTTGCATAAACCTCTGCGAATATAAAGTATGAATTTAAAGTGGGACTGCTCTAAAATATTTTTCCCTCTGATTTTGAGGTTTGAGAATAATGAAATTTTTAAAATGATGTTGTGGTGAATGGTATAATTCAAATAGACACTCTTTATTTTACACAGCAGTGAGTCATACAGAGGAAATGTATTTAGTAATAAATTAATTAAATCTGACTTTAAAAAATAATTTCAGACACAGCGTAGTTAGAAAGACAACATTCACATCCTTCTAACAGCTGCACTGTACTGAGAAAAATATAAACATTGGATGGAGGAGGTCGTACATGTGGAGATTGCATAACATCACGAGGAAGCTACCTCCAGGGTACAGAATTTCCACTGCAGCTTTAAAAACACTGAATTTGTATATCGACCTGCTACTCATCATTTTCTGTTAACATGTAATGCTGAATGTCAAAGTATATCTGGACAAACATATCAAATCATACAACAATTCCTTATTCTCTATATTTTCAAGGAGCAGAGGAATCAACTTCAAAGTATGAGAGAGAAATGTTTTAACCATAATGGGCTGAATGCTTGGTACATGAGGGCAGTAACCTGCTGAGTCCCATAGTGTCAAATTTCTGGTAACATCAGTAGAATTGTCGTAGCATTACATCGCACTCGGATTGCACCGTAACCACGTATCTTTTGCATGTTTGTTTTGTGCGACAGACGACAGCTCAAGCTGTGTATTTTAAGCACGAAGAGGGGTACAATATGCTTCTAGCCAGTTGCGCTAAACTCAATTAAAACAGCCAATTATGTACACATTGAGACCAAGTGACAAAGTAAAACAAAGCCTTTGTGAATCAGCAGAAAGGTGACAAATACAGCAGCATTCAAGAACTACAGTCCCGAATGGATTTTAACACGCCAGACAAAGACTCCTGCATCGAGATACTACATGAAAATGGTCGATCCCATTACAGCTTCTCAGCTGTGGTAAACAAGTGCTTTCGAATATTCAGCTGAATGTTGGCTGGTAATACATACTATTTAAAGCTGTAAGGCCCCACAATTTAATCTGCTCCAAGTACAAGCAAGGAAGCTAAAGATTGTTTTTATAACTTGAGTTTGAAAAAAATCCTCTCCCCTCAAGAGTGTGGCAATGGAAAGCATGCAATGTATATGTGCAGGGTCGACACCGGAGTTCCCAACAACAGCAACAACCTGGATTTATAAAGCGCCTTTAACACTATGAGATTAAAAAATTTGACAACGAGCCGCACAAGGAGAAATTCGGACAGGTGACCAAAATCGAGGAAGACTTGCTTCCACTCAAAGTGACTGAACAGTCCAATACGGGAATTACAGTCTCTGTCACAGGTGGGTCAGACAGTCGTTGAAGGAAAGGGTGGGAGTGTCTGGTTTGCCGCACGTGTCTTCTGCTGCCTGCGCTTGGTTTCTGCATGTTCTCAGTGACTAGACTCGAGGTGCTCAGCGCCCTCCCGGATGCACTTCCTCCACTTAGGGCAGTCTTTGGCCAGAGACTCCCAGGTGTCAGTGGGGATGTTGAATTTTATCAAGGAGGCTTTGAGGGTGTCCTTCTAACGTTTCCTCTGCCTACCTTGGGCCCGCTTGCCGTGTAGGAGATCCGAGTAGAGCGCTTGCTTTGCCTCGGCAACAGAAGGCAAGGCCACTAATGGGTGAGCGATTATAATCAGGGATGCTCAAGAGGGCGGAATTAAAGGAGTGCAGACATTTCGAGGGTTGTGGAGCTGAGGGAAGTTACAGAGATAGGCAAGGGTGAGGCCATGGAGGGATTTGAAAACAAGGATGAGAATTTTGAAATCGGTGTTGCTTAACTGGGAGCCAATGCAGGTCAGCGAGCACAGGGGTGATGGGTGAGTGGGACTTGGTGCGAGTTAGGACATGAGCAGCCGGGTTTTGGATCATCTCTAGTTTACATAGGGTAGAATGTGGGAGGCCAGTCAGGAGTACGTTGAAATAATCTAGAGGTAACAAAGGCATGGACGAGGGCTTCAGCAGCGGAAATAGGCGGTCGAAGTCATGCTGCGGATACAAGGTCAGAAGCTCATTTCAGGGTCAAATATTACACCAAGGCTGCGAACAATCTGGTTCAGCCTCAGACAGAAGTTGGGGAGAAGGATGGTGTCAGTGGCTAGGTAATGGAGTTTGTGGCTTTGGTCTTCCCAATATTCAATTGGAGAAAATCTCCGTTCATCCAGAACTGGATGTCGGACAAGCAGTCTGACAATTTAGAGACTGAGGAGGGGTCGAGAGAAGTGGTAGTGAGGTAGGCTGGGTGTCATCAGCGTGGAAATTGACGCTGTGTTTCGGATGATGTAGCCAAGGGGCAACATGTAGATGAGAAAAAGGAGGGAACCAAGAATAGATCCTTGGGGAACACCAGAGGTAACGACGCAGGGTTGGGAAGAGAAGCCATTGCAGGTGATTCCCTGGCTACAATTAGATAGCTAAGAATGGGACTAGGCGAGTGCAGTCCCACCCAGGTGAATGATAGTGGAGAGGCGTTGAAGAAGGGTAGAGTGGTCCAACCGTGTCAAAGGCTGCAGACAAGTCATCATCATCATAGGCAGTCCCTCAAAATCGAGGAAGACTTGCTGCCACTCAAAATGTTCTCAGGTGACTGATCAGTCCAATATGGGAATTACAATCCCCGTCACAGGTGGGACAGACAGCTGTTGAAGGAAAGGGTGGGTGGGACAGGTTTCCACTGCCTGCGCTTGTTTTCTTCATGCTCTCGGCGACGAGACTCAAGGTGCTCAGCGCCCTCCCGGATGCACTTCCTCCACTTAGTGCAGTCTCTGGCCAGGGACTCCCAGGTGTCGGTGGGGATGTTGCATTTTTATCAAGGAGGCTTTGAAGGTGCCCTTGAAACGTTTCCTCTGCCTACCTGGGGCTCGCTTGCCGTGTAGGAGTTCCGAGTAGAGCGCTCGCTTTGGGAGTCTCGTGTCAGGCATGCGAACAATGTGGCCTGCCCAATGGAACTGGTCGAGTGTAGTCAGTGCTTCGATGCTGGGGATGTTGGCCTGATTGAGGACGCTAACGTTGGTGCATCTGTCCTCCCAGGGGATTTGCAGGATCTTGCGGAGACATCGTTGGTGGTATTTCTCCAGCGATTTGAGGTGTCGACTATATAGTCCATGTCTCTTGAGCCATACAGGAGCCGTGTAGACCATGGAGCTTGGTGGCAGATTTGAGGGCCTGGTTTTAGAACAGTCTCTTCCTCAGGCAGCGCTGGTGCACTGGAGGCGATGTTGAACCTCATCGTCGATGTCTGCCCTTGCTGATAATAGGCTCCCGAGGTATGGAAAGTGGTCCACGTTGCCCAGGGCCGTGCCATGGATCTTGATGACTGGCGGGCAATGCTGTGTGGCGGGATCAGGTTGGTTGAGGACCTTTGTCTTACGGATGTTTAGTGTCAGGTCTATGCTTTCGTATGCCTCAGTGAAGATGTTGACTATGACTTGGAGTTCAGTCTCTGAATGTGCACAGATGCAAGCGTTATCCCCGTACTGTAGCTCGACAACAGAGGTTGGGACAGTCTTGGATCTGGTCTTAAGACGACGAAGGTCAAACAGGTTCCCACTGGTTCTGTAGTTTAGTTCCACTCCAACGAGGAGCATGTTGAATGTGAGGTGGAGCATTGCAGCGAGGAAGATCAAGAAGAGAGTTGGCGCGATGAAGCAGCCCTGCTTAACCCCGGTCCGGACGTGGATTGGGTCTGTGATGGATCCGTTGGTCAGGATCATGGTTTGCATGACGTCATGGAGCAGGCGGAGGATGGTGGCAAACTTTTGGGGACAGCCGAAACAAAGGAGGGTGCTCCATAGTCCCTCGCGGTTGACAGTGTCAAAGGCCTTTGTAAGGTCAAAGAAGGCCATGTACAAGAGTTGGTGTTGTTCCCTGCATTTTTCATTGTTGCACGATAGTTTCCTTGTACTATTGGCATGAATGCATGACCTCATCTGGGAGGAGGAGAGCATGCCAGGAGATCTGAGATATGCAGTAATCGTGACCACCTTTAAAAAAAGGGGACAAGTCCGAATGCGGCAACTACAGAGGAATCTTCGTTTTCAGCTATTGGGAAAGTCGTCGCTAGAATCCTCCTCAACCGTCTTCTCCCTGTGGCTGAGGAGCTCCTCCCGGAGTCACAGTGCAAACAAGTCAAGAAGAACGAAGAGGGATAGTTGCCCTTTGTCACAGTAACAAAGGATGTCATTTGTGACTTTGATGAGAGCCGTTTTGGTACTGGTGCAGGCACAGAAACCGAATTGGAGCAGTAGGTGGCTATTTGGTCCCTCGAGCCTGCTCTGCCATTTAATAAGATCATAGCTGATCTGATCTTGGGCTCAGCTCCACTTCCCTGCCTGCTCCCCATAACCCTTTATTCCCTTATCGCTCAAAAATCTGTCTATCTCCACCTTAAATATATTCAATAACCAAGCCTCTACAGCTATTAGGGACAGAGAATTCCACAGATTTACAAACCTCAGTAGAAACTCCTCCTCATCTCAGTTCTAAATGGGCAATCCCTTATTCTGAAACTAGGCCCCCGAGTTCTAGATTCCCCCATGAGGGGAAACATCCTCTCTGCATCTACTTTGTCTAGCCCCCTCAGTATCTTATATGTTTCAATAAGATCACCACTCATTTATCTAAACTCCAATGAATATAGAAACATAGAAACATAGAAAATAGGTGCAGGAGCAGGCCATTCAGCCCTTCTAGCCTGCACCGCCATTCAATGAGTTCATGGCTGAACATGAAACTTCAGTACCCCCTTCCTGCTTTCACGCCATACCCCTTGATCCCCCGAGTAGTAAGGACTTCATCTAACTCCCTTTTGAATATATTTAGTGAATTGGTCTCAACTACTTTCTGTGGTAGAGAATTCCACAGGTTCACCACTCTCTGGGTGAAGAAGTTTCTCCTCATCTCGGTCCAAAATGGCTTACCCCTTATCCTTAGACTGTGACCCCTGGTTCTGGACTTCCCCAACATTGGGAACATTCTTCCTGTCCAAACCTGTCAGAATTTTAAACGTTTCTATGAGGTCCCCTCTCACTCTTCTGAACTCCAGTGAATACAAGCCCAGTTGATCCAGTCTTTCTTGATAGGTCAGTCCCACCATCCCCGGGAATCAGTCTGGTGAATCTTCGCTGCACTCCCTCAATAGCAAGAATGTCCTTCCTCAAGTTAGGAGACCAAAACTGTACACAATACTCCAGGTGTGGCCTCACCAAGGCCCTGTACAACTGTAGCAACACCTCCCTGCCCCTGTACTCAAGTCCCCTCGCTATGAAGGCCAACATGCCATTTGCTTTCTTAACCGCCTGCTGCACCTGCATGCCAACCTTCAATGGCTGATGTACCATGACACCCAGGTCTCGTTGCACCTTCCCTTTTCCTAATCTGTCACCATTCAGATAATAGTCTGTCTCTCTGTTATTACCACCAAAGTGGATAACCTCACATTTATCCACATTATACTTCATCTGCCACGCATTTGCCCACTCACCTAACCTATCCAAGTCACTCTGCAGCCTCATAGCATCCTCCTCGCAGCTCACACTGCCACCCAACTTAGTATCATCCGCAAATTTGGAGATACTACATTTAATCCCCTCGTCTAAATCATTAATGTACAATGTAAACAGCTGGGGCCCCAGCACAGAACCTTGCGGTACCCCACTAGTCACTGCCTGCCATTCTGAAAAGTACCCATATATGCCCAACCTGCTCAATCTTTCTTCATAAATCAACCCCTTCATCTCAGGAATCAACCTTGTGAACCTTCTCTGAACTACCTCCAATGCAAGTATATCTCTCCTTAAATAAGGAGACCAAAACTGTATGCAGTACTCTAGGTGTGGCCTCACCAATACCCTGTACACTTGTAGCAGGACTACCTTGCATTTATACTCCATTCCCTTTGTAATAAAGGCCAACATTCCATTTGCCTTCCTGATTACTTGCTGTACCTGCATACTAACTTTGTGTGTTTCATGCACAAGGAACCCCCAAGGTCCCACTGTACTGCAGCAATGTGTAATTTCTCTCCATTTAAATAAAATGTTTTTTTATTTTTCTGGCCAAAGTGGATTAACCTCACACTTTCCCACATTCTACTCCATCTGCCAAATATTTGCCTACTCACTTAGCCTGTCTATATCCCTTTGCAGATTTTGTGTGTGTCCTCCTCACAACTTGCTTTCCCACCCATCTATGTATGATCAGCAAACTTGGCTACATTACAATTGGTCCCTTCATCCAAGTCATTAATATAGATTGTAAATAGCACGATCCCTGAGGCACCCCACTAGTTACCAATTGCCAACCTGAAAATGACCCATTTCTCCCAACTTTCTGTTCATTAGCCAATCTGTTATCCGTGCTAAGATATTACCCCCAACCCCATGAGCTTTTATCTTGTGCAGTAACCTATGTGGCACCTTATCGAATGCCTTCTGGAAATCCAAATACACCACATCCATTAGTTCCTCCTGACAGGAAAGATTGGCACGGATTTAGGAGGCGACAACACATTCAAGGACTTTGAAGAGGAAAGGGAGGTTGGAGATGGGGCAGTAGTCTGTAAAGACGCAGGGGTCGAGATCTGCTTTTTTGAGGAGAGGGGTGATAACGACAGATTTCAGGGAGCATACAGTGAAAATGCAGCAGAAACAAAAAACCATTATGCATCCAAAAACGGCGAATCAGAGAAACAGTAACCTTGCTTGTAACTTTTGTGGCCTGGATGAGTCTGCGTTTCATATTTATGTTGAGTGCAAGAGGTATCAGCCCTGTTCGATTATTTAAAGGAGCTGCTCCTCAATTTCTGCCTTCACTTCAGTCTGACACTCTTGATCTTTGGCCACCTGGTGTGGAAGGAGCAGGTAAATTGGAGGATCGTCTTGCGGGTCTGCTCCTGGACCTGGCCAAGGTGGCTATTCTGTAAGTCCAGGATGGGCGCGGTCCGGGGGTCGCTCCGGCTTCCTGCCTGCCTCTCTTCTGCAGCCTTGACCATGGTGGTCTTGGAGAGGTTTCACGTGGTATCTGCCGGAAAGCTCAAAGCCTTCTGTGACCAGTGGGCACCACAGGGAATGGAGTGTCTTGTGGACATCCCCCCGAAATATCATTTAATCTTACATGTTTCCATTTGCTGGTTCAAAGTTAAAAGAAAAAGGCTAATTTTAAACATAATTCTCAAAATGACACTAAAACGGTAAAAAATATTTGGATGTTGGAGATTCTTTTAATTACAAATTACTCTCAACTAAGTTGTGTAAAAAAAGTGTGGTTTTCTCTCTTCTTTGGAAAGTTGCCAGTTCAGGTATCTATACAACTCAGTTGGCACCAGCGAGTGAACCTGCACTAACCATCACCTTAATTAAAAGTCATGAGTCGCAGCATCCTTTCCCCAGCTGGATATAGATGGGAATTTAAGCTTGGAAACTTCAATATTGGCCAAATACTGAAGTTTTCCTGTTTCATTCACATTCAGAATAATAAAAAAGCACTCATCAACAGGGCTTCTTATGGAGGAACTCATCATTGGATCTGTATCGTTTATATGAGCTGAGTCTGTGGAGATCTAAAATGGTGAATGGCTGAGTCGGAGATAAACCACAATATGTTATATGGAAAGTGTCATGTATCCGACATGGCTACTGTTGGTACTATCACAAGGTGTGCCACCAGAGGGCACAGCAGTGGGAGACTTGTAGGTTACCTGTATAGGTGTGCCTGGCCTAGTATAAAAGGCTGGCCACCAGGTGTGATGCTCACTCTGGAGTTATCAATAAAGGACTAAGGTCACTACAGTTCAAGAACAGCACATTGCCTTGTGGAGTCATTATCAGAGCATCTAAGGACATAACAGAAAGTATTCTACCCCTGTAACTAAATGCAGCACCGCCTCTTACCTTGCTGGACTAAAAATGTGCAGATCCAGAAAGCAGTCCTGGTAACATTGTAGAAACCCCTCCCCTTCTTTGTCACTTACATTGCTTTTACCCCAGTCGATCTTTGCGTAATTGTTATTATGGCCCTTGTGTTTGTGCATTTTTCTCTAATATGCCTATCTCGCTTCCTCTATTGCTTTTCTACTGTTCTATAATGTACCCCTAATATTGAACAGTTCCCTTCTTATTCTTCAACTCAACCAAATGGATTTCGGTTTTGCACCATCTCCAATATTATACCAGTACTGTAATGAAATCTTTGATTCTTCTTCCTTTTTTCTCACCCGATCGCTCCTGATTTTTTTTTTACTATCCCTCCTGGATATGGTCTAACGTTGCGTTAGTTTTCAGAGAAGCGTGCCCCAGTGGGAATGAAAGGGTGGAGTAACTATACAGGATAACTATAGATATGTTCGAAGTGTTCAGATTCTATTCTTTCCTTAACCTGACATATCTCAGTTAATGCTATTCTATGATACCTCAAAGCAATTTGTGCCTCTATCTCACCAACTTTGTTCATGTATTTTGGCTGTGTGGTTAATAATGAAGAAGAAAGCTGTAGACTGCAGGAAGATATCAATAAACTGGTCAGGTGGGCAGAACAGTGGCAAATGGAATTCAATCCAGAGAAGTGTGAGGTAATGCTCACACTTGGGGAGAACTAACAAGCAAGGGAATACACATTAAATGGTAGGACACAGAGAAGTGTAGAGGAACAAAGGGACCTTGGAGTGCATGTCCACAGATCCCTGAAGGTAGCAAGCTAGGGAGATAAGGTGGTTAAGAAGGCCTTTATTAGCCGCGCATAGAATACAAGAGCAGGGAGGTTATGCTTGAACTGTATAAGACACTAGTTAGGCCACAGCTGGAGTACTACTGCGTGCAGTTCTGGTCATCACATTACAGGAAAGTTGTGATTGCACTAGAGAGGGTACAGAGGAGATTTACGAGGCTGTTACCTGGACTGGAGAATTTTAGCTATGAAGAAAAATTGGAGATGCTGGGTTTGTTTTCTTTGGAACAGAGGAGGCTGAGGGGAGACCTTATGGAGGTGCATAAAATTTTGAGATAGGAAGGACTTATTTCCCTTAGCAGAGGGGTCAACAACCAGGGGCATAGATTTAAAGTAATTGATAGGAGGGTTGGAGCGGATTTGAGGGGAAATGTTTTCATCCAGAGGGTGGTGGGGGTCTGGAACTCTCTGCCTGAAAGGGCGGTCGAGGCAGAAACCTTCACTACAGTTAAAAAGTTCTTGGATGTGCACTTGAAGTGCTGCAAACTGCAAGGCTACGGACCAAGAGCTGGAAAGGGGGATTAGGCTGGACAGCTTGTCGGCCGGTGTGGTCACGATGAACTGAAATGTCCTCCTTCCGTGCTGTAAATTTCAATGATTCTATGATTTACCTCCATACCGCAAACTTGCCTCTGTTGAATTGGTAGTCTAGCTCGTTTTAATACCTCCTCCTTCTGATCTGTTTTCCCTCTTTTTCTTTCCCACAATCATCTCTTGTGCATTCCTTTCTACTTCTGCATCTTATTTGTTTCCTTCCCCCACAACAGTGGTTCATGGCACCGTGGGTGGCTCTGCTGCACAGGAGGGCACGAAAAAGAGTGGGAGAGCTATAGTGATAGGGGATTCGATTGTAAGGGGAATAGATACGCATTTTAGCAGCCGCAACCAAGACTCCAGAATGGTATGTTGCCTCCCTGGTGCAAGGATCAAGGATGTCTCGGAGCGGGTACAGGACATTCTGAAAAGGGAGGGTGAACAGCCAGTTGTCGTGGTGCATATAGGTACCAATGATATCGGTAAAAACAGGATGAGGTCCTACGAGATGAATTTAGGGAGCTAAATTTAAAAGTAGGACCTCAAAAATAGTAATCTCAGGATTGCTACCAGTGCCAACGTGCTAGTCAGAGTAGGAATCACACAATAGCTCAGATGAATACGTGGCTTGAGGAGTGGTGCAGAAGGGAGGGATTCAAATTCCTGGGACATTGGAACCGGTTCTGGGGGAGGTGGGACCAGAACAAACCGGACGGTCTGCACCAGGGCATGACCGGAACCAATGTCCTACGGGGAGTGTTTGCTAGTGCTGTTGGGGAGGAGTTAAACTAACATGGCAGGGGGATGGGAACCTATGCAGGGAGACAAGAGGGAAGTAAAATTGAGACAGAAGCAAAAGATAGAAAGGAAAATAGTAAAAATGGAGGGCAAAGAAAACCAAGGCAAAAAACAAAAAGGGCCATATTACAGCAAAATTCTAAAGGGGCAAAGTGTGTTAAAAAGACAAGCCTGAAGGCTCTGTGCCTCAATGCGAGGAGTATTCGGAATAAGGTGGACGAATTAACTGTGCAGATAGCAGTTAACGGATATGATGTAATTGGCATCACGGAGACATGGCTCCAGGGTGACCAAAGCTGGGAACTCAACATCCAGGGGTATTCAACATTTAGGAAGGATAAACAGAGAGGAAAAGGAGGCGGGGTGGCGTTGCTGGTTAAAGAGGAAATTAATGCAATAGTAAGGAGGGACATTAGCCTGGATGATGTGGAATCGGTATGGGTGGAGCTGCGGAAGACCAAAGGGCAGAAAGACCACGAAACAGTAGTAGTGAGGTTGGGGACAGCATCAAACAAAAAATAAAGGACGTGTGCAATAAAGGTACAGCAGTTATCATGGGCGACTTTAATCTACATATTGATTGGGCTAACCAAACTGGTAGCAATGCGGTGGAGGAGGATTTCCTGGAGTGTATTAGGGATGGTTTTCTAGACCAATATGTCGAGGAACCAACCAGAGAGCTGGCCATCCTAAACTGGGTGATGTGTAATGAGAAGGAACTAATTAGCAATCTTGTTGTGCGAGGCCCCTTGGGGAAGAGTGACCATAATATGGTAGAATTCTTTATTAAGATGGAGAGTGACACAGTTAATTCGGAAACTAGGGCCCTGATCTTAAGGAAACATAACTTCGACGGTATGAGGCGTGAATTGGCTAGAATAGACAGGCAAAGGATACTTAAAGGGTTGACGGTGGATAAGCAATAGCAAACATTTAAAGATCACATGGATGAACTTCAGCAATTGTACATCCCTGTCTGGAGTAAAAATAAAATAGGGAAGGTGGCTCAACCGTGGCTAACAAGGGAAATTAAGGATAGTGTTAAAACCAAGGAAGAGGCATATAAATTGGCTACAAAAAGCAACAAACCTGAGGACTGGGAGAAATTTAGAATTCAACAGAGGAAGACTAAGGGTTTAATTAAGAGGGGGAAAATAGGGTACGAGAGGAAGCTTACAGAGAACAGAAAAACTGACTGCAAAAGCTGTGAAGAGAAAAAGATTAGTGAAGACAAACATCGGCCCCTTGCAGTCGGATTCAGGTGAATTTGGAATGGGGAACAAAGAAATGGCAGACCAATTGAACAAATACTTCGGTTCTGTCTTCACGAAGGAAGACACAAATAACCTTCCGGATGTACTAGGGGTCAGTGGGTCTAGCGAGAAGGAGGAACTGAAGGATATTCTTATTAGGCGGGAAATTGTGTTAGGGAAATTGATGGGATTGAAGACCGATAAATCCCCGGGGTCTGATCGTCTGCATCCCAGAGTACTTAAGGAAGTGGCCCTAGAAATAGTGGAAGCATTGGTGATCATTTTCCAACAGTCTATCGACTCTGAATCAGTTCCTATGGACTGGAGGGTAGCTAATGTAACACCACTTTTATAAAAAGGAGAGAGAAAACAGGTAATTATAGACCGATTAGCCCGACATCAGCCGTGGGGAAAATGTTGGAATCAATCATTAAGGATGAAATAGCAGCGCATTTGGAAAGCAGTGACAGGATCGGTCCAAGTCAGAATGGATTTATGAAAGGGAAATCATGCTCAACGAATCTTCTGGAATTTTGTGAGGATGTAACCAGCAGAGTGGACAAGAGAGAACCAGTGGATGTGGTGTATTTGGACTTTCAAACGGCTTTTGACAAGGTCCCGCACAAGAGATTGGTGTGCGAAATCAAAGCACATGGTATTGGAAGGAATGTACTGACATGGATAGAGAACTGTTTGGCAGACAGGAAGCAAAGAGTCGGGATAAACAGGTCCTTTTCAGAAGGGCAGGCAGTGACTAGTGGGGTGCCGCAGGGCTCAGTGCTGGGACCCCAGCTCTTTACAATATACATTAACAATTTAGATGAAGGAATTGAGTGTAGTATCTCCAAGTTTGCAGATGATACTAAACTGGGTGGCGGTGTGAGCTGTGAGGAGGATGCTAAGAGGCTGCAGGGTGACTTGGACAGGTTAGGCGAGTGGGCAAATGCATGGCAGATGCAGTATAATGTGGATAAATGTGAGGTTATCCATTTTGGGGGCAAAAACACGAAGGCAGAATATTATCTGAATGGCGGCAGATTAGGAAAAGGGGAGGTGCATCAGTCATTGAAAGTTGGCATGCAGGTACAGCAGGCAGTGAAGAAGGCAAATGGTATATTGGGTCTTCATAGCTAGGGGATTTGAGTATAGGAGCAGGGAGGTCTTACTGCAGTTGTACAGGGCCTTGGTGATGCCTCACCTGGAATATTGTGTTCAGTTTTGGTCTCCTAATCTGAGGAAGGACGTTCTTGCTATTGAGGGAGTGCACCCGGGATGGCTGGACTGACATATGAGGAGAGACTGGATTAAATGGGCCTTTATTTACTGGAGTTTAGAAGGATGAGAGGGGATCTCATAGCAACGTATGAGATTCTGACGGGACTGAACAGGTTATATGCAGGAAGAATGTTCCCGATGTTGGGGAAGTCCAGAACCAGGGGACATTGGATAAGGGGTCGGCCATTTAGGACTGAGCTGAGCAGAAACTTCTTCACTCAGAGAGTTATTAACCTGTGGAATTCCCTGCCGCAGAGAGTTGTTGATGCCAGTTCATTGGATATACTCAAGAGGGAGTAAGATATGGCCCTTACGGCTAAAGAGATCAAGGGGTATGGAGAGAAAGCAGGAAAGGGGTACTGAGGGAATGATCAGCCATGATCTTATTGAATGGTGGTGCAGACTCGAAGGGCCAAATGGCCTGCTCCTGCACCTATTTTCTATATTTCTATGTTTACTCTCCCAGTGAGGCCATTGTTCTGTTTTGTTCTGTTCTGTTCAGGTGAAGCTCATCCATCCTGTGCAAGCCACTC
Organism: Pristiophorus japonicus; assembly: GCF_044704955.1. Taxonomy (NCBI): domain Eukaryota; kingdom Metazoa; phylum Chordata; class Chondrichthyes; family Pristiophoridae; genus Pristiophorus; species Pristiophorus japonicus. The sequence goes on along the minus strand of NC_091984.1, from coordinate 57,617,339 downwards.
CTACCCCAGAACTAGTTCCAATGTCTCATAAATCTTAACCCTTCACTCCTACATCTTCAGTCACACATTTAGTTCCCTTATAATGCTTTCCTACACTGCTTTACATGGCTTAATTCTATTTCTTCCTACATCCTTGGTTCCAGCATGAACCATGACTTTGCTCCCCAAAATCTTTTGCAGCCACTCTAATATTCCTTTAGCCAGGCACCTGGGAGAAAATACACCATTCAGGATTCTCGGATGTGTCTACAATAGTACCTGCTTATTCCACTAACTATGGAATCCACTATTACTACAGTTTTTTTGACTTCACTTCCCATATTTAGCAAACATTTGATCCATGGTTTTTCTTATGATTGCCTTCCTCCAAATTGTTGTAATTGTCAATTCAACAGGGGATCATTATACTACTTCCTCTCTCACCTTCGTAACCTGACAGATGGTCACCGCTTAAAAGATTGCGGAAGTTTGGGCATAAATGTGTAACTACAATATGCCCAAGTTGCCTCGACCTCTTGCATTCGTCCATCAAATCTTCCGTCAAAAATCAAGCTTCACCCACAAAAGTGGCCACGCCCCTGTCTCTCGAATGCGAATATCCTCCAATTGCTCTTGTTCTGGGATCTCTCAATATTCCGTTAGGTCCAGCAGGAAAGAGTCATTTTTCTGGTCTTTCAACTTCAATTTTTTGAGTGTTTCTGAATAATTTATGAGGCCTGCTCTGTTTTATCTGTTTATCTCATTGCATTTTCATGGCAAAGTAGGAGTCACATTAAAAATGGAAAAACTGCTCTGATTTCAGGTTCTTAAACATGCATGAATGTGCATGGATGATGGTTAAATTACTTGAAGCATTACATTTTGAGACTCAAGGAAGAAGCTTGAAAGCAGGCCATCTGCCTGTGCTCTAAATGTGGGAATGATCCATTTCATGAAAAAAAAAATTATATTTTGAATGAAAAAAAAACTTGGTTAATACCAGAATGTAAGGGTAACTATTTTCACTCAGATACTTTAAACATATCCTAAACAATATATATAGCACATATAAATAGAATCAAATCTAATGTTTATGTATAGTTTCTGGGGTCAAGTTTTGGGCTGCGCCTTTCGCGCCTAAAAATGCGACAGAAAAATACCTGTTAATTCTCCGGCTCCTTGCTGGTCCCTGGGAGCTCGACGCAGCGCGCGCACAGCAGCGAGGGGCGGAGTCACAGAGTCGTGCCAATTCTGCAAGTGGAGGAGGGCGGGGCCAAGTTAAATGAGGCAACGTCTTGCCGGTAGCCCTGCGCATGCGCGTTGGAGCACGAGTGCACACGCAGTAGCCCAGAAACATTGGCACTCGGCCATTTTTAAAGAGACTTAAAGAAAAGTGTTGCTTTGTCTCGTGGACCCCTGGAAAGACTTGGGATTGAATTTTGGTGATTTTTGTGTGTCTGAAGGAGTGCTTTTAGCAGCACTGTTGAATAAATCACCTGGTGTTGACAATGCAGCACCCATTCTGCAAATTTAAGTTTCAAACTGGCTATCTGGCTGCCTCTCCCTGTCCCTGGCCGAATGGCCTCAGTCTCCCTCGTAGCTTGAAGGCTGCTCGCTGTGTCTTCGGCCGCCGTCAGCCACTGCCGCCGCCCCTATCCCGTGGCCGAATGGCCTCAGTCTCCCTCGTAGCTCGAAGGCTGCTTGCTGTGTTTTCGGCTGCTGTCGAGCCACTGACGCCGTCCCTGTCTCCTACATGGAAGGAAGGCCTGATTGAAGCACCGCAGCTCAAAGGCTGCTTGCTGCCGTTGTTGTTGGGCTGCCGTCGAGTCACTGACGCCGCCCCTGTCTTCAACATGGAAGGCCTGCCTATAGCACCGCAGCTCGAAGGTTGCTGCTGCTTCACACAGGTAGGAATATTCAATATTTTGTCTTAGCTTTGTTTATAATTTTTGAGTCAGGATAGCTCTTTATTTGCGTAAGTAAGACTGTTGAATGCTTGTAGAATTTAATTACTTCCCCCCACCTCCCCCATCGTTCCCTACGCCTGATTTGTAACCTATGCCTGATTTTCTAAGTATAGGCAAGGTTTTTCTGAGCGTACAAAAATCTGCACTTACTCCATTCTCAGTTAGTTTGGAGTAAGTTTTCACTGCCTCAACTTGCAAAACAGGCTTAAGTGGCCGGACACACCCCCTTTTGAAAAATAAATCTGTTCCAAAATGAAACTGTTCTAACTGACTAGAACTGGAGCAAACTAAATGCCGAGAATTGCAATTTCTAAGATACTCCATTCTAAACCAGTTGCTCCAAAAAAATAGGAGCAACTCAGGCCGAGACTTGACCCCTCTGATTCCATCTTGCAAATTACTTCCCATATTGACTGCTTTGCATACTATTTTCCAATTTCAAGGTTATTATTCAAGTACAAGTATGTTATCAGATCATTTGGAACAAAATGAATATTGTAATCTGCAACTGCCCAAAGCCCAGATGTTACAACGAAGAGTGATATTTATTGCCCAACTGCTTACAATTCCTTTGAGTACATCAGATAATCAGTCTGAAAATGTCACTGATCTACCAGTGACTAGTACAACCACCTGCTGGAAAATGTACAAGCTGTATATTCATGGTGAATATAAAAAAAACCTGTCTATATATATTTTTAATATGAATTCCTTTTTTTACTCTTCCCCTCCTTCTCCATTGCCTGTCTCCTATGCCACCTCCATGTAGCCCTAAGTGCAGCACTAAAATTGGTTGCTTGATAAATATCCAAGGTGATTGATTCGCTCTTCAATTTTCCCTCTTTTGCTTGGTACTTGCCTGTGGTCGTACAGCTGAAATCGTCACACAGAGGAACTGCAGGCTATATGTTCCTTTAAATGGGCATAAATTAAGACTGACATTCAATCCATCACCACCAAGAAGCAATTTGGCATCTGATTTCTCCAGATAATCACCTAGTAACAACCTGACAACAATACAAGGCATTAAAAGTCTTGGAAGAGATTGGGAAATTATGCTCAGCATTCCATGTCTGAATCTACACCCATTGGTGTCTACAGTTGTCTATGGTGTACATGCTCGTGTGCACTTTTTAATTATGTGGGGTGCCAAAAATGAGCTTCGCTGGACACCGTGCCCCAGCTTCTACTCTGGGAATGAAACAATGCTGTGGATGAAATTCTCTCCATAGTTTTACTAAGTCAGAAATCCTAATCTCACAATATTATTGAGAGAATTCTGCACAGTGGCATTTTATTCCCCAGAGCAGCAAAACGGAGGAGTGAGAGCTGCACTGAGCGATGAAAGGAAGGAGAGTGGCAGTGGCAATTGGAGGTCAGGATAAAAGCTGAAAGGTGCCAGCATGATCAAAAACAAGCAAATTTATAAATGACACCTGATTTGCACCCAGATAATTTGGCAGCTGTAGCTGTTCATGTGGACTAAACTATTCGAGAACGGGCCATGGGATTAATACTTAATATCCAGAGACCATAATACTTTTGATAAAATAAAGTCATTTATAATATGGAACTGAATTTCTCATCACATTTGTTTTCATTTGATGAAAGTTAAAAGTTCCAAGGAAACCTTCAGTACTGAATTGGCTAAATGCTTGGAGAAATAAAAATTTACCGATTTCTTTTCTCACACCTTGGCCCATAATTTGTGGTCAGCGGCCTGAAATAAGCTTCCCACAAAAATCTCGCAATCTCTGTGGCGAGAAGTTTGGCTTTTCCAACAATCAGTTGAGATTAGTGTAAGTTAATGGGGATCCCCTAGCGTGAGCTGCTGTGATATCAACAAGCTGTCTAAGCAGCCAATCACAATGCAGAATTCGCACAGCCCGAGAACCAAGAAGCGAGTAAGCTCCTTTGATTCCAACTTTGTAAAAACGCTCGAGAGCAAAACAAAGATTGGGGCTCTCACATGGGGAATAGGTAAACCTGAAATAAAGATGAACATACTTTTGAATGGTTTGAAAAAAAAATTAAAGTTTCTTAAAAATTTTTTATTTTTATTAAAATGGATAAATTCGACATTCCACAAAATGATTAGTTTTTCAGAGCCATAATGCTTAATTAGCGGTCAAAATGCTGTTAAAAGCCCCAGTTACACCAAATCTAAAAGGATCTAACTTTTACTGGTGTGTTTAACAGCGGTATAAACTGCAGAAGAGCCTGACAGTTTCCCTGATCTCAGAGATTACACTGATTGCTGGCTTTGGGCATTGCAGGGGGCGGGTGGGGGCGGCGGAGGACACAGCGTAGCCAATGTCGGAACAGTGAATGACTGACCACAACTTCAGGAATTCCACGTTAGGATGCGTATGCACTAAATCCTGAAGTTACGGTCAATTTCAAAGAGGTAATAACAGCGAACATTGTTTGTTTGCTGTTATTACCCACTGCAAATTCCGGGCCATTATTGCTCCCAGGGCTCAACTATAATTGTAGCAAAACAGTTTGCAAGTGACTTCAACTGCTAATGACAAATGTTCTCTTCCACAAGTGAAGGAAACCAGATGAGATGGAACTCCTAACCATGAAAACAAGATGAAGGCTGGAATTCTCAGAATGCAGAGACACGAATGAATCTCTAGCAGCAAATGACATTACAGGTTGGAATGCTGACGAGTCAATTTTTAAAGTTAGGTACCATTCGTCACCCTGCATAAAATTGAGTCTTACTGCTGACACCTTAAAATCAGAATTACAATTTCCAAGAGATTTAGTCTGGAAGGAGAACACAAGCAATTCACATTATCCACATGACTAGCAAATCGCATAGACTGCATACTTCACCAAGTTCATACTACAGTGAATTTAGTATAGACTCCCTCCTAAGTAACAGAAGAGAATACTTTCCTCCTCTTCCAATGATTGTTTGAGAAGTAGTGGAATTCTGCATTACATTGGCAGGCCTAATGTGACACTACGATTGCAATAGATCTCCAGATTGAAGTTGCAACTAAAGGGCATTGTTACTTGGTCTTTCCTCCTTGGACTCATACTGGATTGCTCAACATTTTCTCAGTTGATTTCTGCCAAATTAAGGATATTCATTATTAATGAGTTCATTAGTGTCCACAAGTGCAGCTTTACCGAGGCCTTTTCTTCTATTCAATATTTGGATACCAAAGGGAAACAAAATTGGGAAACAATACTATCATCAAGAAAAATACGTTTCAATGTTCAGCACCAAAAATAACATACTGGTAAATCAAAACAAAATACATCATGATAAATGAGGCAGAAATTTGATCACATCACAGAGCCCCACAGATCCCTTCATGAATCACCTTGGGTCCAGGGAATCCTATTTGAAAACTTAAACCTTATTTGGAAATTTCTCACCAGCACACAGACTCGCTGAGTATATTTAAGGCACCAAAAGGTACAATAAGAGTAGAAACATGATTGGAGTTTGAAAGGCTCCTTTGAAGTTTCAAGTGGTATCCCAATGTTTTTTTAACACACTAAGTAGCTACCTGTCACAATGTTGGTCTGGATTTTGCGATAAGAATAATGGTGAGGCTAACAGCGCTCACTGTTATAACGCAGTAAATCGGATAGCAACTTCTGGCGTCCATGCACTTAAATGCAAATCTCTGGAAGTTCTTGTCAGAGATACCCCGCTTCTCCACAGGGTGTGGTGTTGCAGTGCTGACATTGAAATGAATGTAATAACGTGAAGTTGGGTTACTTGCCCACTAGTTCCGCACTAAAGACGGCAGAAAAAGTTCGGTCGGTGCATTCACGAGTGAGTTAGTTTTTAAGGGTGTGATAAGCGATAATTACTGCCAAACAACCTCTCTGGTCATAAAAAATTAATTTTACAAGTGTGGAGTCTTATTCCTTCAGAGGATAATTAGCGGAGATTTTTTTTTAAATAACTTCTTTTTAAACTTTTTCTGTCTCTTATCTGTCAATTCCATCTGTATTTCCCAATCTTTATTTTGCTTTCTGTACATGATTTAAATCTAATTTATATTTCCTGCTTTATACTTCCTGGTTTAGACTCTGTGTCTCAGTGAGGATTCTTCAATCTGATTGGTTGAAGAGCCTTGTTACCTCACATATACCCTGTAGAGGGCGCCACGCTAGATTAGATGCTGGATTAGAGCAAGTCTGCGCTCTAATGCAAAAACTTTGTTAGCATCTGTCAGAGAGGTAATGGCAAGCATCGTTGTTCTATGTTTTATTATTTATTTATTTATTCTTGGGACTATGAAAAAATGTGGTAATCCTGAGGATATTTAAAGCACCTGATTGTAAAACCCAAAGAAACACAAATAGTTGGATTAAAAGGCTCCAAGTGCTTTCCTTATATTTTCGCCCACCGCAAGCATCACACTAAATAATTATTTATTTTCATGAGCTTAAAAAAAATGGAATTGCTCAGTACATTTAAAGTACCAAACCATAAAATCTAAGCAAAAACAAACTACCAAAAAGCATCTGAAGGCTTCTAATGCTTTCCTTGATATTTTTCATATATGGCAAAAGCAAGCAACCAAAATGGCAGCAGACTAAGGAAGAAAGGTGGTTACGCAACTAAGTATATATAGGAGGAATGAAAGTACCATATCGTAAATGAGGGGCAAATGTGCAACCAATTATAAGTAATATAAATAGGTGTTACTTTTAACAAAGTCATAAGAAATTAATATATTATCAATATATATAGGTTATTATGGTGCTCCAATGAATTGATGGGTTACCATTTTGGTGGTTGCAAATGGAAAAGATCAGGTTAACAGAATAAAAACAGAAACATTATAGGTAAAACACATGTTTCACAGCAATTAACCATGAATATTAAGGCAGCTAAAGTTTTAGCCATTTTATTACTTCCATCTGCAACAAATATTTGGATCAGAACAAGCTTTTAATTAATAAACAACACCCATTCCCTGTCTTAAGTGAAACTACTAATTGAATGAAATTTATGATGAGCTTTTTTCCTAACTTTCACAGATGCAAAATATTCAAGAAATATATGGATGGAAACTAATTAAACCCCAACATATTTAATTTACATGCCACAAATGAAGGAGGAATTCCTGCCTCTCTTAGCTGGTGTCTGCAGCTGCTGACTAGTGAGCCTGAATAAAATCACCCCTTTGCTTTGCAGCAAGTGAAAAAGCAGCCATAAATCAAAAGGAAATTCAGCTCACCTGTGAAGGGTAATGAGTTCTGTTTTAGCCAGAATTATTATGGAAATGAATCACAGTAATGCACCAGTATGAAAGAGCACATATGTAAACAGTGTACTTACGCCCTCTACTGGCTGAATTTATGCAATGTTACTTGGGTGAAAACTTCAATGAGCAGACAACTCTTGCATAAGAAAATGTCTGAAGATACTTACTTCACAGCGGAAAGAATAAGTGAGTGTTGAGCTTTGCAGAAGGCTGAGGAGAGGTGACTGAAAGCTTGTGAATCAAAAATGAAGCGTATGATGTATCGACCATTGGTTTCTTTATTTTTGGCACAATATATCTGGGGTTAAAAACTAGGTTCATGTGCAGAAAATGGCCCAGATTGTTTTCACACAGCAGCTGTGGGACCTAGAAAAGGGGACAACCATTCAAATGAAATACAACCATCTTGTGGGATTTGTTTGTATACATGTTTGATTGGCAGCTTTTTTTCCATTTAAAAGGCATGTATTTAAATTTTCTCTATCCCAGTCATGTATTTTTTTTTTAATGGATATTTCTCAGCTTGTCTTTGTCAAAATTGGGTAGACTGTCAGACACTATCAGAGAAAGAGAGAGACTCTGGATGGTCAGCAACAAATCACTGCTTAAAAGTGATTGCTCAGGGACCTAGGGCCCAGTTTTGGCCATGACTTGCTCCAATTTTTTTTTTTTTGAGTCAGTTGGTTTTTCTGGCATAAGTTACAAAACGCCATTTTCCCAATAAACTTGCTCCAGAGTAACTCAGTTAGGTACGTTTTTTTTTTAGTTGAGTTTTTTTTCCAAAGGGGGGCGTTCCCAGCCACTTACGCCAGTTTTGGCCATTTATGCTATTTTGGTCAGCTAAAACTTACTCCAAATCGACTTAGGTCAGCATATGTGGCCAGCTCTGAAAAACATTACGGGCAGTTAAGAATTCGGTGCATTTAAAGCACCACAGTTCCGAGCTTCACACCATTTATTCTGATCTATCTTTCTTGGGTCCAAAGTGGATAATCTCAGCCTGGGGAAACAACCTTTCAACATTTAATCAACTTAGCATAGTTTTTTTAACTCATTACTTGATCTAGTTTAAGTTATAGGTCGATTATATGAAATATTTAAATATGTAACATGAACCACTACAAGTATTGAAGCCATAAAACAGAACCTCCTTCCCCTCTGCACCAAATTCCCACTTAGCAAATTCCCAACTTTTACCCAAATTCCCAACTTTTATACTTTGTTTATGATGCATTCAGTTTCTGACAACTCTGAGCGACCCTGAATAAATACTGCAGGATATTCCCCACTCACCAGGCTAACATCGGGGCAGCCCTTCGGCCAGGGATAGGGGCTGCGAGCATTGGGTCCTGCTCACAGCCCGCAGGACGTGCTGGGAGGGCAAGGAGCATGCGCGCAGACTCCATTGCGCATGCGCGCAGCTGCCGGCAGTGTTTTCTGCGCTGGGCTGTTGCTCCGCCCCCCCCACTGCACTATGTACTTCACGCTGGGACACCGGAGATTCAGCAGAGCGGGCAGGATGGGGCCACTTTTTTTCGGCGCCGTTTCCAGCGTGCAAAGTCGGCGCATTTAGGGTAAGTGCGCCGAAAAAAGGGGTTGAGGAAAATTGGGCCCCTCATGTCCAATGCACTTTAGTACAGCAGAAATTAGTTATTTTTCCATTGAATCTGAAGGGAATTAGTTAAACCTGTAACGACTGTACAGTGTGAAATTGCTTCTGTTCAACTATCCATTTACTCTTCAATTAATCTATTTAGCAGTTTACAACCAAAGCCACTTCTGAAGTCAAGAAAGATCAAGAGGGCATGGGATATAACTGTTAAGTTAAAATACTGTTATGAGTGGTTACTGATGGATCCCTGGGCTTGCTACAAATTGGGCAGGAAAAGATACAATCTGGGCCAGAGAGTGGGGTCTCACGTGCAAGAATAGTCTGAGATGCTGAACACGAGAAAAATATTTGGAATAAAAACTCAAAATGTAAAAGCTTGGTCATCAAGAAAAAGAGAGATAGATATAGAGTGAGAGAGAAAGAAATAAAAGACTTGCATTTAAAAATGCGCCTTTCATTACCAACGGACGTCACAAAGCGCTTTACAGCCAATGAAGTACGTTTTGGAGTGTAGTCACTGTTGTAATGTAGGAAACGCAGCAGCCAATTTGTGCACAGCATTCTCCCATAATCAGCAATGTGATAATGACTAGATAAATTGTTTTTTTTTTTTAAAAAGATGTTGATTGAGGGATAAATATTGGCAAGGACACCAGGGATAACTCCCCTGGCTCTTCTTCGAAATAGTGCCATAGGGTCTTTTACGTCCATCTGAAAGTGCAGGCAGGGCCTTGTTTTTTAGATATATATTCATTCGCGGGATGTGGGCATCACTGGCAAAGTCCCCATTTATTGCCCATCCATAATTGCCCATGAGTGGCTTGCTGGGCCATTTCAATGTCTCATCCGAAAGACAGCACCTAGAATTATAGAATGGTTACAGCACAGAAGAGAGTGCAGCGCTCCCTCAGCACTGCACTAGAGTGTCAGCCTAGATTTTTTGTGCTCAAGGCTCTGGAGTGGGACTTGAACCCAAAACCTTCTGACTCAGACAATGCTACCAACTGAACCACAGCTAACACAGAGAGCAACAAAGAAAGAACAAACTTGCATTTATGGAGCATGTTTCGTGTCCTTAGAATGTCACAAAGTGCTTCACAGCCAATTAAGTCATTTTGAAATGTGGTCACCGTTGTAAAGTAGGCAATATATTTCAAAAAGGCTTTTGAGTTCAATACACTGGAGAACAGAAAGCCATTGGGGACAGTAAAGGCTGGCAAACAAGACTTAGTGAAGAATATAATGTCGACAGTGGAGTTTTGAATGAGTTGGAGTTTGTGGTCGTGCGGTTCTCAGGAGGCTGATGAGCAGGATACTGAATCAAATGAATCTTTTTAACAAACATGTGGGTAAGGGTTTTAGTCGTGGTGAGGGTGAGGTAACGGTCAAGGTAAGCAACATTACAGAGGTGGGAAGCATGCGGTCTTAGTGCTGGACAGGCAGCAGGGTTTGAAACTAAACTGGATCCCACGGTTGTGCACTGTTCGATTCGACCTGAGTGAGCAGCTGGTGAGGATCCGCTGCATGGGTAGAGCTTTTGGCAGAATTCAAATCAGTTGGATTTTGTTTTTTCAATGTTTAACTGGAGAAGGTTCTAGCTCATCCACCAAATGGAGGAAGTTAGCAGGAAATGGAAGGATGAGCAGGCAATGAAGGGAGAAAGGCAGAAGATGAAAAGGAAAGGCAGGGACGAAAGGCAGGGACAAAAGGAGGGGAAGGATGAGAGGAAGGAGAAGGATGAGAGGATAAAGGAAAGAGGATGAGGACTTCATATTTTTCATGTAAAGAATGGTCTTGCTTCTTTTTATCAATGGGTGTTCATTGTTGGTGTATGTGGCTCAATTTCTGTGTATAAGGTACACTTGTTGTACGTAGAGATTTCAATTTTTTGTAGATGATGGTTTCTCTTTGTTGTGGATGAGGTCGCACATTTAGAGGTACCGCACTAAATCCTGCTAGTTCATTAATCCTAACCTTGCTACAAGGCTCTCAACGCCTGAAATTTAAAACCATCAGCCTTGAGTTTAAATCCCTCCATGGCCTCCTTCCCTCCGCATCTCTATAATCTCCTCCAGCCAGACAATCCCCACCCCTGAAGTCTCTGTTCCTCTGGCTCAGGCCTCTCATTCAGCCCCTCCCCCTTTGCCCCTTTGGCTGTGGAACTTTGGAAAGGACTGTTATTTGTTTTGTTAACTTATTGGTGGATAGAACCAAAAAGCAGAAGAATCTCATCCCTCCCATTGTCACTGCCACACCCCTCACCCAAACTTCATTCCCTCAAGTCAGAAGGTTTAGTAAGCTTGAGCATACCTAGCACTCAACCAATTTAAATTATGTTGCTGTTGCTGCTGTCCTCAACCAAAACCAACTAAATTGCCCTCAACTAAATTACATTTTTATTAAATGGTAGCCTCTGGTTTTATTGATACTTTGGGGATCAAATTCCATTACAGTTCATTATTCTGTGAAAGCCATAAATTAGTGTTTTTTTTTTAAATATTTATATATATATACACACACACACACACACACACACACACGTAAAGAAAAATATATTAAAGAAATACAGCTTTTATCGAAGTAATTAAATTATTCCTTACCAGTTTTAAACCTGAGAAAACACAGTATGATATACAAGATGTACCAGTTGAAATTAAGATTTCTGATATTTAGCAACAGAGCGAATGGGGTTTGGCTGCACTGGCGACAGTCTGTGCTTTGGAAGCAATGGGCAATGGTCCTGAGCTTTCGTAGCACTGGGACAGGGGTCCTGGAGGTTTGTGGCTCATTGGTGGGGCTGCTGGGGTTCGCGAGGACTGAAATGAACAGAATAAGGTTCAATCAGCCACATTCCATGGTGGTGCAGTAAATTGGACCTCAAATGCACTGTGCCAAGGAGAAAGAAGATGTGGGCTGACATCCATGATTCCTCACATAACAACTTGCTACAATTACAACAACTGAACACAGTACATTACAAAATATTTGATAATTTTCAAAGCCAGTTTCATGGCTCCATTCATTTCAGTAAGGCAAACTACAGTTCATTTTATAGGTGGTACATAATATTTACAGCATTGCAATAGGCCATTCGACCCAACAGGTCCATGCCACAGTTTATGCTCCACACGAGCCTCCTCCCACTCTTATTCATCTAACTCCATCAACATATCCCATTCCCTTCTCCCTCACGTGTTTATCAAGCTTCCCTTTAAATGCATCAATGCTAGTCGCCTCGACTATACCTTGTGGTAGCGAGTTCCACATTCTAACCACTCTCTGGGTAAAGGAGTTCCTCCCAAATTCCTATTGGATTTATTAGTGACTATCTTATATTTATGGCCCCTAGTTCTGGTCTCCCCCACAAGTGGAAACGTCTTCCCTATGTCTACTCTGTCAAACCCTTTCATAATCTTAAAGACCTCCATCAGGTCGCGACCTCGGTCTTCTCTTTTCTAGAGAAAGGAGCCCCAGTCTGTTCAATCTTTCCCGATAGGTATATCCTCGAGGTATGGAACAAACTTTTATTTTTTTTAAAACCTAAATTTATGAGGACTACAGCACCCTAAATGGCAAAAAATTGTTGTAATTGTATGGACATAAACTATATATCTTTTGCCACCAATTATGAACCAATTCTGTAACATCAATTGCTTAATTTGTACTTGTACGCAACAAGTGATGAATTAATGTAATCAGGTATATGTGAAAAACATAGCTATTTTGCACAATCTTTTGATGGATAGTCAATAAATATTGGAAAACATTCAGACTACAGGTACTTTATTAAAAGGTTTGGAAAATGTTTTGTTGTGGTTATCAACTTTTAACCTTTAAGCTGCCAGATGGTGCATGGGCTCGTCTCCCTGGGTTGACAACTCTTTGATTTCAATTCAAGTGCCGTCAAACTGAAATAACTTTCATGTTGTGGTTCCAAAGATTCTCAAACATCATGAATATTATTATTGTCATAACCTTCCATTACTAAACTTGTGAAATTTAAGTACTTCATCTATGCTCAATCCTGTTCTATATCCTTTTTATTTTACCTTGAATTTCACTTTTTTCTACCTATTCTACTTACTTGTCATTTTCTATCTATTTCCCATCCCCAAGGTTAGCGAATCTTTCCTCTTCAGTCTCCTTGCACCCATCCTTCATTTGAGGTAGGAACAACTTTAAAAACAAAGATTTACCCTGAATCTGTCCCTGTATTATGATCTGTCTGGTAAATCTAAGCAGGAATGCAGTGTGACAGTTCCCCAAGCCTGCTCACGCCAAAAACAGCAGAATTGGCAGGACAGCAAGAGTTCCTCTCTGCTTTTTATTCAGTTCAAATCAAGTAGGTAGGCATCTTTATAAATATACACAGATTTTAATGCATCAGGTGGTTCGCAGTGGAACAGCAATACTAGCTATTCTATTGCCAACGCGATGTTAAGCCACATTTTGTTTAAAACACATTTATAGTAGTACCTGACAGGGCAGTAAAGTTCACTCTGTGTCATCAATATAATCTGCAAACTTGATCTCATTTACATTGGGTAAGTTCTGGCAGTTAATAATAGTGTGGTGATGGACAGCTACCAGCTGGGTGACATCAATTACAACTAATGTTAGTGTTTATGTTGCTAAGCAATAGAAATAACTGGTGAGATACAAATTCTCTACTAAGACCGAGGGGCCATAACACTATTGTACTTATGGAGTCATCCTGGTGTCAAATCTGACTCTAGAAAGGTGGTTGCTTTGCCGATATGACTCAATAATTCACACTTCAGCAGTGATTATAGTATCAGTTTAAATATTTGTTTATTAGTATTTGTTTACTTCCGACTGCATCCCGTAGTTGCTGACAGTGCGAACAGCTGATTGAAACTGCCTGAAGTCTCCATTAGCTGTTCGTATATGGAGTCAGCTTCAATCAGCGAAACATACAATGGGCTAGATTTTCGGAAAACGGTAGGTTTACGCCAAAATTACCATTTTCGCTGCGCTACCATTTTTAGGCCCGCTTTTCGGCCTTTAATTGGCACATCGGTAAAAATCGGCTTTGCACGAGGATTTGCGGCACAAACCGCAAATTTCGACAACTTTAGTCTGGGGCTGATAGCGCTGCGAGAGAGGCCTTGGAAGGGGGGAAAAACAGCAAATAAATTGTAAAAAAACATTCACAAAACCCTTACCTACTAAATCGCTGAAAAAGAATTCAAAAATAAAAAATTTAAACTTACCTTTTTTGTTTGGGTCAGACCTGCACCACAGGTTGACCTGTCGGTATTCTCGGCACATATCCCATGAATGAATAACTTAAAAAAAAATGGTGGGGACTGTATAAGTGAGCCTGACATATGATGCTACCATAACATCCACCATCAGAAAAACAAATTACTTCACAAGCCGTAATTGTTTTTAATAACGATGAAAAGGTTTTAGGATGAACTGCAGGATAGCAAGAACAGCTCCAAATTCTGAAAGATAAAATAAATTAAGGAGGTGATAACGTTCCAACCATCCTCATAAGTTTTGACGGGAGTGGCTAAAACGTAACTTGAACACATTTGGGATTCTGTCGCTGAAATTGATAAAGTTAAGACCAACTGTAATAAGTAAACTCAGTAGTTCAGTAAATCTGTTACATACACACATATATAAAAAAGGATTGAAATCAAGTTCCGAAATAAACACAAAACATGCAAAATCAGGATCTTACCTGACACCAGAAAAATTCACAAGGTCACTACTGTTTTTGGATGAAGCAGGGAATTAAGGGATTACTGTCCTGGTGAGGTTTCAGGAATTACACCATATTCATAGCGAGCACTGTAATGGACTTATGTCACAACTGAAACCATATATTTATTATCTATTTATAAAATGCTGCTGATTATTTTAAATTTGCTTATTCCACGGTGGGGGAGAATCTCTCAGTTGCTCATGTCTCTCTGCTAACTGATTTTCCGCATGTTCGAAAGGATACACATTGTCGTCTGACATACAAAATGTCACTTCAAGAGGCATTATTCACACATATATGCATTTTGATTGCAAAGTAAGCAGAAACCACATAACACAGACTGCTTGCTTTGTCCGGACAACAAAATTGAAAGCAAAGGCCTTGATAACATAAGCAATTTGTACAGTGTACAGAATTTAGGTCTTATTACAAGTAATTTGTAACTTTTTTAAAAAATTCGTTCATGGGATGTGGGCGTCACTGGTAAGGCCAGCATTTATTGCCCATCACTAACTGCCCTTGAGAAGGTGGTGGTGAGCCACCTTCTTGTACTGCTGTAGTCCGTGTGGTGAAGGTACTCCCACAGTGCTGTTAGGGAGGGAGTTCCAGGATTTTGACCCAGTGATGATGAAGGAACAACGATATATTTCCAAATCAGGATGGTATATGACTTGGAGGGGAATGTGGAGGTGGTGTTCCCATGCGCCTGCTGCCCTTGTCCTTCGAGGTGGTAGAGATTGCGGGTAAGGGAGGTGCTGCCGAAGAAGCCTTGGCAAGTTGCTGCAGTGCATCTTGCAGATAGCACACACTGCAGCCATGGTATGCCGGTGGTGGAGGAAGTGAATGTTGAAGGTGGTGGATGGGGTGCCAATCAAGTGGGCTGCTTTGTCCTGGATGGTGTAGAGCTTCCTGAGCATTGTTGGAGCTACACTCATCCAGGCAAGTGGAGAATATTTCATTACACTCCTGACTTGTGCCTTGTAGTTGATGGAAAGGCTTTGGGGAGTCAGGTGGTGAGACACTCGCCGCAGAATATTCAGCCTCTGACCTGCTCTTATCGCCACAGTATTTATGTGGTTGGTCCAGTTAAGTTTCTGGTCAATGGTGACCCCCAGGATGTTGATGGTGGGGTATTCGGTGATGGTAATACCGTTGAATGTCAAGGGCCGGAGGTTAGACTCCCGTTTGTTGTAGATAGTCATTGCCTGGCACTTGTGTTGCCATATCAGCCCTAGCCATGGCCGAATGGGCTCACCGGGGCAGCGAAGATCGGACTCAGGCCTCCCTCCCTCCTGTTCAGCTCCTGCTCCCCCACCCGCCTCCCGTTCAGCTCCCGCTCCCTCACGTTCAGCTCCCGTTCACCCCCCTCCCTCCCTCCCGTTCAGCCGTTCCCCCTCCACCCCTCTCCACTCCCCCCTTCCCTCCCTCCCGTTCAGCCGTTCCCCCTCCACCCCTCTCCACTCCCCCCTTCCCTCCCTCCCTCCATGTCCTTGGCAGGGTCCGCCCGCCTGGCATCTTGCTGGGAGCGGGCCCCGCCCGAAGTCTTCGACCCGGCTTCCTCTCGTCAGCGGGGCCCTTTCAGCCTCCCTCTCTCCTCCCTCCCCTCTCCTCTTCCCCCCACTCCCTCCCCTTTCCCCCCTCCTCTCCCCACCCCTCGCTGTCAGAAATACAGAGAGACACTGACACTAACAGAGAGAGAGACAGACACACACTGGGGGGGGGCCCGTCTCAGCACGCTGTTGGAGGGCTACCGGTGCTGCAGTCGGTGAGTAGAAACTTAATTTTTTATTTATTGATTTTCTTAATTTTTTACTTTTTTTTTAAATTGATTTATTGGTTGATTTATTGATTTATTTATCATTTATTATTGATGACGGCTCTTTATTTGTAAAAGTGAAGTGTTTAATGTTTGTAAACTTCCCTCCCCACCCCGCAACCCCCATCGCTCGTTCCCTACGCCTGATTTATAAGTGTAGGCAAGGTTTTTCTGAGCGTACAAAAATCTATACTTACTTAATTCTAAATTTGTTTGGAGTAAGTTTTCGCTGACTAAACTTGCAAAATAGGCGCAAGTGGCTGGACACACCTCCTTTTGAAAAAAAAAATCTGTTCTAAAATGGAACTATTCTAACTCACTAGAACTGGAGCAAACTAAATGCCGAGAATTGCAATTTCTAAGATACACCATTCTAAACTAGTTGCTCCAAAAAAATAGGATCAACTTAGGCTGAAACTTGAGCCCATAGAAATTTAGAGCACGGAAGGAGGCCATTTCTGCTCATTGTGTCCGTGCCGGCCAACAAGAGACTATCCAGCCTAATCCCATTTTTCAGCTCTAGGTCTGCAGCCCTGCAGGTACTTTTTAAAATGTGATGAGGGTTTCTGCCTCTACCACCCTTCAGGCAGTGAGTTCTAGACCCCCACAACCCTCTGGGTGAATAAATTTCCCCTCAAATCCCCTCTAAACCTTCTACCAATTACTTTAAATTTATGCCCCCTGGTTGTTGACCCTTCTGCTAAGGGAAATAGGCCCTTTCTATCCACTATATACCTCATAATTTTGTACATCTCAATGAGGTCTCCCCTCAGCCTCCTCTGTTCCAAGGAAAGCAAACCCAATCCGTCCTCATAGCTAAGATTTTCCACTCCCGGTAACATCCTCATAAATCTCCTCTGTACCCTCTCCAGTGCCATCACATCCTTCCTGTAATGTAGTGACCAGAACTTCACGCGATACTCTAGCTGTGGTCTAACTAGTGTTTCATACAGTTCAAGCATAACCCCACTGCTCTTGTATTCTATGCCTTGGCTAATAAAGGCAAGCATTCCGTATGCCTTCTTACCTTATCTACCTTCAGGGATCTGTGGACATGCACTTCAAGGTCCCTATGTTCCTCTACTAGTGTCTGATTATTTAATGTGTATTCCCTTTCCTTGTTAGCCCTCCCCAAATACATTACCTGCCACTGTTCTACCCACCTGACCAGTTGATTGATATCTTCCTGCAGTTTGCAGTTTTCTTCTTCATTATCAACCACACAGCCTATTTTTGTATCATCTGCAAACTTGCTAATCATACCCCCAATATTCAAATCTAGATCATCGATATATACCACAAAAAGCAAGGGACCCAGTACTGAGCCCTGCGGAACCCCACTGGAAACATCATTCCAGTCACAAAAACACCTATCAACCATTACCCTTTGCTTCCTGCCTCTGAGCCAATTTTGGATTTAACTTACCACTTTGTCCTGGATCCCATGGGCTTTTATTTTTGTGGACCAGTCTGCCATGTGGGACCTTATCAAAAGCCTTGCTGAAATCCATACACACTGCATCAAACGCACTATTCTCATCGACCCTCCTTGTTACCTCCTCAAAAAATTGAATCAAGTTAGTCAGACACGACCTTCCCTTAACAAATCCGTGCTGACTGCCCTTGATTAATCCGAGTCTTTCTAAATGAAGATTTATCCTGTTCTTAGAATTTTTTCCAATAATTTTCCCACCACCGAGGTTAGATTGACTGCTTGTAATTACTCAGTTTCTCCCTTTCTCCCTTCTTAAACAAAGGTACCACATTAGCAGTCCTCTGGCAGTACACCTGAAGCCAGAGAGGATTGGAAAATGATGGTCAAAGCCTCTGCTATTTCCTCTTTTGCTTCACTTAACAGCCTGGGATACATTTCATCCAGGCCTGGGGACTTATCCACTTTCAAAGCTGCTACACCTCTTAATACCTCTTCTCTCACTATGTTTATTTCACCTAATATTTCACATTCCTCCTTCCCGATAGCACTGTCTGCATCGCCCCTCTCCTTTGTGAAAACAAAGGTAAAGTATTCATTAAGAACCATACCCACACCTCCCGCCTCCACACACAGATTATCCTCATGGTCTCTAATAGGCCCTATCCTTTCTTTAGTTATCCTCTTGCTATAAATATATTTATAAAACATCTTTGGGTTTTCCTTGATTTTACTTGCCAAGAATTTTTCATGCTCTTTCTTTGCTTTGCTAATATCCTTTTTAATTTCACCCCTGCACTTTCTATATTCCTCCAGAGATTCTGCAGTATTTAGCCTTCGGTATCGGTCATATGCCCCCTTTTTTTCTTTATCCTACCCTGTATGTCCCGAGACATCCAGGGGACTCTAGATTTGTTAGTCACACCCTTTTTCTTTAAGGGCACATATTTGGTCTGAACCCTCCAGGTCTCCTCTTTGAATGCCTCCCACTGCTCTGACACTGATTTACCATCAAGTAGCTGTTTACAATCCACAATGGCTAAATCAACCAGCTTAGCAAAGTTGGTTTTTCCCAATTTAGAACTTTTATTCCTGGTCTAGCCTTGTCCTTTTCCATAACTATCTTAAATCTGACTGAATTATGGTCACCAGCATCTAAATGCTCTCCCACTTCCATCTGCCCAGCTTCATTCCCGAAAACTAAATCCAGAACCGCCCCCTCCCGTTTTGGGCTTGCTACATACTGGCTAAAAAAATTCTGCTGAATACATTTTAGGAATTCCACACCCTCTATATCCTTCACACTAATTTTATCCCAGTTAATATTAGGATAGTTGAAATCCCTTACTATTACTGCCCTATAATTTTTGTACTTCTCAGAAATGTGTCTACATATTTGCTCTTCTATCTCCCTCTCACTGTTTGGGGGTCCATAGTACACTCCCAGCATTGCGATCGCCCCTTTTTTGTTTTTCAGTTCGACCCATATGGCCTCGTTTGATAATCCCTCTTACATATCATCCCTCCTCACAACTGCAATAGTTTCTTTAATCAATACTGCGACCCTCCCCTCCTCTGAAAATCCTGTAACCAGGAATATTGAGCTGCCATACCTGTGCCTCTTTTAGCCATGTCTCTGTGATAGCTATAGTATCGTACTCCCAAGTGTCTACCTCTGCTCTCAGCTCCTCTGCCTTATTCGCTCTACTCTTTGCATTGAAGTATATACCATTTACTACAGGCAAACCTCCTTGTTGACTACGATCTAGTCCTCGGTTCCTCTGTCCTAATTTACTTTCTACGTTTTTTGTTTTCCAATTCCAGTTTTTCTTGCCTCCCTACTGAATGTATTTTCGGGTTCCCATCCCCCTGTCAAGCTAGTGTAAACCCTCCACAACAGCACTAGCACCCCCCGCACCCCACGCAAGGATATTGGTCCCAGCTCTGTTGAGGTACAACCCGTCTGACTTGGACAGGTCCCACCTCCCCCAGAAACGGTCTCAATGCCTCAGGTATCTAAAAAAGCCCTCCCTCCTGCACCAACTTTCCAGCCACGCATTCATCACGCTCTATCCTCCTATTTCTGTACTCACGAGCACGTGGCACCGGGAGTAATCCAAAGATTACAACCCTTGAGGTCCTGCTTTTTAGTCTGTCTCCCAGCTCCCTAAACTCTGCCTGCAGGACCTCATCCCTCTTTCTACCTATGTCACTGGTACCAATATGAACCATGACCTCTCGCTGTTCACCCTCTCCCTCCCATAATGCCCTGCAGCCGTTCGGTGACATCCTTGACCCTGGCACCAGGGAGGCAACATAGCATCCTGGAGTCACGTCTGCTGCCGCAGAAACACCTGTCTGCTCTCCTCACTATTGAATCCCTGATCACTATTGCACTTCCACCATTCCCTTCCCTCCCCCTCAACGTGCAGCTGAGCCACTTGTGGTGCCGTGGACAGGGACCATCGCCCCCCGCCCCCCGCCTCCCCACCAGTACTCAGGATAGAATACCGGTTGGAGAGCGAGATGTCCTCTGGGGCCTCCTGCACTCCCTGTCTGGTGGTCACCCACTTGCTCTGTCCACTCGCTCTTAGGCTGCGGGGTGACCACCACTCTAAACGTGCTATCCACGTAGTCCTCAGCTTCACGAATGCACCACAGTGACTCCAGCCGTCGCTCATGTTGTTGCAGCTGGGTACACTTACCGCCCTAAATACAGGAAGTACATCCGAGAGGGTGCTGAGCACCGAGTCTCAACGCCAAGAGCATGCAGAAATCAAGCGCAGACAGTGGAAAGAACGTACAGCAAACCTGTCCCACCCACCCCTTCCCTCAACGACTCTCTGTCCCACCTGTGAGACAGTCTGTGGCTCTCGTATCGGACTGTTCAGCCAGCAAGGAACTCACTTCAGGAGTGGAAGCAAGTCTTCCTCGATTCTGAGGGACTGCCTATGATGATGATGATTTAACAGACTGAGAACTAACATTTATTTAAAGACTAAGAACTAACTTAACAGGGAAAAAAACACTCACCCACTACTCATCAATCAGCTACTTCCCTTGTGCCGACATCACTTTTAAGAAGGGTATTAAAGTTGTGTTTTCTAATAAAATCGGGTTATTTAATATCATACATACTCCAGGTATTTTTCCATTTTCTGCTACTATGTAAGAAAATAATTAATATAACTTACTCAGTTCATGATGCTGCAAACCTTTGGGTCTTTCATCACATTTATCTCCCTTACCTTTATCATCTATACTGTTCAAAATTTCACACCTCAAAGCTCAAGAACAATACAGACTTATACAGCAGACAACTAAGAACTCCAGCTGCACAAGATTTAAGAAACACGAACACAAGCTGATTTTTTTTTTTACTGAAGATGTTTTTAAATGACGGTCAATTAAGTCATCAGGAACTTGGATACAATCTCACAGAAAGTAAGTCATCAACTATCGGCCATGAACTGCATGGTGTAGAAAATGTTGCTGCTTTCACTGGCTTTTCATTCATCCTTATCCAGGATACAGTCAATGTATTCACTGAGGCATATGAAAGCATGGGCCTTACGCTTAACATTCATAAGACAAAGGTCCTCCACTAGCCTGTCACTGCCGCTCAGCACTGCCCTCCAATCACCAAGATCCACGGCGTGGCCCTGGACAATGTGGACCATTTCCCATATCTCGGGAGCCTCTTATCAACAAAGGTAGACAGTGATGCGGAGATTCAGCATCGCCTCTAGCCATTTGAGGAAAAGAGTGTTTGAAAACCAGGCCCTCAAATCTACCACCAAGCTCATGATCTACAGGGCTGTAGTACTCGCCCTCCTGTATGGATCTGAGGCATGGACGATGTATAGAAGGCACCTCAAGTCGCTCGAGATATATCACCAACGATGTCTCCGCAAGATCCTGCAAATCCCCTGGGAGAACAGGTGCACCTACATCAGTGTCCTCGACCAGGCTAACACCCCAGTATTGAAGCACTGACCACAATCGATCAGCTTCGCTGGGCAAGCCACATAGTTCGCATGCCAGATACGAGACTCCCTAAGCAAATGCTTTATGCGGAACTCCTTCATGGTAAACGAGCCAAAGAAGGACAGCGGAAATATAAGGACACCCTCAAAGCCTCCTGGTAAAATGCGACATCACCACTGACACCTGGGAGATCCTGGCCGAAGACCGCCCGAGGTGGAGAAAGTACATCCGGGAGGGCGTTGAGCTCTTCAAGTCTCAACGCAAAGAGCACGAAGAGGCCAAGCGTAGGCAGCGGAAGGAGCGCGCAACAAACCAGCCCCATCGACCCCTTCCCTTAACGAATGTCTGTCCCACCTGTAACAGGGTCTGTGGCTCTCGTATCGGACTGTTCAGCCATCAAAGAGCTCACTTTGGGAGTGGAAGCAAGTCCTCCTCGATTCCGAAGGACTGCCTATGATGATGACAGGGGAAGTATTTTCCTCAGAAACAATCTTTGCATTTTATTTCTCAAGACTCAGCAACTGTCTCCATTTTGACAGGGGACATTGGGAGAATGAAATAAATTGGACAATGTGCTCAGATTTTGTAAATGATTGTACTACTGTGTTATATATTGAAACCAATGTGTCTCAACACCACCCTTCAACTCACACATGTCAAAAGCTTCAAATTTGGACAATTCTTGCAGGTAAAGAAAGACAAACTGGCATGAGACAAAAACATGATGGCATTTCTGCTGAGGCAGATAAGCTAGGGAGCTTATCAACTTTACAACCTCCCAGACTCAACACTGAGTTCAACAATTTCAGATCATACCCACCGCTCCCATTTATTCGGACTGTGTCCTATTACCATTCCCTTTTGCCTTGCACCATCACCCCTTTTGTCATTAATCACCTCTGCCTTCCACCCGATCATAGACCTTCCCGTTTGTTCTTTCCCTGCCTCTGTTGTTGCTTATAACAGGTTACATCTTGACAAAAGGTCAGTAACCTGAAATGTTCATTCTGTTTCTTTCTCCACTGATGCTGCCTGACCTCCTGCGTATAATCAGCATTTTCTGTTTTTCTTTAAGCTAGGGAGCTGGTTTGCTCCTAGAGTTCTAAGGATTTGGTATGCCTCATCAAAATAGGGATATGCTGCGCTGTTTCGCGCTTAATTTCCAAGTCACCAAGAGCAAAGCAAAAGACAGCAATGCCTCTGTAAACAACACACTTAATGGCTTCCGGAGACGGTTCCTTCGGTTTCAGCGGCAGCCTCCTCCGCCCAATATTGTGCTCCCACCCGCCGCTCTCTGGCAGACACATCAGTTTCTGGCAGACACATCAGTTTCTGGCAGACACAGACTGCAACCATATATATGAGTTCCGGGAGTTAAGATCATCCGAGCCTCACATTGCCTGGGTCAGGACGATATGCTGCCTCGTCCGTTTGTTTCCCGCTCAAATCATGGCTAGAAAAAGTGGTTTTGAAAATAAAGAAACCTAGGTTCCTGGAGATTCAGTCGAACTGCGATTTTATAGGAACATCATTTTTGTGAGGAGAGGAATCAACATCTTGTAGGTCGCATAGTTCAGTCAACTGTTTCATCTGGCTCACGCTCTCAATGCTTGTATCACTATATTGAAAATTCTTTCCATTTTTGTGAAGGGAAACTTTTGAACTTTAGTGACATTATATTTTAAGCTGAAGGATTTGTAGATACTCAAAATTGGAAAAATAAATCTGAAAATTCCAAAAGCATGTGATTACTTGTCTCACAGCTGCAGGTATTCCAAAAGCAAGAGCACTGGCCAATTATAAATACCATAAAAGCACGTCATTCCACAGTTTACTTTGTAGAATAAAAGTTGCACTTGTAGCCTCAGCAAAAGGGAGCGAAGATGCAAACACAAAACACAACAATACAGTCTCACGTGTAAGGCAATGAGAAGCCTTGTCTGTTTAAAGTCTTTCTGTGTATTATATTTAAATTTATTGTCTCACACAGTACTTTTAAGACAAACAAAAAAGCAATGAGGGTTAGCTAGTGTTGAATAGCTGACATAGTAATAATGCTAAGCCAAATGCAAGACCATATTTAACCACAGATAAACTACCAACTACTGTACAATTGTCCAAACACTATATACAAGCCCATGTGGTGGCTGGTGTGCAATGGCCACCACACGTTAAAAAAATCCACGCACAGGCATCTTCCACCCTTCAACATGTAGTTCGGGATCCGGAATATTAGGTCCTTCATTGAAATACCTGTGAACTCATCCTTTTTTGGCGTGGAAGCAAGTCATCCTCGTTTCGAGGTACTGCCTATGATGATGATGATACACAAGTATAACATTCAAGACAATGCCAGAAAATAGCAAGATATAAGCATCAGAGTTCTTGAGCCAAATCACTTGTTCTGCAACAACTGCAAAAGGAACAAAGATAACTCGTAAATTATTACTCTTTCAGATTGTTAATTATTCAGTAGTAAAAGCCAAACGGTATTATGATACAATGAGAAATTAGAGGCAGTTAATGAATTGCTTCATTGCACCAAACACAAACCACACTCAAGTCTTGAATGTTTTTCATGCTATTTTCTTACCTCCACTGGAAGGGACTGTAATAGGCTTGAGAACAGGGGCTGCAGGATCTATACAGATTTGAAAAGATACCCAAAGCAGCACAGTGCTGAGAAAGTGTGGCATCTGTATTGCAGGGAACAGTGAGCAAGTGTGGGTTGCTGGCTGAAGTAGGTGACGAGATGCGCTCAATACCACTATTTTCTTCTGAAAGGCAGTTTTCAGAGGGCCAGATTCTAACAAAGTACAGTAGTACAAACAAGAATCAATAACTCAACAACATTAAAAGGCAATCTGTTCTTAAAAAACATCCATCAATGTTATTTAGCCAAAGTCATTCTGTATTTTAAGCTGGCATCATTAAAAAGAGAAGTAAAAATCCAGTTTATAATCAATCATGCTCCAAATCCAAGATCAGTGCCATCTTAGGAATCCATATGTAAGAAAATTTAGAATTCAGAGGAGAGAAGTTTTTCTGTGACGGATTTTCAGGTTTTAAAATTCCAGGTATATGCACCATAATTGCACGCATCATCATTTTTTGGGTTTACTCAGACTTTAAAAATCTTCTGTCCCACAGGACTTAATTAGAAATGCTAAGAAAAAAATATTTTATGATGGACAAGGCTGGGAGGCTAAATTCATCTAAGACAGTGTTGTACAATAAAAATTGCTGACCAACAAAGGTTTGGCTACAGCAACACCATTTTAGTAGAAAAAGCCTTGAATACACTATCACAATACATGTCGATTTATTTTACATGCATATTTTTTTTTACTACTTTTTACAAACATTTACTACCATTCAGTAACCAAGAAAGTAAAGCACTCACAACCAACAAAACATTAACATACTCTGCTCATACAAAAATGTTAAAGTGCAATGCAAACACCATTCGAATACGAGTATTGTGATCGCATCAATAAATGGTGTCCAGTATTCATTATTTATTGATCAGAAATGTAATTAGCCACATGTGGTTCGTGGCTAATGTAATGAACATAGAAACATAGAAAATTGGCGCAGGAGTGGCCATTTGGCCCTTCGAGCCTGCACCACCATTCAATATAATCATGGCAGATAATGCAACTTCAGTACCCCATTCCTACTTTCTCTCCATACCCCTTGATCCCTTTAGCCTTAAGGGCCACATCTAACTCCCTTTTGAATATATCTAATGAACTGGCCTCAACAACTTTCTGTGGTAGAGAATTCCATGTGTTCACAATTTTCTGAGTCCTAATCTTGGTCCTAAATGGCTTACACCCCTTATCCTTAGACTGTGACCCCTGGTTCTGGACTTCTTCAACATCAGGAACATTCTTCCTGCATCTAACCTGTCTAATCCGGTCAGAATTTTATATGTTTCTATGAGATCCCCTCTCATTCTTCTAAATTCCAGGGAATATATGGCTAGTCGATCCAGTCTTTCTTCATATGTCAGTCCTGCCATCCTGGGAATCAGTCTGGTTAACTTTCGCTGCACTCCCTCAATAGCAAGAATGTCCTTCCTCAGATTAGGAGACCAAAACTGTACACAATATTCAAGGTGTGGCCTCACCAAGGCCCTGTAATAATAAGACCTCCCTGCTCCAAAACTCAAATCCTCTCGCGATGAAGGCCAACATGCCATTTGCCTTCTTCACCGCCTGCTGTACCTGCATGCCAACTTTCAATGACTGATGTACCATGACACCCAAGTCTCATTGCACCTCCCCTTTTCCTAATCTGTCACCATTCAGATAATATTCTGCCTTCCCGTTTTTGCCACCAAAGTAGATAACCTCACATTTATCTACATTATACTGCATCTGCCCACTCGCCTAACCTGTCCAAGTCACCCTGCAGCCTCTTAGCATCCTCCTCACAGCTCACACTGCCACCCAGCTTAGTGTCATCTGCAAACTTGGAGATATTACATTCAATTCCTTCGTCTAAATCATTAACGTATATTGTAAATAGCTGGGGTCCCAGCACTGAACCTTGCGGCACCCTATTAGTCACTGCCTGCCATTCTGAAAAGGACCCGTTTATTCCTACTCTTTGCTTCCTGTCTGCCAACCAGTTCTCCATCCACATGAATACATTACCCCCAGTACCATGTGCTTTGATTTTGCACACTAATCTCTTGTGTGGGATCTTGTCAAAAGCCTTTTGAAAGTCCAAATACACCACATCCACTGGTTCTCCCTTTCCACTCTACGAGTTACATCCTCAAAAAATTCTAGAAGATTTGTCAAGCATGATTTCCCTTTCGTAAATCCATGCTAACTTGGACCGATCCTGTCACTGCTTTCCAAATGCACTGCTATTACATCTTTAATAACGGATTCCAACATTTTCCCCACTACCGATGTCAGGCTAACCGGTCTATAATTCCCTGTTTTCTCTCTCGCTCCTTTTTTAAAAAGTGGGGTTACATTAGCTACCATCCAATCCATAGGAACTGATCCAGAGTCTACAGAATGTTGGAAAATGACCATCAATGCATCCACTATTTCTCTGGCCACTTCCTTAAGTACTCTGGGATGTAGACTATCAGGCTCTGGGGATTTATCGGCCTTCAATCCCATCAATTTCCCGACTAATAAGGATTTCCTTCAGTTCCTCCTTCTCGCTAAACTCTCGGTCCCCTAGTATTTCTGGAAGATTATTTGTGTCTTCCTTCGTGAAGACAGACCAAAGTATTTGTTCAATTGGTCTGCCATTTCTTTGTTCCCCATTATAAATTCACCTGATTCTGACTGCAAGGGACCTATGTTTGTCTTCACTAATCTTTTTCTCTTCACATATCTATAGAAGCTTTTGCAGTCAGTTTTTTATGTTCCCTGCAAGCTTACTCTCATACTCTATTTTCCCCCTCCTAATTAAACCCTTTGTCCTCCTCTGCTGAATTCTAAATTTTTCCCATGAAGCATGAGGGGTTATTGTCAGTGTCAAAGAGGAAAGGAAGCAAGTCACAGTAGTGTCTCTGGCCTCAGGATAGAAGGATAGGAGGGAAAGGATTACAAGATCCTCTGTTCAAGTCTAACAAAAATTAGATAAAACTACAGAAGCATTTACTGATATAGTCCATTATTATTTCACCGAATCTGAAGTGCCAACACAGACAGCATAATGTGTCCATATTGGCTCTTCCAATATGGTGAAATAATCATAGTCAGGAAATAGACATAATAACATAAAATTCATGATTGGGTGAAGCTACTTTGCCTAATGCTTTGGTGGTTCATGACATAATCAACAAACAAAACACCAGGCAATGTAGCTTAACTTGATCATAATGAGAAACAGCAGTGACTTGATCATAATGAGAAACAGCAGTGACTTGAGATGCTGACACCATTTCCACTGGATCATCGAAGGACATTAGAAGATATGTTTTTTTTTAAATTGTGAAGGATTTTGATAGACTGAATAGGGAACCACCATTTCCCCTGGTTGAGGGGTCAATTTAAAATTGTCACTAAGAGAGTAAGGAGAGGGGTGAGGAGAAATGTCTTGACACACAGAGCTTTTACAGCCATGGAGATTGGCGAGACAGAAACCATTGTAACTTTAAGAAAAAACAGATAAACATTTGAAACAGAGGAATACAGAGCTAAGGAGTCATAGAGTTCTTACGGCACAGAAGGAGGCCATTTGGCCCATTGAGTCCATGCCAGCTCTCTGTACAACAATCCAGTTAGTCCCATTCCCCCACTCTATCCCTTTAGCCCTGCAAGTTTATTTCCCTCAAGTGCATATCCAATTTCCTTTTGAAATCATTGATCATCTCTGCTTCCACCACCCTCGTAGACAGCAAGTTCCAAGACATTACCACTCGCTGCGTAAAAAAGTTCTTCCTCAAATTCTCCCTATATCTCTTGCCCAAAACCTTAAATCTGTGTCCCCTAATCCTTCAACCATCAGCTAATGAGAACAGCTTTTCTTTGTCTACTTTATCTAAACCTGTCATAATCTTGCACATCTCCATCAAATCTCCCCTCAACCTTCTCTGCTCCAAAGGTACGCGGAGTCAGAGGAAATGTATTAGCATGGATAGAGAATTGGCTGGCGAACAGAAAGCAGAGAGTCGGGATAAATGGGTCCTTTTCCGGTTGGAAATCAGTGGTTCGTGGTGTGCCACAGGGATCAGTGCTGGGACCACAATTGTTTACAATATACATAGAAGACCTGAAAGAGGGGACAGAGTGTAGTGCAACAAAATTTGCAGATGACACTAAGATTAGTGGGAAAGCGGGTTGTGTAGAGGACTCAGAGACTGCAAGGAGATTTGGATAGGTTAAGCGAATGGGCTAAGGTTTGGCAGATGGAATACAATGTCGGAAAGTGTGAGGTCATCCACCTTGGGAAAAAAAACAGTAAAAGGGAATATTATTTGAATGGGGAGAAATTACAACATGCTGTGGTGCAAAGGGACCTGGGGGTCCTTGTGCATGAAACTCTTTTGAGTTTATCTGTGAAAACATAAAACATTAAACGGTGCCACCCGACCTGGGTGACACTCCAGATATTTACAAGGCCCTTTTTTTTTTTTTTTTTCCCCCTTTTTTGTGTTTTTTTTTGTGTTTTTTCTTTTTTTTTTTTTGTTTTTTTTTTGGGCACTAAAATCACAATTTTTCCCCAGTGCCCCCTATAAAAGGGAAGGGGACACTAAAAGCACCGGCAATTAAAACAAATTAACTTTAAAACGTAAAATCAAATTAAAATTTGGTTGCCGGGCGTGATGATGCACTCCAGTCCCTCCGGTGCCCACCTCTCGCGGAAGGCCGCGAGCGTACCGGTGGACACCGCGTGCTCCATCTCCAAGGACACCCTGGACCGGATGTAAGAGCGGAAGAGAGGCAGGCAGTCAGGTTGAACGACCCCCTCGACCGCCCGCTGCCTGGACCGGCTGATGGCACCCTTGGCCGTGCCCAGGAGCAGTCCTACGAGGAGGCCTTCGGACCTACCCGCTCCCCTCCGCACAGGGTGCCCAAAGATCAGGAGAGTGGGACTGAAGTGCAGCCAGAATTTCAGGAGCAGCCCCTTCAAATAGTGGAACAGGGGCTGCAACCTCGTGCATTCAATAAAAACATGGAACACGGACTCCTCCAGACCGCAGAAATTGCAGGCGGCCTGGGAGTCCGTGAACCGGCTTAAAAATTTATTGCACGGCACTGCTCCGTGCACCACCCTCCAGGCCAAGTCCCCGATGAATAGTGGGAGGACCCCTGCGTAGAGTGCCCTCCATCGGGGACCCCCGCCTCCTCCGGACGGCAAGATGGTACGCCATGGCGTGTCCGGACGGCCGGCGAGGATGGCAAAGTTGAGGGTGTGCAGGAGCAGCCCGTACAGGAAACCCCTCCGCGCGGAACTGAAAGGCACGGAGGGGATTTCCCCGAGGCGGCTCAAGTTGTGAGGCGCCGGCCCCCGAGGGAGGTTCCGGGGTTTGGCGCCGATGAGGAATTCCGTCCGGACGGGGGTCAGTTCGGACGGGATCTCCCCACGTGCTTGAGCCTCCTCGATACACCTAACGGAGTCAGGGCCCAGAGCTGTTTTTAGCGACTCGATGGCATCGGCCGCGCGGCGGACGTTGGCAGAATTTAGGCGCCGCGCCAGCGTGACTGGCGCCATCCAGCCCGCTCCTCCGCCATCGAGCAGGTCCCTGACCCTGGTCACCTCACCAGCCACAGCCCTCTCTTCCGACCGCCACATAAAACCTCGGCCGTGGAGGTACGGATTCCCGAGCAGCGGCTCCTGCAGGACGGCCGCCACTCCAGCCGGTGGAGAGCTGCGCTTGGTGGAGACTTTGTTCCAGACCCTGATGAGTTCCCTGTAAAAGACAGGCAGCTCCCGGAGGGCGGTCCTGGCACCCCCCAAGTTCACAAACAGGAGCTGCGTGTCATAATTGAGGTCGAGCTGCTGGCGGAAGAAATACCTCGCCAGAGCACACCACCTAGGAGGGGGCTCGACGTAAAGGTATCTCTGCAGGGTCTGAAGACGGAAAGTCGCGAGCTGGGCGCTGACGCACACCAACGACTGACCGCCCTCCTCAAGCGGGAGACTCAAGACCGCGGCAGAGACCCAGTGCTTCCTGTTGTTCCAGAAGAAGTCCACCAGCTTCTTCTGTATCTTGGCGACAAACGCAGGGGGAGGGGTCAAAGTGACCAGCCGGTACCACAGCATTGCGGCCACCAGCTGGTTTATAACTAGCGCTCGACCCCTGTAGGACAGCACTCGGAGCAGTCCTGTCCAGCGCCCTAGGCTCCTTGTGCATGAATCCCAAAAGGTTAGTTTGCAGGTGCAAGCAGGTAATCAGGAAGGCAAATGGAATATTGGCCTTCATTGCGAAAGGGATGGAGTACAAAAGTAGGGAGGTCTTGCTGCAACTGTATAAGGTATTGGTAAGGCCGCACCTGGAGTACTGCGTGCAGTTTTGGTCACCTTACTTAAGGAAGGATATACTAGCTTTGGAAGGGGTACAGAGACGATTCACTAGGCTGATTCGAGAAATGAGGGGGTTACCTTATGATGATAGATTGAGTAGACTGGGTCTTTACTCCTTGGAGTTCAGAAGGATGAGGGGTGATCTTATAGAAACATTTAAAATCATGAAAGGGATAGACAAGATAGAGGCAGAGAGGTTGTTTCCATTGTTGGGGAGACTAGAACTAGGGGGCACAGCCTCAAAATACGGAGGAGCCAATTTAAAACCGAGTTGAGAAAAAATTTCTTCTCCCAGAGGGTTGTGAATCTGTGGAATTCTCTGCCCAAGGAAGCAGTTGAGGCTAGCTCATTGAATGTTTTCAAGTCAAAGATAGATAGATTTTTAAGCAATAAGGGAATTAAAGGTTACGGGGAGAGGGCGGGTAAATGGAGCTGAGTCCACGACCAGATCAGCCATGATCTTATCGAATGGCGGGGCAGGCTCGAGGGGCTAGATGGCCTATTCCTGTTCCTAATTCTTATGTTCTTATGTTATGTAAAGAGAGCAACCCCAGCTTCTCCAACCTAACCTTGTAGCTAAAATCCCTCATCCCTGGAACCATTCTGGTAAATCTCCTCTGCACCCTCTCAAGGATCTTCACATCCTTCCTAAAGTGTGGTGACCAGAACTGGATGCAATACTCCAGTTGTGGCCTAGAGCTTTATGAAGGTTCAGCATAACTCAATACCTCTATTTATAAAGCCCAGGATCCCATATGCTTTGGTAACTGCTCTCTCAATATGTCCTGCCATCCTCAAAGATCTATGCATATGAACCCCCAGGTCCCCCTGTCCCTGCACACTCTTTAGAACTGTGCCATTAAGACTATATTGCTACTCCCTATCCCTTCTGCCAAAATGCACCTCACATTTCTCTGTATTCAATTCCATCTGCCACTTGTCTGCCGATTCTGCCAACCTATCTATGTCCTGTTGTAGTCGATTGGTATCATCCTTGTTGATTCCTGGATTCTTTTCCTTCAATCTGTTTCAGCGAATACACTGAGGCGAACACCAAAGAAGCTTGAAACAAAGCAGTCTTTAATTTTTTAAGATTTACCGGCCAGGACTTATCAGACAGAAGGAATGCTCTCTCGATAGAGCGCACCCACTTCCTACGGACAAGTGAAGTTACATTGTAAAGGCACAACGGTTATACATTTTCGGTACAAGATAACAAGATACAATTTAGAGTGACATCCTAGTTCAGCCTATCCCTTTTGATCCCTCCTTCCCTTTGTCCACTCATAAGCCGACTTCGGTATGGTCTGTTTTTCCCAAAGAACTTTCTCACACTTTGCTCAAAGAACTTTCTCAGGCATTGCTTTTAAATGTTACAATTTTACTGGCGTGACTAGTAACTTAGACCTTGCAAATCTGTTAATTGTGCTGATGTTGTAATATTTGCAGACTGACATTCTTTTAGTTATTCTCCCATGATTTCTTTGTTCAATTTCACTTTCTTTATACATTTTCCCACATTCTCAACTTCAATGTCTCTATACATTTTCATAAATTCATATTCTATACATTTTCAAACATTCACATCCTCACTGTTTTCCACACCTCCAAGTTTGGTATCATCAGCAAATTTTGAAATGTTACTCTGTATTCCAATATCCAAGTCATTTATATTTATCAAAAAAGCAGTGGTCCTAACATTGACGCCTGGGGAACACCTCTGTCCACCATACTCCTGTCTGAAAAACAACCATTCACCACGATTTGCTGTTTTCTGTCCTTAAGCCAATTTCTGATCCAAGCTGATACTGACCCTCCTATTCCATGAGCCTCAATTTTGTTAACCAGCCTTTTATGTGGCACTTTGACAAATGCCTTCCTAAAATCCATATAGACAACATCCATTGCATTCCTTTCATCAACCCTCTCTGTTACTCATCAAAAACTTCACTTAGATTAGTCAAACACGATCTGCCTTTTACAAATCCGTGCTGGTTCTCCTTAATTAACTTAAACCTCTCCAAATGCCTGTTAATTTTTTCTCTGATTATTGTTTCTAAAACCTTACCCACTACTGATGTTAAATTGACCGGCCTGTAGTTACTAAGAATGTCCTTGCATCCTTTCTTGAACAAGGATGTCACATTTACCACTTTCCAATCCTCGTGCACCTCCCCTGCATCTATCTAGGGAAGATTGGAAGATTATGGCAAGCCCTTCCGCTATCTCCACCCCCAATTCCCTTCGCAACCTGGGATGCAAGCCATCCAGACCAGGCGACTTATCCACTCTAAGCATAGCCAGCCTTTTCAATATATTCTGCCCATCAATTTTCACCCCATCCAGTATCTCTACCATCTCTGCTTCTACCAATATTTGTCAGCATCCTCTTTCTTAGTAAACAGTGATACAAAGTGCTCATTAAGTATTCTAGCCTTATGTTCCTCTAAACATATGTTACCTTCTTTGTCCCGAATAGGCCCGACCCCGCCTCTTACTACCCGTATACTATTTACAAGCCGGCAGAAGATTTTTGGGTTCCCTTTTATGTTAACTGCCATTCTATTCTCATATTCTCTCTTTGCCAGACTTATTTTCTTTTTCACTTCTCCTCTCAACTTATTGTATTTGGCCTGGTTCTCGCTTGAAGAATTCACCTTACATGCATCATTTTCCCTCTTTTTTTTTGTTTCATCATAGTCTCGATCTCCTTAGTCATCCCTACCTTTCTCTCTTGTTGGAATGTACCAAACCTGTATCTGAAACATCTCCTCCTTAAAGATCACCCATTGTTCCGTTAGTGTTTCCTGTCAATCTTTGGTTCCAATTTACCCTGACTCGATCCCCTCTCATCCCATTGAAGTTAGCCCTTTTTCAATTTAGAAGTTTCACTTTAGATTGTTCCTTGCTCTTTTCCATGACTAATCTAAACCTTATGATACGATAATCACTCTTATCCAAGTGTTCTCCCACAGACACTTGGTCCAATTGGTCCACCTCATTTCCCAGCACCAGATCCAGCAATGCCTCCTTCCTAGTTGGGCCAATAACACTGGTCAAGAAATTTTGAAATTTCTGAATACATTTCAGAAATTCTTCTCCCTCCTTTCCCTTTACTCTAACATTATCCCAATCGATATTTGGGTGATCGAAGTCCCCCAATATCACTTTATAGTTCTTGCACATCTCTGTGATTTCCCTGCAGATTTACTCCTCAATCTTGCCCTCACTATTAGGAGAGCAAGTTTGCTCTAGCAAACACGATGTGCCAATGGCCTCTTTCTTTACGGTAAACTGCTATAGTTTTAAATGGCAGTAATAACTACTGAATCAACTACAAGTAATGCTGCCTCAAAAATTGTAATAGCAAGTGCTTTTCATGTATACTGTGCAATCCACATGTTTAGAAAAGGAAAGTAAGAGGAATGTGTTTCAGAGAAAGTAATTCCAACCCTGCCTTGCTAAGCAAAAAAAAAAAGTCTTGCAAAAATGTCTATCTTGTTGGAGACACTGACAGGTTATTGTTGTATTTGTTCCCTCAGTAAGATCCATATTGGGAGCAGTGTTGATTAATACCTGACCAGGAAACTTGAATATCCGCTGAGTACTGTATTCAAATTTATTTACATCCTATCAGAGCCAACTTAGGATACACACAGTGTCAACCCACTGCAGTACAGATCTGTAGACTCAATGAAACTTGAGGTTGCCCACCTGTTGAGTTTCTGGTATCAATCTGCAATGTTTGGTTCACCTACGAGATAGTTACAAAGTGGCACTGGAAAGTTTGGGCAGATTTCTTGTTTGAAGGTAAGTGTATGCAACAAGGGAACCAGACATAGCAGGAAAAGATAGAAAAATTGAATGTTAAAAAAAACAGCTGATAAACATCATATTTCACCTCAACTTCCACAACATGGAATATGTCGGAGGATTGGATTCTACTAAGTATCGAAAAGATATAAATAGCAAAAAAGGTTCCTGGGTCAGCTATGGACAGTGGATATTCTGAGCTTTAGTCCAAACAGGGTACAAATGAATGCTATAAACAAAAAAAGTTTTTCCCCTCTTAATCACCTACATCTGAATAATAGCCAATTTGAAGCACTGCACAATCAGACATGTATAAGCAGTCACTGAAAGGAAGGAGCTTTTTCATTCGTGTGGTTGAGACATTTTGTTAAATATATGCTCATGAAAACAACAACAAAAAAATCAATATGCATTTTAAAAGTAAAGCAGTGTTGAGCCAGGGCGATCATAACTCCTGTCATATCAGCAGTTATGTGCACATGTTGGAAGAGACAAAATAATGCTGGTGTGTTTAGTGATACTGGGTTGACAAGCACAACATGTGTTCCTGGATTTGGTGAAACTTGGTATTCAGCATTAAAAATGGGTAATTTACAATGAGACTTCCTGCTGCAGACCATCATCATCATCATAGGCGATCCCTCGAAATCGAGGAAGACTTGCTCCACTCTAAGTGTGCTCAGGTGACTGAACAGTCCAATATGGGAATTACAGTCTCTGTCACAGATGGGACAGACAGTCGTTGAAGGAAGGGGTTGGTGGGACTGGTGTGCCGCATGCTCCTTCCGCTGCCTGCGCTTGGTTTCTGCATGCTCTCGGCATTGAGACTCGAGGTGCTCAGTGCCCTCCTGGATGCACTTCCTCCACTTAGGCCAGGGCCTCCCAGGTGTCGGTGGGGATGTTGCATTTTATCAAGTAGGCTTTGAGGGTGACCTTGAAACGTTTCCTCTGCCCATCTTGGGCTCGCTTGCCGTGTAGGAGTTCAGAGTGGAGCGCTTGCTTTGGGAGTCTTGTGTCAGTCATGCGAACAATGTGGCCCGCCCAACGGAGCTCACTGAGTGTAGTCAGTGCTTCGATGCTGGCCTGATCGAGGATGCTAATGTTGGTGCGTCTGTCCTCCCAGGGGATTTGCAGGATCTTGCGGAGACATCGTTGATGGTATTTCTCCAGCGAGTTGAGGTGTCTACTGTATATGGTCCACGTCTCTGAGCCATACAGGAGGGCCGGTATCACTTCAGCCCTGTGGACCATGAGCTTGGTGACAGATTTGAGGGCCTGATCTTCGAACATTCTTTTCCTCAGGCGGCCGAAGGCTGCGCTGGCGCACTGGAGATGGTGTTGAATCTCGCCGTTGATGTCTGTCCTTGCTAATAATAGGCTCCCAAGGTATGGAAAGTGGTCCACGTTGTCCAGGGCCGCTTCATGGATCTTGATTACTGGGGGGGCAGTGCTGTGTGGGGGGGGGGGGGGGGGCGGGGGTCAGGTTGGTGGAGGACCTTTGTCTTACGTAGTTTAATGTAAGGCCTATGCTTTCGTACGCCTCAGTGAAGATGTTGACTATGACTTGGGAGTTCAGTCTCAATGTCCGCAGACGCAGGCGTCGTCTGCGTACTGTAGTTCGACGACAGAGTGTGAGACGATCTTGGATCCGGCCTGGAGATAACAAAGGTTGAACAGGTTCCCACTGGTTCTGTAATTTAGTTCCACTCCAGCGGGAAGCTTGTTGAGTGTGAGGTGGAGCATTGCAGCGAGGAAGATTAAGAAGAGGGTTGACATGATGACGCAGCCCTGCTTGACCCCGATCCGATATGGATTTGGTCTGTAATGGTTCCGTTGGTCAGGATCACGGCTTGCATGTCGTCGTGGATCAGGCGGAGGATGGTGACGAACTTTTGGGGGCATCCGAAACGGAGAAGGATGCTTCATAGTCCCTCGCGGTTGACAGTGTCAAACGCTTTTGTAAAGTCAAAGAAGGCCATGTACAAGGGTTGGTGCTGCTCCCTGCATTTTTCTTGCAGCTGTCGCGCTGTAAAAATCATGTCCGTTGTATCCCGTAGAGAACGAAATCCGCATTGTGACTCCGGGAGGAGCTTCTCAGCCACAGGGAGATTTCTCTGTAGTTGCCACAGTCGGACTTGTCCCCTTTTTAAAAAAAAGATGGTCACAATTACATTTCCAAGATCTCCCGTCATGCTCTCCTCCTTCCAGATAAGAGAGATGAGGTCAGGCATTCGTGCCAATAGTGCCTCTCCGCCGTACTTCAGTGCCTCAGCAGGGATTCCATCCGATCCCGTTGCCTTGGTGTTCTTGAGCTGGTGGATGGCCTTTTCTACCTCGTGCAGGACTGGGGATTTTGCTGAGATGGTGGCAGGTAGCATGCTGTGGGATGGAGTTGAGGACACTGGAGTCAAAGGCAGAGTCTCGGTTAAGGAGATCTTCAAAGCGGGTCCTGACTGCTTCGGTGTCCTTGATGAGTGTCTCCCCATTCTTGGCTAGCAGTGGGGTGGGGCCTTGGGTGCTTGGGCTGTAGGTGGCCTTGACTGCAGTGAAGAATCCTCGCACATCCTGGCTGTTGGCCAGCTGCTGTATCTCCTGTGCTTTCTCCATCCACCAGCTGTTCTTTAAGTCCCGTGTTTTTTTTTGGACCTCGGCCTTAAGCCGTCTGTAATGTTGCCTTGCTGCTCCAGAGTTGGGTTGTTGTTTAAGGCTCAGACCTTCAGTCTGCTGAAAAATCGAAAAATCTATTTAAATACATGGCAAAAATAAGTAGCAGGAAAGGAGGCCTTCATTTTCCATTCTTCAACTGAATATGGATGATTCAAGCACAAGTTAAATCAGTCAGAATGCAATATATTTACAACACAAACAATCTGTTTCCATTTATATACAATAGGTTGAGATGGACATAACATTTGCAAATGGCAGACATGCATTTAACAGGATCAAAAGTGGCACTTTTAATGACCAAAACTGGGACTTAGTATCAGGGAAGGACATTGCCAGGATTGTTCTTATCTCAGAATTACAAATCGAGCATCTCGGTTTGACCATCTTCCCATTTATAGAGAAGAACATTAAATTCTTAGCTGATTAAACTCATCATCATAGGCAGTCCCTCGAAATCGAAGAAGACTTGCTTCCACTCTCAAAGTGAGTTCCCAGGTGACTGTACAGTCCAATACGGGAATTACAGTCTCTGTCACAGGTGGGACAGACAGTCGTTGAAGGAAAGGGTGGGTGGGACTGGTTTGCCGCACGCTCCTTCCGCTGCCTGCACTTGTTTTCTGCATGCTCTTGGCGACGAGACTCGAGGTTCTCAGTGCCCTCCCGGTTGCTCTTCCTCCACTTCGGGCGGTCTTGGGCCGGGGAATTCCAGGTGCCGGTGAGGATGTTGCACTTTATCAAGGAGGCTTTGAGGGTGTCCTTGAAACGTTTCCTCTGCCCACCTGGGGATCGCTTGCCGTGTAGGAGTTCCGAGTAGAGCGCTTGTTTTGGGAGTCTTATGCTGGGCATGCGGATGATGTGGCCCACCCAACAGAGCTGGTCGAGCGTGGTCACTGCTTCGATGCTGGGGATGTTGACCTGATCAAGAACACTGACATTGGTGCGTCCATGCTCCCAGGGGATTTGCAGGATCTTGCAGAGACAAGGTTGGTCTTATTTCTCCAGTGATTTGAGGTGTCTACTGTATATGATCCACGTCTCTGAGCCATATAGGAGGGCGGGTATCATGACAGCCCTGTAGACCATAAGCTTGATGCCAGATTTGAGATCCTGGTCTTCGAACATTCTCTTCCTCAGGCGACCGAAGGCGGCGCTGGCGCACTGGTGGCGGTGTTGGACCTCGTCATCGATGTCTTCCCTTGCTGATAATAGGTTCCCAAGGTATGGAAAGTGGTCCACGTTGTCCAAGACTGCGCCGTGGATTTTGATGACCGAGGGGGCAGTGCTGTGTGGTGGGGTCAGGTTGGTGGAGGACCTCTGTCTTACAGATGTTTTGTGCAAAGCCTATACTTTCGTAATGTTCGGTGAAGATGTTGACAATGACTTAGAGTTCAGCCACTGAATGTGTGCAGACTCAAGCATCATCTGTAGTTCAATGACAAAGGATGGGACGGTCTTGGATCTAGCCTGGAGGCGACGAAGGTTGAACAGGTTCTCACTGATTCAATAGTTTAGTTCCACTCCAGCGGGGAGCTTGTTGAGCATGAGATGGAGCATTGCAGCGAAGACGATCGAGAAGAGGGTTGGCACGATGATGCAGCCCTGCTTGACCCCTGTCCAGGCGTGGATTGGGTCTGTGGTTGATCCATTGGTCTACAGGCACGCAGACAGACAACTGATTTCAACACCAAGTTACACAGTAGCTAATTTTATTTAACACTATGTAAATCCATGTATGGATTTCTACCCTCTTTGAATCCTTTCCTATGTCATTGAATTCCAGTTGAATACAAGACGTTTTACTCAGAAGTATATTTTGTCTTAGTTATGGAATGAAATGATACAACCTTCGACACTAGTGTTAAGCATTACTCATTGCTGAGCCACACACTGACTCACATAACCAATGCCTCAATGTGTTAACTGTCTATTTTTGAAAGATGACAGCAATGGTTAAAACTGGAACCTCAAAGGAGGTAAAAAGAAACAATGCTATGTTGTTGCGCAATGAGTCTGGCCCCAATGACCATCAGCAGCACCAAATGGGCAATAGTGGATCGGCAGCCCGTTTTACACCCAGACCAATTTTCTATTCCATTGAAGTCACTTGTAGTAGCACTACTGCTTAAGTAAAATTTCACTCGCTGCATTTCAAGTTTCCATGATTAACTGGCAAACAAGCCTTGAAAACTGTTGAAATGAACAAACCTTCCCATTTTAAAAATATAATTCCAAGTCTTTGTGGACATGAGTGCTCTGCATGATGCCATAAGGAATAGTTCAGCCACATTTTACTAATATAATGATGGCAGCACTGCAAATTTCTTGCCCTATTCTATGGAAACAATCCACTCACAAATGTCAGGTTGAGAATACAAGCTGAATATAGAAAGTTCAGGGGGCAGTGAAAAAGGGAATAAGGGGAGCAAAGAGAGAGTATCAGAATATATTGGCAGCTAACATGAAAGGGATAGACATATAAATAATAAACGGGTAGTAAGAGGAGGGGTGGGGTCGATTAGGGACCAAAATGGAGACCTACACATGGAGGTAGAGGGCAAGGCTGAGGTACTAACTGAGTACTTCTCATCTGTCTTTGCCAAGGAAGAAGATGCTGCCAAAGTCAGTGAAAGAGAAAGTAGTTGAGATACTGGATGGGATAAAAATTGATAAAGAGGAGGTACTGAAAGGCTGGCTGTACTTAAAAGTAGACAATCACCAAGACCGGATGGGATGCATCCTAGGATACCGAGGAAAGTAAAAATGGAAATTGCAGAAGTACTGGCCATACTCTTCCAATCCTCAGATACCTGTCGCATGCGCAGAGTATTTCTGAGCCTCAAGCAACAACCCATCTCGGAGCAGCAAAGCAACGTTACAGGCGGCTCAAGGCTGAGGTCCAACAAAAAACCAGGACCTAAAGCACAGGTGGTGGATGGAAAAAGCACAGGAGATACAACAACTGGCCGACAGCAATGATGTGCGAGGATTCTTCATCGCAGTCAAGGCCACCTACGGTCCAACTCCCAAGGACCCACCCCACTGCTGGCCAAGAACGGGGAAACACTCATCAAGGACACCGAGGCAGTCAGGGCTCGCTGGAAGGAGCACTTCGAAGATCTCCTCAATCGAGACTCTGCCTTTGACACGAGTGTTCTCGACTCCATCCCGCAGCATGCGACCCACCACCACCTCAGTGAAACCCCAACGTTACACAAGATAGGAAAAGCCATTAGACACAGCTCAAGAACAACAAGGCTACGGGAGCAGATGGAATCCTTGCTGAGGCACTAAAGTATGGCGGAAAGGCGCTGTTTGCATGGATACATGACCTCATCTCTCTCATCTGGAGAGAGGGGAGCATGTCGGGAGGTCTCAGAGATGCAGTGATCGTGACCATCTTGAAAAAAGGGGACAAGTCTATCTGCGGCAACTACAGAGGAATCTCCCCGCTATCAACCACTGGGAAAGTTGTCGCAAGAGGAGTCCTCAACCGTCTTCTCCATGTGGCCGAAGAGCTCCTCCCGGAGTCACAGTGCGGATTTCGTCCCCTACGGGGCATAATGGACATGATCTTTGCAGTGCGAAAGCTGCAGGAAAAATGCAGGGAGCAGCGCAAGCCCTTATACATGGCCTTCTTCGACCTTACAAAGGCCTTTGACATTATCAATCGCGAGGGTCTGTGCAGCATACTCCTCCGTTTTGGATGCCCCTAAAAGTTAGTCAACATCCTTCGCCTGCTTCACGACGAAATGCAGGCCATAATCCTGACGAATGGATCCATTACAGACCCAATCCACATCCGGACCGGGGTCAAGCAGGGCTGCGTCATCGCTCCAACCCTCTTCTCAATCTTGCTCGCTGCCATGCTCCACCTCACAGTCAACAAGCTCCCCGCTGAAGTGGAACTAAACTTCAGAACCAGTGGGAAGCTGTTCAACCTTCACTGCCTCCAGGCCAGGTCCAAGACCACCCACCCTCTGTCGTCGAGCTACAGTATGCGGACGAAGCCTGCGTCTGCGCACAGAGGCTGATCTCCAGCATATAGTCGACGTATTTACTGAGGCATACTAAAGAATGGGCCTTACGCTAAACATCCGTAAAACAAAGGTTCTCCACCAGCCTGTCCTCGCCGCACAGCACTGCCCCCAGTCATCAAGATCCACGGCGCGGCCCTGGACAACGTGGACCATTTCCCACACCTCGGGAGCCTCTTATCAACAAAAGCATTCATTGATGAGGAGATTCAACACCGCCTCCAGTGCGCCAGTGCAGCATTCGGCCGCCTGAGGAAAAGAGTATTCGAAGACCAGGCCCTCAAATCTACCACCAAGCTCATGGTCTATAGGGCTGTTGTAATACCCGCCCTCCTGTATGGCTCAGAGACATGGACCACATACAGTAGACACCTCAAGTCGCTGGAGAAATACCACCAACGATGCCTCCGCAAGATCCTACAAATCCCGTGGGAGGACAGACGCACCAACATTTGCATCCTCGACCAGGTCAACATCCCCAGCATTGAAGCACTGACCGCACTTGATCAGCTCCGCTGGGCAGGCCACGTTGTCCGCATGCCAGACACGAAACTCCCAAAGCAAGCGCTCTACTCGGAACTCCTTCATGGCAAACGAGCCAAGGGTGGACAGAGGAAATGTTACAAGGACACCCTCAAAGCCGCCCTGATAAAGTGCGCCATCCCACTGACACCTGGGAGTCCCTGGTCAAAGACCATCTTGAGTGGAGGAAGTGCATCCGGGAGGGCGCTGAACGCCTCGAGTCTCATTGCCGAGTGCATGCAGAAAACAAGCGCAGGCAGCGGAAGGAACGCACGGCAAACCTGTCCCACCCTCCCTTACCTTCAACGACTGTCTGTCCCACCTGTGGCAGGGACTGTGGCTCTTGTATTGGACTGTTCAGCCACCTCAGGACTCATTCTAAGAGTGGAAACAAGTCTTCCTCGATTCCGAGGGACTGCCAATGATGATGAGATACGGGGGTACTGCCAAAGGACTGGTGAATTGCAAATGTTACACCCTTGTTCAAAAAAGGGTGCAAGGATAAACCCAGCAATTATAGACCAATCATTTTAACCTCGGTAGCATGGAAGCTTTTAGAAACGATAATCCGGGACAAAAATAACTTGGACAAGTTTGGACTAATTCAGGAAAGCCAGCACGGATTTGTGAAAGGCAAATCGTGTTTTTTGATGAGGTAACAGAGGGCTGATACGGGAAATGCGGTTGATGTCACGATCACCCATCGCCCCTGTGCTTTCTGACCTACATTGGCGTTCAGTTAAACAACGCCTCGATTTCAAAATTCTCATCCTTGTTCACAAATCACTCCATGGCCTTGCCCCTCCCTATCTCTAATGCATTTCAGCGTCACAACCCCACAAGATGTCTGCACTCCTCAAATTCAGCCCTCTTGAACATCCCTCATTACAACTGCTCAAACATTGGTGACCGTGCCTTCAGCTGTTTGGGCCCCAAGCTCTGGAACTCCCTCCCTAAACCTCTCCGCCTCTCTAACTGTCTTTCCTCCTTTAAGGCACTCCTTAAAACCTACCTCTTTAACCAAGCTTTTAGTCATCTGCCTTAATTTCTTCTTTTGTGGCTCGATGTCAAATTTATCTGTTTTGTCTTGTAACACTGCTGTGAAGCGCCTTGGAATGTTTTACTAGGTTAAAGGCACGATATAAATAAAAGTTGTCGTTGTTGTATATGGACTTCCAAAAGGCGTTTGATAAAGTACCACATAATAGACTTGCCAGCAAAGTTGAAGCCCATGGAATAAAAGGGACAGTGGCAGCATGGATCCGAAATTGGCTAAGTGACAGGAAACAAAGAGTAGTGGTGAACGATTGTTTCTCGGACTGGAGGAAGGTACACAGTGGCGTTGCTCAGGGGTCAGTATAAAGACCACTGCTTTTCTTGAGGACTTGGACTTGGGTGTACAGGGAACAATTTCAAAATTTGCAGATGACAAAACTTGGAAGTATAGTGAACAGTGAGGAGGTTTGTGATAGACTTCACCAGGACATAGATAGGCTGGTGGAATGGGCGGACACGTGACAGATAAAATTTAACACAAAGTGCGAAGTGATATATTTTGGTAGGAAGGACAAGAGGAGGCAATATAAACAAAGGATACAATTTTAAAGGAGTGCATAAACAGAGAGACCTGGCGGTGTATGTGCAGAAATCATTGAAGGTGCCAGGGCAGGTTGAGAAAGTGGTTTAAAAAAGCATACAAGATCCTGAGCTTCATAAATAGAGGCAGAGAGTACAAAAGCAAGGAAGTTATAATCAACCTTTATAAAACACTGGTTCAGCCTCAACTGGAGTAGTTTGTCCAATTCTTGGCACTGCACTTTACGAAGGATATGAATGCCTTAGAGAGGGTGCAAAAAAGATTTATGAGAATGGTGCTATGGCTGAGGGACTTCAGTTATGTGGATAGACCGGAGAAGCGGAGGTTGTTCTCCTTCGAGCAGAGAAGGTTGAGAGGAGATTTGATAGAGGTGTTCAAAATCATGAGGGGTGTAGACATAATAGATTGAGCAAAACTGTTCCAATCGGCAGAAAGGTCGAGAACCAGGGGTCACAGATTTAAGGTGATTGGCAGAAGAACCAAAGGCGACATGAGGAAAAACCTTTTTACGCAGTGAGTGGTTAGGATCTGGAGTGCACTGTCTGAAAGGGTGGTGGAGGCAGCCTCAGTTGTGACTTTCAAAATGGAACTGGATAAGTACCCGAAGAAAAAAAAATTGCAAGATTACAGGGAAAGGGTGGGGGGAGTGGGAATAGCTGAAGTGCTCTTGACAGGTCGAATGGCCGCCTTCTGTGTTATTACCATTC
The DNA here is from genome assembly GCF_044704955.1 of Pristiophorus japonicus. Lineage (NCBI taxonomy): Eukaryota > Metazoa > Chordata > Chondrichthyes > Pristiophoridae > Pristiophorus > Pristiophorus japonicus. The sequence continues at coordinate 57,573,220 of NC_091984.1, read as the reverse complement.
TATGATTCTATACTGAGCCCATCAACCACCATTAGCTGCCAATTACAAGTACTATCATCACTGGCAGTCCCTCGGAATCAAGGAAGACTTGCTTCCACTCCCAAAATGAGTTCTCTGGTGGCTGAACAGTCCAATATGAGAGCCACAGACCCTGTCGCAGGTGGAACAGACATTCGTCGAGGGAGGGGGTGGGTGGAGCTGGTTTGCCGCACGCTCCTTCCACTGTCTGCGCTTGACCTCTTCACGCTCTTTGCGTTGAGACTCTTAAGAACTCAACGCCCTCCCGGATGCACTTTCTCCACCTCGGGCGGTCTTCGGCCAGGGTCTCCCAGGTGTCAGTGGTGATGTCGCACTTTACCAGGGAGGCTTTGAGGATATCCTTGTAACGCTTCCGCTACCCACCTTTGGCTCGTTTACCATGACGGAGCTCCGCATAAAGCATTTGCTTAGGGAGTCTCGTATCTGGCATGCAAACTATGTGGCCTGCCCAGTGAAGCTGATCGAGAGTGGTCAGTGCCTCAATACTGGGGATGTTAGCCTGGACGAAGACAATGCTGTTGGTGCACCTGTCTCCCAGGAGATGCGTAGGATCGTGGAGACATTGTTGGTGATATATCTCCAGCGACTTGTGGTGCCTTCTATACATCGTCCATGCCTCAGATCCATACAGGTGGGCGAGTATTACTGCAGCCTGTAGACCATGAGCTTGGTGGTAGATTTGAGGGCCAAGTCTTCAAACATTCTTTTCCTCAAATGGCCGAAGGCTGCATTGGCGCACTGGAGGCGATGTTGAATCTCCACATCAATGTCTGCCTTTGCTGATATGAGGCTCCCGAGATATGGGAAATGGTCCACGTTGTCAAGGGCCGCGTCGTGAATCTTGATGGTTGGAGGGCAGTGCTGTGTGGCGGGGACAGGCTGGTGGAGGACCTTTGTCTTCCAGAGTTTAAACGTAAGGCCCATGCTTTCATATGCCTCAGTGAATACATTGGACTATATCCTGGAGTTCAGCCTCAGAATGTGCGCAGACGCAGACATTGTCCGCGTACTGTAGCTCAACGACTGAGGTTGTGGTGATCTTGGACCTGGCCTGGAGGCGGCGTAGGTTAAACAGCTTCCCACTGGTTCTGTAGTTTAGTTCTACTTCAGCGGGGAGCTTGTTGATTGTGAGGTGGAGCATGGCGGCGATGAAGATTGAGAAGAGGGTTGGAGCAATGACGCAGCCCTGTTTGACCCTGGTCCGGACGTGAATTTGGTCTGTAATGGATCCGTTGGTAAGGATCACGGCCTGCATATCGTCATGAAGCAGGCGAAGGATGTTGACACACTTTTGGGGGCATCCGAAACGGAGGAGGCGCTCCATTGACCCCCACGGTTGACAGTGTCAAAGACCTTTGTAAGATCGAAGGCGGCCATATACAAGGGCTGGCGCTGCTCCCTGCATTTTTCCTGTAGCTGTCGCGCTGCAAAGATCATGTCCGTTGTGCCCCGTAGGGGACAAAATCCGCACTGTGATTCCGGGAGGGGCTCAGGGAGAAGACGGTTGAGGAGAACTCTGGCGACAACCTTCCCAGTGACTGATAGCAGGGAGATTCCCCTGTAGTTGCCGCAGTCGGACTTGTCCCCTTTTAAAAAAATGGTCACAATCACTGCATCTCGGAGATCTCCCGGCATGCTTTCCTTCCTCCAGATGACAGAGATGAGGTCAAGTACTATACATTTCATCTGGCATGATGAGTGTTGACCAGTGGTGATACTTTTTGAACGTGAGTAATGTGTACAAGGAGATCGTCTTGTTCCTTCGATTTGTTGGTGTACGCAGAGGGCTGTGAACGGGTGCTAACTGACGTGGAAGAAAACCAAATTAATTTTCTGGCACTAAGCAATGGTAGTGATATAAAGGCACACATTATAACAGTGAAACATTTATGCATCAGGGACATGAAATTTTAGACAATGCATGTTTCAAAATACGAATTCACAGTTTTGTTTGTGGGTCTTTAATAAGCATTCACACTGTTTTCACTAAACGAGTAATTTTGGGTCCAAGTGCTCTGAAGTCAAGTTCTTTATCAGCGTAAATCATACTGTGGTCAAGTTAGTGCTGTAAAGCTGAAAATCCCTTAAAAGCAGCCTTCATATACTTTGCTGACATCTGTAAGTGGGCTTTCTTTGTTGAAAGAGTTAGAGCTCAATGAGCCAATACATTAGTGTTGTTGCAACCCCAACTGGAAATTCTGAGCCAATACCATAGACCTGTTATTAGGATAGGCAAAAAATGAGTATGCCCATAGCAGAACCAAATAGATGAATAAAACATTCAGCCACCTATTATCTTATTTCAAATTAGCAAACTGTATGCTAATATGATTATAATTGCCGAGCGTCAACATGATTTTGACCCCCATCATTACTACAAACAACCCGAGGCATTGAAAACATGACATGCCAAGGCCAGAAAAAAATAGTAGGAAATACGAAAAAAGCATGGAGACATAGGTGGAGAAGGTTAGGAGGATGACATGAAGCTTGGTCAAAAAGTTGAGATTTGAAAAGGTTTTTAAAAAGACGGAGGATAGTGTGGTGAACTGTAACAAACATTGAAGACAGAAAGGATAAAACACCACTATAACAGTCACACAGCATGTCATTTGTGACAAAAACAGAAAATGCTGGAAATCTCAGCGGGTCAGGCAGCATCTGTGGATAGTTAACGTTTCAGGTCAATGAGCCTTCGTCAGATCTGTTGAAAGTTTGAAATTAACACATTCTTAAGGAGCACTGAAAGGGGGAGGGGAAGAAAGAACTGAAAGGAAAGGTCTGTGTTAGGGTGAAAGACAGGATTTGAGAGACAAAAGGGATGATGAGCCAACTTAAGATAATAATGGCAGAAGTTAGAAAACGATGAGGTGTGAATGGTGGAATAATTAGCAGCTGCTGTGGGAATCAGCGGGAAAAAATACCTAAGATCGGCGGGGTGGGGGGGGGGGGGTTTTAAAAAAAAAAAGAAAGGGAACAAAATATGGGCAGAGGTTATGGTCTGAAATTGTTGAACTCAATGTTGAGTCCAGATGGCTGTCAAGTGCCTAAACGAAAGATGAGGTGCTGTTTCTCGAGCTTGCGTTTGGAGACCGAGGTCGGAGAGGTCATATTGGGAGTGGAGCAGAGAATTAAAGTGACAGGCCACCAGAAATTCGGGGTCACGCTTACAGACTGAACGGAGATGTTCCGCAAAGCAGTCACCCAATCTGCGTTTGGTCTTCCCAATTTAGAGACCGCCACATCATGAGCAATGAAAATAGTATACTAATTTCAAAGAGGTACAAGTAAATCGCTGTTTCACCTTGAAGGAGTATTTGGGGCAGGAGGAGGAGGTAAAAGGGCAGGTGTTGCATCTCCTGCGCTTGCACGGGAAGATGTCGTGGGAAGGAGAGGGACTGCTGGGGTGACTGCAGAATGGACCAGGGTGTCACGGAGGGAGCAGTCCCTTCAGAATGCTGAGAGGGGAGGGGAGGGAAAGATATGATTGGTGGGGGCGGGGGGGGGGGGGAGGATCACGCTGGAGGTGGCGGAAATGGCGGAGGATGATCCGTTGAACGTGGAGGCTGGTGGGGTGAAAGGTGAGGACAAGGGGAAACCTGACGTGATTCTGAGATGGAGGGGAAGGGGTGAGAGCAGAGGTGCGGGACATAGAGCGGACACGGTCAAGGGCCATGTTAACTGCTGTATATGTAAACTTGTATTTACTCTCTACAGCCACCAGAGGGCTCATCCTCTGGAGTCCCAAGGGATCCTATAATTCCACAGGTTGGAGGGGCACTCTGGAGACCTGCAATAAAAGACTATGGTCACACTTTACTTTGAGCTCACAGTGTTCAGTCTGACTCCTTCTCCATACATAACATCAACCACGGTGGAGGGAAATCCTCAGTTGAGGAAAAAGGAAGACATGTCAGAGGAACTAGTGTGGAAGGTGACGTCGTCAGAACAGATGCGACAGAGACGGAGAAACAAGGAGAATGGAATGGAGTCCTTACAAGATGCGGCATGGGAGGAACTCATTTGTGACTTCGACTAGGGCCATTTCACTACTGTGAAGGATGACCAAAAGCTTGATCAAGTAGACCGGACTGGAGAAGAGTGTGAGCAACACAATAATTAAGAGTCTGAAACTATCAAATTTCAGCAAAGACATAAAATTCAAATAATCACTTAAAACATTTGAAATCAGAATTTGCCTACATATTTGCAGTTCAGTGCATTCACCCTTCTTCCCACTGTTCAAAATAACCTCACCACATATTCAGTTGGAAGCTAGTACTGTCCTACAATAGTGCATTTTACTGGAAATCCACCACTGGTATTGAAGTGCTTACACAGCTGGAAAAAAACACACCTCACCACTGACTGATAAAACCTTGACAAACCCAAACTTTTTCTTAAATTGGTCAATTTTTAACACAACAGTCTTGTGAAATCAACTCTGCTTCAGAGAGCGCCAAAAAGGGAGGAGCGAATGGAAAAACTGTCCTTTGTTAATCTTTTTCCATTATTGTGTTGTTCTCTTCGATGAACTATATTACACTTAAATCTGATGAAAGCAGGTTTCCCTAACATCAAGGTCGTTATATATCTAATTTGCTACCTGACAGTTATATGAAATTCCTGTTCCTCTTAAGTCGCAGTGGGTGACTGTTATTTGTGCCAAATTCATCCAGTTTACAGTGCGGGGAGAATTTGGTAACAACACACACTTGATATTATTCTGCCCGTGGTCAGGGGAAGCTTTAAGGACAGCATTGTCCTGTGCGTGCAGGCTGACCTACAATTGCTGCTGGCAGCAACCTTTACTGCCAGCAGCACTTTGCATCAGATGGATCCGAGCGTCTTCAGATGCGCTTACTGTGATGGCAGAAGTGACAAAGTATAAAGCGATCTCACTGTCACTGACCCGAGGGTCAGCTAATGTCCCTTTATGTTTTAAAAAAAACTTTCTTGGACCATGTTGTATTCGACAAGACACTTTTCTCAAAAATAAATTGTTTAAGGGTAATTTAAATTAACTTTTTGAATTAATTTTATTGTGTAAATTGGAATTCCTGATTAATACATTGTCAAAATCCTACTTGTTCTTAACTTCAACACGAATGAGGATTTTTCTCTAGTCCAAAGCCTGTGCTAACTGCAGTATTACAAGACGCTTTAAACAAATGTAATTACTTTATATTGAGGACAGTGTGGCCCACTCATTATCTGAAGAGGACATCGTTTTGCAAAGTATTAGGATCAACAATAACTTCCACAAGATTACAAAATTAACAGACGAATTCAATTTGTAACTGTTTTATAAAATTATTATTTAAGTAGCATGCCAGTCATGCTGATAATATTCAAAATATTTTCGAAATCCACTTGACACAACACAAAATATTGCAAACACTGTGTAAAAAAACAATTGAGTGTTAAATTTACAGAGTTCTTACTGGATCCGCAAGCGTGGGGCCCCAGGTCTCTCTCGTCTCTTCTTCATTGCTGGATTATACGACACCTTCGCAGCCAGAGAAACTAAGCTGTCCTGGTAATACCATCATAAGACTGACATCACTCAGGGAAATACTGGCAGCTGCTTTTTGTGCGATAGGGGCAGTCAGTACGAAGTTAGTTCAACCCTGACAGGCAATCAGCATATTTTACGAACCATCGGAGCCACCTATTGTATGTCTGGAAAAATACAACCATCACTTTACGAGGTTGCCACTCTAATTACAATCATATTCCTGCTGATCCTAAATGTACTACTGCACTAACATTTAAGACACAGAACCAACTTCACTAATTCCCTCAACTCATGCAGAGGATCTACCAGTCTACTCACCAACAGCACAACAACTCTAGCTAAAATTAGAAAGGAACAGCCGCCTGAATGGCAGTACAAATTGACTTTTAAACAAATCAATCCAGTCTGCTGTCCAGACAGAGAACGCAATTTGGGATGAAGGAGATTTCACGATCCTATTAACAGTCAGAGACGAAGGGGAGGAGTAAATGCAAGGTTCAAGTAGCCAATTGTTGTCACAGCTATGGTAACACCTCTGATATTCTGTTCAAGATTAGCTAATGATTTTCTATGGATTGCGTAATTAAGCCAAAATATATAATTACACACTTGCTGAAAAACATTGTTTGCTTTCATATCCTTTACTAAAATAAATTTACAGGCAAACAAGTGTTGGGCCTGAAACTGCTTCAAATGTTTTTTTTTTTAAATCAGCTATTTAAAACCAGTACCCTGTAACAGTACAGCTGGACTACATAAAGTATGAATTAAAATACTAACAATTAATTAATAAACACATGCACAATCTTAGTCCAAGAGGTTGATGAAAGTTTCAACCAATGTCCTATTTATATGAATAAAGTGACATGAATCCACAGGAATCTATTTTACTCCCCTCAACTCCAGGTCTAAGCCGTTATTTTGCATAGCTGTAGACATTGGAGTTTGGACCTGAAGCAACATGCTGCATGGCTGCGCAGAATGTAACAGGTAGTGGCACTTACTAAAATGCTGTTGTCCCAGCTCTTGTAAAAGTATGGCCTGCACTTCTGAGGTGGAACACTATTCAAATGTGGATATGGATCAACATTCAGAAAAGGAGATCCATTTAATTTAACTTCTTTCATAAGAAGCAATGGATAAATCAATTCTGCTGGTTTGAGAGAGCTAACAAGTCTAACTTTTCAGGTGTACCCAATATTTCACATATTGTTTTCGGGTGCAAGAATTAGACTCATTTTCGCTCACAACTTCTCCCCACCCCCATAAAGTCATTATAATACACATGAAAAAGTAATAATGTGGACTGCGACTTTTAACCTCAAGATGATGGTATCACAGGGCATGTTCTGAAGCATTTAAAACTGTTCACTGGTTAATAACCTGTTCAGTAAATACACTATTCATGCGTGAGTCCGGGGTCAGCGAGAGGCCTATAAAGGCCGCGAGTTCAGCAGTCGGGAGGTGCGTCGCTGAGGCGTGAGTCCGGGGTCAGCGAGAGGCCCAGCCGGTGCAGCGACAGGCAGAAGGCAAAAAAGTAGAAAGAAATAGAAAGGTGACGTCACAGCCAAGGGGGTAAGTGATTGGCTGGTGATTGGTAAGTAGTTTTTCTTTTTTCTTTTCTATATCAGTGAATAACATTTAGCATTGCTGTTGCCAATTTAAGTGTATCTAAGGGTTAATTCAAGGCAGGAGAGCTCGGACACGTGTTATGCTCCTCCTGTACCATGTGGGAAATCAGGGACGCCTCCAGTGTTCCTGACGACTACGTGTGCGGGAAGTGTATCCACCTCCAGCTCCTGACTGACCGCGTTGCAGAGTTGGAGCTGAGGGTGGATTTACTCTGGAGCATACACGATGCTGAGAATGACGTGAATAGCACGTTTAGTGAGTTGGTCTCACCGCAGGTAAAGGGTACAAAGCCAGATAGGGAATGGAAGTCCAACAGGAAAAGCAGTGCAAGGAAGGTAGTGCAGGGATCCCTTAGTACTGTTGAGGGGGATGACTCATCAGGAGGGAGCAGCAGCAGCCAAGTTCATGGCACCGTGGCTGGCTCTGCTGCACAGGAGGGCAGGAAAAAGAGTGGGAGAGCGAAAGTGATAGGGGATTCAATTGTAAGGGGAATAGATAGGCGTTTCTGCGGCCGCAACCGAGACTCCAGGATGGTATGTTGCCTCCCTGGTGCAAGGGTCAAGGATGTCTCGGAGCGGGTGCAGGACATTCTTAAAAGGGAGGGTGAACAGCCAGTTGTCGTGCTGCATATAGGTACCAATGACATAGGTAAAAAAACAGGATGAGGTCCTACGAGGCGAATTTAGGGAGCTAGGAGCTAAATTAAAAAGTAGGACCTCAAAAGTAGTAATCTCAGGATTGCTACCAGTGCCACGTGCTAGTCAGAGTAGAAATTGCAGGATAGCTCAGATGAATACGTGGCTTAAAGAGTGGTGCAGAAGGGAGAGATTTAAATTCCTGGGACATTGGAACAGGTTCTGGGGGAGGTGGGACCCGTACAAACCGGACGGTCTGCACCTGGGCAGGACCGGAACCAATATCCTAGGGGGAGTGTTTGCGACTGCTGTTGGGGAGGAGTTAAACTAATATGACAGAGGGAAATAAAAAGGAGGCAGAAGCAAAAGATAGAAAGGAGAATAGTAAAAGTGGAGGGCAGAGAAACCCAAGGCAAAAAACAAAAAGGGCTACATTACAGCAAAATTCTAAAGGGGCAAAGTGTGTTAAAAAAACAAGCCTGAAGGCTCTGTGCCTCAATGTGAGGAGTATTCGGAATAAGGTGGATGAATTAACTGCGCAGATAGCAGTTAACGGATACGATGTGATTGGCATCACGGAGACATGGCTCCAGGGCGACCAAGGCTGGGAACTCAACATCCAAGAGTATTCAGCATTTAGGAAGGATAGACAGAAAGGAAAAGGAGGTGGGGTGGCATTGCTGGTTAAAGATGAAATCAATGCAATTGTAAGGAAGGACATTCGCCTGGATGATGTGGAATCGGTATGGTGGAGCTGCGGAAGTCCAATGGGCAGAAAACGCTAGTGGGTGTTGTGTACAGACCACCAAATAGTAGTAGTGAGGTTGGGGACAGCATCAAACTAGAAATAAGGGATGTGTTCAATAAAGGTAAGCAGTAATTATGGGCGACTTTAATCTGCACATTGATTGGGCTAACCAAACTGGTAGCAATGCGGTGGAGGAGGATTTCCTGGAGTGTATTAGGGATGGTTTTCTAGACCAATATGTTGAGGAACCAACTAGAGAGCTGGCCATCCTAGACTGGATATTGTGTAATGAGAAGGAACTAATTAGCAATCTTGTTGTGCGAGGCCCTTTGGGGAAAAGTGACCATAATATGGTAGAATTCCTTATTAAGATGGAGAGTGACAAAGTTAATTCGGAAACTAGGGTCCTGAACTTAAGGAAAGGTAACTTCGACAGTATGAGGTGTGAATTGGCTAGAATAGACTGGCAAACGATACTAAAAGGGTGGATAAACAATGGCAAACATTTAAAGATCACATGGATGAACTTCAGCAAATGTACATCCCTGTCTGGAGTAAAAATAAAACTGGGAAGGTAGCTCAACCATGGCTAACAAAGGAAATTAAGGATAGTGTTAAAGCCAAGAAAGAGGCATATAAATTGGCTTGAAAAAGCAACAAACCTGAGGACTGGGAGAAATTTAGAATTCAACAGAGGAGGACTAAGGGTTTAATTAAGAGGGGGAAAATAGAATACGAGAGGAAGCTTCCAGGGAATATAAAAACTGACTGCAAAAGCTTCTATAAATATGTGAAGAGAAAAAGATTAGTAAAGACAAACATAGGTCCCTTGCAGTCGGATTCAGGTGAAATTATAATGGAGAACAAAGAAATGGCAGACCAATTGAACCAATACTTCGGTTCGGTCTTCACGAAGGAAGATACAAATAACCTTCCGAAGGTACAAGGGGACAGTGGGTCTAGTGAGAAGGAGGAACTGAAGGATAATCTTCTTCGGCAGGAAATTGTGTTCGGGAAATTGATGGGATTGAAGGCTGATAAATCCCCGGGGCCTAATAGTCTGCATCCCAGAGTGCTCAAGGAAGTGGCCCTCGAAATAGTGGATGCATTGGTGATCATTTTCCAACAGTCTATCGACTCTGGATCAGTTCCCATGGACTGGAGGGTAGCTAATGTAACACCACTGATTAAAAAAGGGAGAGAAAACGGGTAATTATAGACCGGTTAGCTTGACATCAGTAGTGGAAAAATGTTGGAATCGATCATGAAGAACGAAATAGCAGCGCATTTGGAAAGCGGTGACAGGATCAGGCCAAATCAGCATGGATTTATGAAAGGGAAATCGTGCTTGACAAATCTTCTGGAATTTTTTGAGGATGTAACTAGCAGAGTGGACAAGGGAGAACCAGTGGATGTGGTGTATTTGGACTTTCAGAAGGCTTTTGACAAGGTCCCGCACAAGAGATTGTTGTGCAAAATCAAAGCACATAGGATTGGGGGTAATATACTGACGTGGATAGGGAACTGGTTGGCAGACAGGAAGCGGAGAGTCGGGATAAACGGGTCCTGTTCAGAATGGCAGGCAGTGACTAGTGGAATGCCGCAGGGCTCAGTGCTGGGACCCCAGCTCTTTACAATATACATTAACGATTTGGATGAAGGAATAGAGTTAATATCTCCAAGTTTGCAGATGACACTAAACTGGGTGGCAGTGTGAGCTGTGAGGAGGACGCTAAGAGACTGCAGGGTGACTTGGACAGGTTAGGTGAGTGGGCAAATGCATGGCAGATGCAGTATAATGTGGATAAATGTGAGGTTATCCATTTTGGTGGCAAAAACACGAAGGCAGAATATTATCGAAATGGCGGCAGACTAGGAAAAGGGGAGGTGCAACGAGACCTGGGTGTCATGGTTCATCAGTCACTGCAAGTAGGCACGCAGGTACAGCAGGCGGTAAAGAAGGCAAATGGTATGTTGGCCTTCATAGCTAGGGGATTTGAATATAGAAGCAGAGAGGTCTTACTGCAGTTGTACAGGGCCTTGGTGAGGCCTCACCTGGAATATTGTGTTCAGTTTTGGTCTCCTAGTCTGAGGAAGGACTTCTATTCTTGCTATTGAGGGAGTGCAGCGAAGGTTCACCAGACTGATTCCATGGATGGCTGGGCTGTCATATGAGGAGGGACTGGATCAACTGGGCCTTTATTCACTGGAGTTTAGAAGGATGAGAGGGGATCTCATCGAAGCATAAGATTCTGACGGGACTGGACAGGTTAGATGCGGGAAGAATGTTCCCGATGTTGGGGAAGTCCAGAACCAGGGGACATAGTTTTAGGGTAAGGGGTAGGCCATTTAGGACTGAGATGAGGAGAAACTTCTTCACTCAGAGTTGTTAACCTGTGGAATTCCCTGCCACAGAGAGTTGTTGATGCCAGTTCACTCGATATATTTAAGAGGGAGTTAGATATGGCCCTTAGGGTTAAGGGGATCAAGGGGTATGGAGAGAAAGCAGGAAAGGGGTACTGAAGGAATGATCAGCCATGATCTTATTGAATGGCGGTGCAGGCTCGAAGGGCCTATTTGTCTATGTTTCTTCATGCCAGTGTGTTTAAGGATGCAGTTGCACCATCACTTTCACTTGACGTAAAGATTTTGGCAGCACATCAGTGCAAAACAGCTCTGGAATCAAGTCCCAATCTTAAGTAGAGTGGCATTGACAGCACCTCAACAAACGCCATCTCACACCACTTGGGCTCGAGATCTTCGGGAGTGCAACGGGGGAGTTAAACCCGGTGTCCTGGGCCAATATTTATCCCTCAATCAACATAACAAAAAACAGATTGTCTGGTCATCATCACTTTGCTGCTTGTGGGAGCTTGCTTGTGCGCAAATGGGCTGCCGTGTTTCCTACATTACAGCAGTTTCCTACATTACAGCAGTGTCAAGTCTCGGGCCTTCTATTGAACTATTCAGACACTTTATAAGCTTCTGTTCAAAGTACTCTGTGTTTTATTAAAAAAATCATAGTCTGTACAGATTTTTTTGTTTCAGTAAAAACATCATGTTCTTACCAGCATGGAGACCATCCGGGTTTTCCCTGTGGCTTGGTCACACTGGTGATATACCAACAGGAAGTGCCCCAGAGCAGATCCACAAAAAAGAGCGTGATTTGAAATCTGACAGCGCGCTACTCCAGAGCCTTCCAATTGCTATCACGCTCAAGACTGGGAAATCTGTACTCCCAATCTGTAGCATGATGTGTCAGGGTCAGATGGCCCTGAAGTAGCTCTCAGGTCAATTTGAGGAAACACCTGCTTGTGCTTACTATGCAGCTGCTGCAAGATGTCACCAGAACAGCCAGCAAGCAGTAAGAGAGACCTGACTTTAAGTCTTCACGTCTGCAAGTCATTTTTACGAAAATCTCAAAATAGATTACTGCTTTCTCCTAAAAGAAAACCTCCTCCTCCACTTTACTTCCCTCTTTAAATACGAAAGACCGCAAATAATGAAATTGATCTTTTGGGCATCATACATAAAGCAGGATAGTTAGAAGAAATCAGGTACAAGTGCCGATGATGTTTTTCAAGAGGACATTAACCAAAATTGGCATAGTTCCTGCAGCTCATGCCTATCCATTTTTAATCAGTACAAAATAAGAAAATGTAGAGCTGGGTTAAAAAGGTTAGAAAATACATTCTTTTTGCCAAATGAAAGCGACCTCTGGAACTGATCGCAGCAAGTATGACAATGCTACAGGCCTTCAGACGCAAGCAAGACGAATTCCTGTAAGAAGGCGGCATCCCGAGTTCAATGTTCCCTCTTTTTTTTTCCCTGCACGAGCCCTTTAAATTTGCATCATATTTCTTCCAGCGGCGGCAGCTGGTAAGTGGCCTGCATGGGACCTCGCAATCGGTGTGCAACCTTGGAGTGGAGGGAGAAACATTGCTCGAGTTAGTTCCAGAGAGTGGGGTCAAGTTGCGGCCTGAGTTGCTCCTATTTTTTTGGAGCAACTGGTTTAGAATGGAGTACCTTAGAAATTGCAATTATCGGCATTTAGTTTGTTCAAGTTCTAGTCAGTTAGAACAGTTTCATTTTGGAACGGATTTCTTTTTCCAAAAGGGTGTGCGTCCGGCCACTTACGCCTGTTTTGAAAGTTTAGGCAGTAAAAACTTACTCCAAATTAATCTAGAATGGAGTAAGTGTAGATTTTTGTACGCTTTTAAAAACCTTGCCTACACTTAGAAAATCAGGCGCAGGTTACAAATCAGGCGTAGGGAAGAGATATGGCGGGGGGAGGTGGTGGGGAGAGAAAGGGAAGTTTACAAACATGAAACACATCACTTTTACAAATAAAGAGGCATCAATAATAAATGATAAATAAATCAATAAATCAACCAATAAATCAAACAAAAAAAATAAAAAATAATTTTTAAAAAAAAATAAATAAATAATTATGTTTCTACTCACCGAATGCACCAGGAGCCCTCCAACAGCGTGCTGGGACAGGCCCCAGCCCCCCACCCCCCTACTGTGTCTCTCTCTGTCAGTGTGTCTCTGTGTTTCTGACAGTGAGGGGAGGGAGTGGGGGAAAGGAGAGAGGGGGAGGGGGAAAGGAGAGAGGGGGAGGGGGAAAGAAGAGAGGGGGAGGGGGAAGGAGAGAGGGGGAGGGGGAAGGAGAGAGGGGGAGGGGGAAGGAGAGAGGGGGAGGGGGAAGGAGAGAGGAGAGGGAGGGGAGAGGGAGAGGGGAGGGAGGGGAAGGAAGACACGGTGTGGGGAAGATAGGGGGGGAAGAGGGGGGGAAAGAGGGGAGGGGGGGAGAGGGGGAAGAGGGGGGAAAGAGGGGAGGGGGAGAGAGGGGGGAGAAGGGAGGGAGGGGGGGAAGAGGGGAGGAAGGGGGGAAGAGGGGAGGAAGGGGGGAAGAGGGGAGGAAGGGGGGGAAGAGGGGAGGAAGGGGGGGGAAGAGGGAAGGGAGGCAGGGGGAACAGGGGAAGGAGGGGGGAAAGAGGGGAGGGAGGGGGGAAAGAGGGGAGGGAGGGGGGAAAGAGGGGAGGGAGGGGGGAAAGAGGGGAGGGAGGGGGGAAGAGGGGAGGGAGGGGGGAAGAGGGGAGGGGGGGAAGAGGGGAGGGAGGGGGGTAGAAGGGAGGGAGGGGGGTAGAGGGGAGGGAAGAGGGGTTGGAGGGAAGAGGGGTTGGAGGGAAGAGGGGAGGGGGAAGAGGGGAGGGGGAAGAGGGGAGGGGGAAGAGGGGAGGGGGAAGAGGGGAGGGGGAAGAGGGGAGGGGGAAGAGGGGAGGGGGAAGAGGGGAGGGGGAAGAGGGGAGGGGGAAGAGGGGAGGGGGAAGAGGGGAGGGGGAAGAGGGGAGGGGGAAGAGGGGAGGGGGAAGAGTCGAGGGGGAAGAGTCGAGGGGGAAGAGGGGAGGGGGAAGAGGGGAGGGGGAAGAGGGGAGGGGGAAGAGGGGAGGGGGAAGAGGGGAGGGGGGGGAAGAGGGGAGGGGGGGGAAGAGGGGAGGGGGAAGAGGGGAGGGAGAAGAGGGGAGGGAGAAGAGGGGAGGGGGAAGAGGGGAGGGAGAAGAGGGGAGGGGGAAGAGGGGAGGGGGAAGAGGGGAGGGGGAAGAGGGGAGGGGGAAGAGGGGAGGGGGAAGAGGGGAGGGGGAAGAGGGGAGGGGGAAGAGGGGAGGGGGAAGAGGGGAGGGGGAAGAGGGGAGGGGGAAGAGGGGAGGGGGAAGAGGGGAGGGGGGGGAGGGGGGAGGGAAGAAGGGGGGGAGGGAAGAAGGGGGGAGGGAAGAAGGGGGGGGAAGAAGGGGGGGGAAGAGGGGGGGAGGGGGGAAGAGGGGGGGGAGGGGGGAAGAGGGGAGGATTGGGGGGTGGAGAGGGAGGGTTGTGGGAAAGAGGGGAGGATGGGGGGGAGAGGGAAGGGGGGAAAGAGAGGGAAGGGGGGGGTTGTGGGAAAGAGGGGAGGATGGGGGGGAGAGGGAAGGGGGGAAAGAGAGGGAAGGGGGGGAAAGAGAGGGAAGGGGGGGAGAGAGAGCGAAGGGGGGGAAAGAGAGCGAAGGGGGGAAAGAGAGGGAAGGGGGGAAAGAGAGGGAAGGGGGGGAAAGAGAGGGAAGGGGGGGAAAGAGAGGGAAGGGGGGGAAAGAGAGGGAAGGGGGGAAAGAGAGGGAAGGGGGGAAAGAGAGGGAAGGGGGGAAAGAGAGGGAAGGGGGAAAGAGAGTGAAGGGGGGAAAGAGAGTGAAGGGGGGGAAAGAGAGGGAAGGGGGGGAAAGAGAGGGAAGGGGGGAAAGAGAGGGAAGGGGGGAAAGAGAGGGAAGGGGGGAAAGAGAGGGAAGGGGGGAAAGAGAGGGAAGGGGGGAAAGAGAGGGAAGGGGGGGAAAGAGAGGGAAGGGGGGGAAAGAGAGGGAAGGGGGGGAAAGAGAGGGAAGGGGGGGAAAGAGAGGGAAGGGGGGGAAAGAGAGGGAAGGGGGGAAAGAGAGGGAAGGGGGGGAAAGAGAGGGAAGGGGGGGAAGAGAGGGAAGGGGGGAAAGAGAGGGAAGGGGGGGAAAGAGAGGGAAAGGGGGGAAGAGAGGGAAGGGGGGGAAAGAGAGGGAAGGGGGGGGAAGAGGGATAAGAGAGAGAGAGGAGAGGGGAGGGAGAGAGGAGAGGGGAGGGAGTGGAGGGGAGAGGGGAGGGGAGGGTGGGAAGGAAGAGGAGAGGGAGGGAAGGGAAGGGAGAGGAGAGGAGAGGGAGGGAAGGAAGACGGGAGGGAAGGAAGACGGGAGGGAAGGAAGACGGGAGGGAAGGAAGACGGGAGGGAAAGGAGAGGGGAGGGGGTGGGGAGAGAGGAGAGGGAGTAGGCTGAACAGGCCCGGCCGACGTGAAGAAGCCGGGCCGAAGACTTTGGGCGGGGCCCGCCGAAGGAAGAGGGAGCGGACCAGACTTAGGGGGTGTGGGGGCGGTGGGCAGGAGCCGAACGGGAGGGGCGGGGAGTGGGCAGCGGAGGGGGGCGATCGGGCAGCGGAGCGGGAGTGTGGGGGTTGGGGTGGGGGGTGGCGTGAGAGAGCCAGAGGGAGTGTGAGCTGAACAGGGGGGAAGCCGGAGGCACAGCCAGAGCAGGAGCTGGAGGAGGGAGGTGCAGCCTGATCTTCGCCACCCCAGTGAGCCTATTCGGCCAGGGCTCGGGGCGGCGTGCTTCGGGCCCCTCCCACACAGTTTCAGGCGCCTGGAGCTATTGCACATGCGCGTCCACTGTAGCGCGCATGTGCAGAGGTCCTAGCACTGTTTTCAGCGCAGTGACCTGGCTCCGCCCCCCACAGCTTGTGCTGCACCATGCCGAGGGCTTGGATCGACCTGAGGGAGTGGAGAATACCGAGGTAAGTTTTCGGCGCTGTTTTGAGCGCGGAAATCAGGCGTGGCAACGCGCAGCCCGAAACCTGACCCCAGAAAGTGGGGCTAGCAATGATTAGTCTTATCAGTTACTGCAGTTTTCTGGAGCTTGCTTGATCACCTTCAGGAGTTGGAGAGGAATTTCCCATAGTTATTTCCTAAAATGGCCTCGGGTTCTTCCTCTTTCTTTGCCCCTCCCAGGAGATCGCATGATTGGTGGGAGTGGGTTAAAGGAGCATGTCGGCTGCACCATGTCTGGAAGGGACGGGACAGGCCAGATGGACCAGTCTTTTCTACCCTCCCTTTTTCATATGTTCATATATTGGCAATGATGTATACTGCATCACACCTGCTTCACCCCACAAGGAAATCAACAACAACTTGCATTTATATATCGCCTTTAACGTAGTAAAACATCCCAAGGCGCTTCACAGGAGCATTAGCAAACACAATTTGACTCCAAGCCACACAAGGAGATAGTAGAACAGGGCTTGGTCAAAGAATTAGGTTTTAAGGAGCGTCTTAAAGAAGGAAAGAGAGGTCGTGAGTCAGAGCAGTTTCGGGAGGGAATTCCAGAGCTTCGGGCCTAGGCAGCTGAAGGCACAGCTGTCAATGGTGGAGTGATTAATGTAAGCACTCCCTTCCAACAGTACATTCCTGCATGTCCTCTCAGCACCTCCAATACTAGTTTAATCCTTATCTACCACTCCATTGGCAGTTCCTTTTTCAGCCATTCGACCCCTGCCTTTTTTGAACGTTTTCCCTAAATCCCTGACACCTCACTCCTGGTCTGAAAAAGGATGCTTTTCAGCTGTGCTTTCGAATCCACCCTTTTTCCGTTTTCTTCCTCACTTTTCCTCTCCTGCAGTGTCAACACTTCTCCCCCCACTCATTCTCACATCATTCTGTGTGTAAACAGAAATGGTGTTGTAGCTATAAGGAAAAGCTAGAAAAGGCAAATCTGCTTTATTTGAAAGTGAGTGTTTCAATTTCCAAGTTTTTAAAAGTGCCTCTCTTTCAAAGGTTTCGGAGCAGCTTTCGTAAATGGATCTTGTCCCCTACCTTTTTCAATAATCTTCCCTGGCAGATGTGCGTGACCTATAGGATTAACAATTACCTCAATTGTAATCATCTCCACACCGTATTAATCGTTGACGGAAGCTATAATAAGTCTTTGAAACTAGTAGAGTGTTAAACTCAGGCCAAAATTTCAAGCTAAATAACTAATAAATAGAAGTAAAAGAGAGAATTACAGCACCAAAAGAACTAGGCAAATATTTGAACAGTACAATAATCAAATTTAGATGAGCTATGTCCTTCAGGGGTTATTTTACCTTTTTCAGTGTTTTGTCCTGAAGCAGTGAAAGAGCTTTGAAAAAGATAGAGAGATAGAGAGATAGACAGAGAGATAGATAGATAGATAGATAGAGAGATAGATAGATAGATATATATATAGAGAGAGAGAGAGAGAGAGAGAGAGAGAGAGAGAGAGAGAGATCGATAGATAGATAGATAGATAGATAGATAGATAGATAGATACTCAATGTGAATCGTGATGCACAAAGCACCAGCCGTTGCATCATGAAGATCTCCTGCTGACTCTAGAATCAACTACAGTACTGGCAACAAAAGTCCTGGTTTTAGCCTTTGATAAAACAATGATCAGCCAACACAACAAAAGTCAACATTCAGAGATACAATTCAAAGTATATGTAAGTAACATTCGCTTTTTCTGTTTAACATAAATTTACAAGATCGAATCAACAGGAAGACCCATTCACTTAAAGAGCTACAGCACTGGTGAAAATAATTGGTAATTTTTTCTTCAGAAAGGATGAGCTAAATAAGTCATGCATCACTTTTATAGGAACAGGCCATTTAGCCCCTCAAGCCTGTTGCGCCATTCAATGAGATCCCGGCTGATCTGCGACCAAAGTCCATAGACCCATCTTTTCCCCATATCCCTTAATTCCTTTGGTTAACAAAAATCTATCCAAAGTTCCAAACTTCTACCACCCTGTGTGTGTAGAAGTGTTTCCTAAGTTCACTCCTGAAGGGTCTGGCTCTAATTTTTAGACTCTTCCCCCGCCCCCAGGCCCAAGACTCCCCAATCAGCAGAAATGGCTTTCCTTGATCGACCCAATCTGTTCCCTTTAATATTTTGAAAACTTTGATCAAATCGCCCCTTAAACCTTCTAAATTTCAAGCAATACAGTTCTAGTTTGTGTAATCTCTCCTCGTAATTTAACCCCTGGAGTCTGGGTATCATTCTGGTAAACCTATGCTGCACACCCTCCAAGGTCAAAGCATCCTTCTTAAGGTGGGGTGCCCAGAACTGCTCACAGTACTCCAGGTGTGGTCTAACCAGGGCTTTGTATAGCTGTAGCATAACTTCTTCCCCCTTGTATTCTAGTCCTCTTGATATAAAGGCCAGCATTCCATTAGAGTTATTAAATATTTTCTGCATCTGTTCATAACATTTTAATGATCTATGTACCTGGACCCCCAAGTCTCTTTGGATCTCCACTGTTTTAGCTTTTCACCATTGACAAAGTACCCTGTTTTATCCTTTTTAGGTCCAAAGTGGATGACCTCACATATGTCTACATTGAAATTCATTTGCCACTGTTTTGCCCATTAACTTATTCTATCAATATCACTTTGTAATGTTATACTTTCACCTACACTGCCTGCAATGCTGCCTATCTGTGTCATCGGCAAATTTGGATATGGCTTTCTATCTCATCATCTAAATTATTACTAAATACAGTGAATAGTTGAGTTCCCAACACAGATCCCTATGGCCACATCCTGCCAATTAGAGTGCCTGCTCGTTATCCCGACTGTCTCCTGCCGCTCAATTTCCTAACCACGTTTTGCCTTAAATTCCATGGGCTTTGACCTTAGTTAATAGTCTCTTACGAGGGACCTTATCTGGAGGTCCATAGAAGTGACATCCATAGACATTCCCTGTCCACAGGTTTGACAGGCATGACGAACCTTTTCCATGCTGGCTCTCTCTGATCAGTTGACATTTTTCAAGGTGTTCAGTCATCCTATCCTGAATTATAGACTCCAGTTATTTCCTAACACCAGATGTTAGGCTAACTGGTCTATAATTCCCTGGTTTCCCTCTCTCACCATGCTTAAATAGCGGAGTGACCTGCATAAATTTCCAATCTAAAGTAACAACTCCTGAATCGAGAGAACTTTGGAAGAGTTAAGGAATCTGCAATGTGCTCACCTACTTGCTTTAAAACCCTGGGATGGAAACCATCTGGTGCTGGGGATTTGACAATCTTTAGTGCCAATATTTTCTTCATTACAGTTATTTTATTGTACTTACGTTAATTTTATTGGGTCCATGTCCCTGATTCAATATTATTTTCCCTGGGATGTCTGGCATGCTAGCCTCTTTCTCTACTGTAAATACTGATGCAAAGTAATTATTCAACATGACCACCATTTACTTATCATTGACAATATCACCGTTATCAGTTTACAAGGGGCCAACACTGCTCCTAACCACCCTCTTTTTCCTAATACAACTGTAAAAAAAAATTATTGATTTTGATATCCCTTGTAAGTTTCTTTTCATACTCCCCATTTGTAGTTCTTACTATCTGTTGCATCACCCTTTGCTGTTCTTTGTATTTTTCCCCATTCACCAGAATGCCTTGTATGCCTTTTTCTTTTAGTTTTATGCTGTCCTTTTTACCTCTTTAGTTGTCCATGGCTATTTTTTTGGCAAGTAGAGCTCTTGCCCCTCAGGGATATAAACTGGTTCTGTATCACATTAAATTATTTTTTGAACACCTCCCACTGATCTTCTATCATTGTATCCATTAACATATTTGCCCAGTTTACTATTGACCATCTCTGTCCCATCGCATTAAAGTCAGCCTTACCTAAATCTAGAACCTTCGTAGCTGTTTCGCGTTTCTCCCTTTCAAATACTACGTCGAACTCAATAATGTTAGGATCGCTATTAGATAAAAGTTTGTGCACAGTTAGGCTGTCAACTAAATCTGGCTCATTACTCATTTCTAAATCTAAAATGGCATGCCCCCTTGTTGGTTGTCGGACATATTGTTGCAGAAAACTATCCTGGACACACAAGAAATGCACTACCTTTCTGACTTGTGCGAGCTAGTCTGCTTATCCCAATCTATATGAAAGTTAAAATCCCTGATTAAAACCACTCTGCCTAGGTATTTTGCATCATCTGCAAGTAATGCATTTCAACACAGCTTGCATCATCGCATTCTGTGTAAATTAACAAATCACCTGGGTTTGAAGAAAACAGCAGTCAGAAGTCACGAATAAAATCCAGGCAACCCATGAGGTTTTGAAAACATACCCAGAATTTACTTTTAAAGTTCTCAGATGGATCTTTCGTCATATAAAATGTCTAGAAAATACACAAATCCCAAACTAGATTGGCCAGATGGAAAGAGTACAAATGCTAGCAGTAACCTCTTTATAACAAAAATTCAATTTCTAGAATTTTCTTGCAAATTTCAAGCAAGTTTGGTCAGTTCTTAGACAAGCCACTAGATGGCGACGAACGCATAGCTGAAACTAACTATTTTTACTGCGAGATCGGGAGCTCAAGAATAAGTCATCTATCGCACAGCCCTATCTTTAACCTAATCATCTCATCAATGATTAGCACAGCACATACATTCCAACAGCATGTATGTACTGTGCTATTCATTACTGGACAGATAGTGTTCTGAGAGCCCTGCCCACATGCCTAAATTTCCAGACCAAAATCAGTGCAGACCCTCTTCCAAATGCCACTCTCAGCTATCTGCACATGTTCCTGTTGTGACTGATGGCAATGTGCACTTTGGACAGTGTAATATAGTTCCACCTAGTGGACTACTGCTCCACCTAGTGGACTATTGTGGCAATGCATGCATTGCTGTAAATACAATAAGTTCCTGTGTTAAAAGCCATCTTGTAGTCTGTATGTTTGTGATGTCGTCGAGAATATACCACATTTGGTGATGAAGGATCAGATTTGCTGGATGCCCGAGCTGAAATTTTTGATGCTGGATGATTCTAGCCAAACAACAGAGGTCCTCTGTGTTGCAGAACAGCTAAGAATCCAAGGTAAATGACACTTGGCTGAACTGCCAGAGACCAAATGGCCACGCCTATGGGAATAATAGAGCACTTGGGTGCATTTCAACATGACCGTGAGATGTGCGGAGCGTATGTGGAGCGGCTAGAAATGTTTTTCACTGCAAATAGTATCATTGAAGTCCCCGATGATGAAAACAGTAATCGGGTGGTTTTAGAAAGAAAAGGGGCTATTTTCCTGACTGAAACAGGCCCCGAATTCTGAAAAATTCTGAAAAATGTGCTTGTTCCCATCAAGCCAAAGGACACATCACTTACGGAAATTCTAAGCAAGTTAGAACACCACTACCGTCCTGAGCCCCTTGAAATTGCTGAAAGTTATCATTTTGAAATACAAAAACAATTACCTGATGAGAGTATCAAGGAGTACATTGTAGCATAAAAAAAGCGATCCATTCACTGTCTTTTGGGAAACTTTCAGGACCGAGCATTGCGTGACCACTTTGTTTGTGGGATGAAGCAATCAGAAGAAAGTTGTTGACAACTCCTAACTTGACTTTTGATTTAGCTTTGTCAGACAGCTATGTCAATGGATATGGCCAACCAATATTCCCGAGAATTCTGTACCATTTCCAGTTGCCAGACAACCGAGATGAATCGCCTGCAGGTTAAAAGTAAAAGTAAAAGGCAATTGGGCCCCAAGGTCTCAGCAACTGGTAATGGTAACAGAGCATTGAAGTCATGCTATCAGTGCCTGGAGCAACACATTGCTCAAAGTTGTCCATATGTGAAGGCAGTGTGTTTCTTCTGCATGAAAACTGGGCATCTTGCGAAGGCATGCCGACTGAAGAGTAAACTAACTTTCAAGGCTATAAGTAGAAATCCCCAGAGACTACATAGCATGGAAGAAAAGCAACCGGACGAAGAGATACACGGCATCAGGAGCACGAAGATATTTGAAAAGTATCAACATTCAAGTAGATGTTGCAGGAACCAGGATGCCCATGGAAATCGACACTGGTGCATCCGTGAGCATAGTACTAGAATCGCAAGATCTCGACAAATTGCGTGATTTCCCATTGGAGAAATCCAAGACAGAGCTGCAAGGCTACTCGGGAGAGCAAATTCCGATGGTAGGTCGTATCAACATACCGGTGAAATGCAAGGGTCAATTTCAGAGCTTGCCTCTCTTAGTAGTGGCAGGAGACAAGCCTGCCTTACTAGGTGGAAATTGGTTGGGATCACTGAAGCTGGATTGGAGTGAGATTTTGTGTGTT
This sequence comes from Pristiophorus japonicus, assembly GCF_044704955.1. Classification (NCBI taxonomy): domain Eukaryota; kingdom Metazoa; phylum Chordata; class Chondrichthyes; family Pristiophoridae; genus Pristiophorus; species Pristiophorus japonicus. The sequence goes on along the minus strand of NC_091984.1, from coordinate 57,550,930 downwards.
GAAACAAGATTTGCATCGAAGGATGATGTCATCAAGACGTATCCGAAGGTGTTCTGCGAAATAGGCAGTCCGATCCAAGGCTTCGAGGCGAGTGTCAGGGTACAGAAGGATGCTAGACCAGTTTACTGCAAGCCACGTCCCGTACCACATGCACTCAAGGAGAAAGTTGAGCAAGAACTCAAAAGATGAGAGACTGAGAACATTATCTCTAAGATAGATCTGTGTAATTGGGCTACACCCATTGTTGTTGCACCTAAGTCAGATGGCAAGGTAAGGTTGTGTGGTGATTATAAAGTAACCGTAAATCAGTTTCTAGAGGGTAATCTCCCCAATACATTGTTCACAATGCTGATAGGTGGTCAGATCTTCTCAAAGTTGGATCTTACAAATGCCTACTTACAACTTGAACTAGATGAGGAGTCCAAGTCATGCTTGACTATAAATACCCATCTAGGCCTATATCAATTTAATAGGCTACCATTTGGAGTATTTTCCGCCCCCGCCATATTCCAAGGAGTGATGATCCAGATTCTGCAAGGCATTGAAGGGGTAGTATGTTATTTAGATGACATACTAATTTCAGCACCGAACAGGCAAATCCATAATATTGAATGAAGTGCTCAAACGGCTAGAGAAGTATGAGTGACTGCTCACAAGTGTGAGTAATTTCAAAACTCAGTGGAGTACTTAAGGCACAGAGTGGACAAAGATGGGTTACATCCAACCAAGGGAAAGCTGGATGCAATTAAAAATGTACCCACTCCAAAGAATGTCACTGAACTGCGATCATTTTTGGGTCTTTTGAACTATTATGGGAAGTTCCGACCAAATTTGGCTACAGTGTTACATCTACTGAATGAACTGTTGAAAAAACAGCTCCATTGGAAGTGGTCAAAAGAATGCGATACAGCATTCAAGGAGTGTAAAAGCAAATTGGTAGAGAGCACCATGTTAGTTCACTATGACGTATTTAAGGAGATCAAGCTAGCATGTGACACCTCTCCGTATGGAGTTGGGGCAGTGATCTCTCATGTACTACATAGTGGGGAGGAGAGACCAATTGCTTTTGCTTCACACTCAATGCCAGTGAGCGTAATTATGTGCAAATTGAAAGGGAAGCTTTGACATTAATTTTTGGGGTGAAGAAGTTCCACAAATATTTGTAAGTTTACCATCGTTGCAGACCATACGCCCCGGACACCAAACCTCCATCCAAAGTCCCCAGTTCCAACCTTAGCTGCAGCCCAAATGCAGAGATGGGCTTTGATTCGGTCAACATTTACATGTGACATTAAGTACAGATGATCAGCTGATCACAGTAATGCTGATGCTATGTCTTGGTTGCCATCCCCATCATAAGTTACACCTAACAGGGAAGAAGTGTTCTATTTTACATACATTGATGAACAGCCAGTCACAGCTGAAGAAATTGGTAGAGCAACCAAACATGACCCAGTTATGTCAAAGGGTATGATTACATTTCAAATGGGTGGCCCAACCAGGTATCAAAGAAAGATAATCATCCATACTTCGTTATCAGTGGATAAAGATTGTATCAAGTGGGGTGCAAGAATGGTTATCGCAAATAAATTTAGGTCCAAATTATTAGGAGATCTTCATGTCCAGCATCAGTGAATGTGCTTGACCAAGAGTTACTTACGGTGGCAAGTTAGAGATAAAAATATAGAGTGATCATCATCAAAGGCAGTCCCTCGAAATCGGGGAAGACTTGCTTCCACTCCAAAAGTGAGTTCTCAGGTGACTGTACAGTCCAATACGGAATTACAGTCTCTGTTGCAGATGGGACAGACAGTAGATGAAGGAAGGGGTAGATGGGGAGTCTGGTGTGATGCACGCTCCTCCCACTGTCTGTGCTTGATTTCTGCATGCTCTCGATGACAAGATTCGTGGTGCTCAGCGCCCTCCCAGTTGCTCCTCCTCCAGAGCAGACTTGGGTCAGGGATTCCGAGGTGCTGGCAGGGATGTTGCACTTTATCAAGGAGGCTTTGAGGGTGTCCTTGAAACATTTCCTCTGCCCACCGAGGGCACACTTGCCGTGTTGGAGTTCTGCGTCGAGCGCTTGCTTTGGGAGTCTCGTGTCAGGCATGCAGACGATATAGCCTGCTCAACGGAGCTGGTCAAGTGTGGTCAGTGCTTCAATGCTGGGGATGTTGGCCTGAGCGAGAACACTGACGTTGGTGCGTCTATCCTCCCAGTGGATTTTCAGGATCTTGCGGAGGCAGCGCTGATGGTACTTGTCCAGCGCTTTGAGGTATCTACTGTATGTGGTCCATGTGTCTGAGCAATATATAGAGTACATCATTAGTCAGTGTATAACATGTCAATTGGTAAGCAAGAAACCACCATCAGTACTATTACAGCTATGGAATTGGCCTCCCAGGGTGTGGCAAAGATTACATATAGATTTTGCTGAGCGAGAGGACAGCAATTGTTCATGGTTATTGATAGCCATTCGAAATGCGTAGAAGTGTTTCCAATGCAGAAAATAACAAGTGAAACATTGTACAATTTGCGAAGATTATTTTCTTCATATGGCCTCCCAGAAGAAATTGTGTCTGATAATGGACCACAATTTTGATCAGAAGAATTTGTACAGTTCACAAGCAGAAATGATGCGAAACATATCAAGGTTCCACCGTACCACCCTGTTTCAAATGGTGCAGCCGAGCACACAGTACAACTTGAAAACATGCCCTCATCAAGCAAATGTTGGATCCAAATCCAAAGAAATGGCAGTTGTCGCTGGACCACAAATTGGCTAATTTTCTAAATACATATAATATTCCTCATACAACTACAGGCAGAACACCAGCAGAGTTGTTTCTCAAAAGACAGCTACAATCCAGGTTCTCATTGTTGAAACCAAACTTGACAGAGTCAGTAGAAGAGAAACAATTAAGACAGAAAGAGAATCAGGATAGAGGTAGAGTAAGAGAGAGAAGTGTGAAATTAAATCAGAAGGTGAGAGTGAAGAACCATCACCATAAATGGTTAAAGTAGTTACCAGGAAGAATAGTGAAGATTTGTGGTCCTCGCACATATTTGGTCAAGATGTTTGATCATGGATAGGTTAGGTTTGTTCACATTGCTCATATTTTACCGACAGATGTGTAAGGAGTTAAAAGTTGGAATGATTCGATTATTTCTGACTCAACAGATAGTCTCATTACAAGTAGAGTACCAATAGCAAATCCTACATCAGATGTACTAGAAACAAGTCCACGAGAAAGTCGAAATTTACATCAGAGTCCAAGTCAGGCAGACAAACAGTCTGAAGTTGTAGAGAGTTCAAATGTAGATCAAGGGCATCCCTTAGAGGAAAATTTTCCTCAGGATCAGCCTAGTTTGAGTCTAAGTTCAACACCATTTTTTTATGGTTTTGTTCGAGAGCGTAGGTATCCTCTTCGAAACAGAAAACAAATGGCAAAATAAGTCCATAAATTTTATGTATAACCATGCAAGTTATGTATGATGATTGTTGTTATGATGACTACTTTATTATTAATAACTACTTTTATTTATATAGCGCCTTTAACGTAGTAAAACATCCCAAGGCACTTCACAAAAGTGTTACAGAAAAACAGATAAATTTGACACCGAGCCACAGAAGAAGAAATTAAGGCAGATGACCAACAGCTTGTTTAAAGAGGTAGGTTTTAAGGAGCATTTTAATGGAGGAAAGAGAGGTAGAGAGGCATAGAGGTTTAGGGAGGGAGTTCCAGAGCTTAAGGCCCAGGCGGCTGAAGGCACATCCACTGATAGTTGAGCAATTATAATGAGGGATATTCAAGAGGCCAGAATTTGAGGAGTGCAGACATCTTGTGGGATTGTGAGGCTGAAAAAGATGACAGAGATAGGGAGGGACAAGTCCATGGAGTGATTTGTAAACAAGGATGATAAATTTGAAATCAAGGTGTTGTTTAACTGGGAGCCAATGTAGGTAAGAAAGCACAGGGGTGATGGGTGATCGTGACTTGGTACGGGTTGGTACATGGGCTGCTGAGTTTAGGATGACTTCAAGTTGACGTAGTGTAAAATGTGGAAGGCCGGCCAGGAGTGAGTTGGAGTAGTCAAGTCTAGAGGTAACAAAGGGATGAATGAGGGTTTCGGCAGCAGAAGAGCTGAGGCAGGGGCGGAGGCGGACAAAGTGATGGAGTTGGAAAAAGGCGGTTTTAGTTATGCCGTAGAAACTCATTTCAGGGTCAAACATGACACCTAGGTTGTGAACAGTCTTGTTCCCCCACAGATTAATGCTAGGGAGAGGGATAGAGTCAGTGGTTAGGGAACGCAGTTTGTGGCAGGGACCAAAGATAATGGCTTCGGTCTTCCCAATATTTAATTGGAGAAAATTTCTGCTCATCCAGTACTGGATGTCAGACAAGCAATCTGACAATTTAGATACCAAGCTGGGGTCGACACAAGTGGTGGAGAGGTAGAGCTGGGAAGGAGAAGTGTATCGGTCTTCATGGTAGAAAAGCACTAAAAACATCCCAATAGTGGATAATCAAGGGGCTACAGGGAGGGAAGAACTTAATACAATCACGATCACTAATGAAGTAGTACTTGGTTAAATAATGGGACTAAAGGTGGACAAGTCCTCTGGACCTGATGCTTTACATCCTAGAGTATGCAGAGATAGTGGATGCATTGGTTGTAATCCACCAAAATTCCCTAGATTCTGGAGCGGTCCGAGCAGATTGGAAAACCTCAAATGTAACGTCCCAATTTAAAAAAGGAGGCAGATAAAAAACAGAAAACGATAGACCAATTAGCCTAACAGCTGTCGAGGGGAAAATGCTGGAGTCCATTATTAAGGAAGCTGTAGCGGGACATTTGGAAAAGAATGATTCAATCAGGCAGAGTCAGCATGGTTTTATGAAAGGGAAATCATGTTTGACTAATTTGCTGGAATTCTTTGAGGATGTAATGAGCAGGGTGGATAAGGGAGAACCAGTGAACGTGCTGTATTTGGATTGTCAGAAGGCATTCGATAAGGTGCCACATAAGAGGTTACTGCACAAGATAAAAGCTCACGGGGTTGGGGGTAATATATCAATATGGATAGAGGATCGGCTAACAGAAACAGAGAGTTGGGATAAATGGGTCATTTTCCAGTTGGCAGTGACAATCCGCAGGGATTGGTGCTGGGTCCTCAACTATTTATCATCTATATTAATGAGTTGGACGAAGGGACCGAGTGTAATGTAACCAAGTTTGCTGATGATATAAAGATGGGTGGGAAAGCAAATTGTGAGGACACAAAGAATCTGCAAAGGGATATAGACAGGCTAAGTGAATGGGCAAAAATTTGGCAGATGGAGTATAATGTGGGAAAATGTGAGGTTATCCACTGTGGCAGAAATAATAGAAAAGCAAATTATAATTTAAATGGAGAAAAATTGCAAAGTGCTGCAGTAGAGAGAGACCTGGGGGTCCTTGTGCATGAAACACAAAAAGTTAGTATGCAGGTACAGCAAGTAATCAGGAAGGCAAATGGAATGTTGGCCTTTATTGCAAGGGGGATAGAATATAAAAGCAGAGAAGTCCTGCTACAACTGTACAGGATATTTATTGGTGAGACCACACCTGGAGTACTGCGTACAGTTTTGGTATCCATATTTAAGAAATTATATACTTGCGTTGGAGGCTGTTCAGAGAAGGTTCACTAGGTTGATTCCGGAGATGAGGGGGTTGATTTATGAGGATAGGTTGAGCCTATACACATTGGAGTTTGGAAGAATGAGAGGTGATCTTATTGAACCTTATAAGATAATGAGGGGGCTTGACAAGGTGGATGCAGAGAGGATATTTCCACTAAAACTAAAACTAGGGGGACATAGTCTTAGAATAAGGGGCCGCCCATTTAAAACCAAGATGAGGATAAATTTCTTATCTCACAGGGTTATAAATCTATGGAATTCTCTGCCCAGTGAACTGTGGAGGCTGGGTCATTGAATATATTTACGGTGGAGATAGACAGACTTATGAAAGATAAGGGAGTAAAGGGTTATGGGGAGCTGGCAGGGAAATGGAGCTGAGTCCATGATCAGATCAGCCATGATCTTATTGAATGGTGGATCAGGCTCAAGGGGCCAAATGGCCTACTCCTGCTCCTGCTCCTATTTCTTATGTTCTTATGTAATATAGGTTCCACCTAGTGGACTACTGTGGTAATGCAGCCATTGCTGTAAATACAATAAAGGCATCAGGTGACAGGGCACCGAACAAGTCCCTATGTTAAGAGCCATCTTGTAGTCTGTGTGTTTGTGATGTCATAGAGAATATACCACAGGCAGGAATTCTATCTGGACTGGAAATTCCTGCTCAGTGTACAGTTGAGTCAATCGCAGTAGCATGACAAGCATGTAGGTGCACAAGAGTGCTTCCAGTGATGATGGGGGCGGGGGCGGGGGCGGGGGGGGAAAGAGAGCGGGGAGAAGCAAAATTAGGATAGAGAAGGGGAGAGGTGACAGCAGCTCTTTTTAAGAGGGGGAGGGTAAAAGATAGAGGAAATGTCAAGACCAGCTTCCATGTTGGGGGATGGTCTGGGGAGAGAGAGTTTGGTGGAAGGAGGCGAGAAAGAGAGAAGTCAGCAGCACTTCAGGAGGAGGAAGACTAAAGCTGAACTAAGTCAGGGCAATGACCTACCATATATCAGCATTACCTATAGTTTAGGAAAATAGCTGAGTCATGTATATATATAAAGCTCAGTAAACAAATAACCAAGTTAGATGTCAGAAGGTTTTTCTTTTTGCAGAGGGTTATTGACACTTCAAATAAGTCAACCTTTTAATGCAAATTCACTGTGACAGTTCCTTACTGAGACTAATTGTCCTGTGTACAAAAGGTAGGTAGGATTTTTGGGTATGTACATTATCACTGTGATTTACTGAATTCATTTTGACTGCCTTAAGGAGTCGGAGAGGAATTTACCAGATTTCCTCATTCCCCTGAAATGGCCTAGGATTTTAAAAAACTATTTTGCCTCTCTCAGATAAAGGGCTCAATTTTCCCCAAAGCATTTTTTTGGTATACTTGAACAGTTACGCCCGATTTCTTGGGGCCTAAGTACGCCAAAAGAGTGTCTGTGCGCGTACGCGTGCACACCAGGGACCGAGAATGGGACCAGACAGCCTTTGGGCGGGGTTGGAGGTAAGTTGCTGCTATGTATTTTTCAATTCTTTTCGTGTGTCCGGGCATCTGCTGCGCCGATTTCCTTAACTCTCCAGAAGGTTTTTCTGCAGAGGTCACATACGCTGGCCTAAGCACAACTGGAGTAACTCTCAGCTGGCCAAACTTCCCTAAATGGCCAGAATTGGTGTTGGTGGCTAGTTACACCCGCTTTGGCTGAAAAAAAAACTGACCTAAAAATATCGTAACTGAGTTACGCTGGTGCAAATTGATTGGGGCAACTTTAGTTTTTCAACTTAGGCCTAAAAGAGCAGCCTGCTCCAAAAAAACGGCGCAAATTCACTGGGGAAAATTGAGCCCTATATGGCTGCTGGTAGAGCAGTTGTGGTGCTTAGTTGTACTTTGACTGCTTGGGACCAGTCCAATAGACGAGCCGATCTTTTCCAGTCAGTCTTTTTGTATGTTCGTATGCTGTTCATATATAAAGGAGTCAACCAAAATAATGTCAAACCAAATCCCCAAACAACCCTCTGTTGCTAATCCCCAAATGCACAAGGTGATTTCTTGCTGGAACAATCTGGACAGATAGCATTTTGTGTTAAAAACTATTCTATTTAATCTGCACTAGTAATCTCGCGAAACCACATCTTGAGCGTTATTTCCTTCCTGGGGCACAATGTATTTAGGGCTGAAATTTGCAGTCAGAGACGTACCTCCGGAGTACGCCTCCAACCCGAAAAAAAAATACGAACATACCGACTGGCTCCCAGCCTTCGGAGTCTTCGTGTCCTGGGCCCGCAGGCGGACGTCTGCGTAAAGGCCCACGGGTCTCAGGGACACAGACAGTTCGGAAGCATTGTAGGATCACGTGGGCCAGGTCAACCAATTAGAAAGGGGGATTCCTCATAAGCTTATGGGGATTTCATTTATCAACAGAATCCCCATAAGCATATGAGAAATCTCCAAATAAAGAAATAATTAACATAACTAATAAAATTAAATATTCCCATGTTCAAAATTAATTAAATGTTCCTTTAATTAAGCATTTAAAATAAAAATGTAATTTTTTGAAAAATAATTTTAAACATTTTAATCCGGGCCAAAATTTACGTAAACTAATTTTAAATGTTTTTGTATGTTTTGATCATTTTTAAAATGTTAGTTTCTCATTTATTTTAACAGGTACGCTGGCCCAACTCTGCACCAGCGAAAGTGTTTTTGGGGTGTATGTAGACGATCTGTCAAAGTGAACCTTGACAGATTGCAAGTTCCTGGTTCTTGCACATATGGAAACTTGAAACTTGCAGGGCCATTCTAAGGGCTAACAACGACCATCAGGAAGAGCAGTGGAAGAAAGGGAGAGCAGGGGTCCCCTGCGGTCATCTCCCACCAAAACAGATATACCACTTTGGATACTGTTGGGGGAGATGGCTCATCAGGGGAAGGCAGCAGCAGCCAAGTCCATGACACCAGGGCTGGCTCTGCTGTACAGGAGGTCAGGAAAAAGAGTGGGAAAGTATCGTGATAGGGGATTCGATTGTAAGGGGAATAGAAGGGCATTTCTGAAGCCGCAAACGAGACTCCAGGATGGTATGTTGCCTCTCTGGTGCAAGGGTCAAGGATGTCTCAGAGCGACTGCAGCACATTCTGGAGGGGGAGGATGAACAGCCAGCTGTCGTGGTACATATCGGTAAAAAACAGGATGAGGTCCTACAAGCTGAATTTAGGGAGCTAGGAGCTAAATTAAAAAGCAGGACCTCAAAGGTAGTAATCTCAGGATTGCTACCAGTGCCACATGCTAGTCAGAGTAGGAATTGCAGGATAGCTCAGATGAATGCGTGGCTTGAGGAATGGTACAAGGGGGAGGGATTCAAATTCCTGGGACATTGGAACCAGTTCTGGGGGAGGTGGGACCAGTACAAACCAGATGGTCTGCATCTGGGCAGGACTGGAACCGATGACATCGGGGGAGTGTTTGCGAGTGCTGTTGGGGAGGGTTTCAACTAAAATGGCAGGGGGTTGGGAATCTATGCAGGGAGGCAGAAGAAAGTAAAAAGGGGGCAGAAACAAAAGGTAGGAAGGAGAAAAGCAAGAGTGGAGGGCAGAGAAAACAAGGGCAAAAATCAAAAAGGGCCACATTACAACATAATTCTAAAAGGAAAAAGGGTGTTCAAAAAAACAAGCCTGAAGGCTCTGAGTCTCAATGCGAGGAGTATTCGTAATAAGGTGGATGAATTTACTGCACAGATAGACGTTAACGGATATGATGTAATTGGGATTACATAAGCAGATAAGAAATAGGAGCAGGTGTAGGCCATTTGGCTCCTCGAGCCTGCTCCGCCATTCAATAAGATCATGGCTGATCTGATCATGGACTCGGCTCCACTTCACTGCCCTCTCCCCATAACCCTTTACTCCCTTATTGCTGAAAAATCTGTCTATCTCCGCTTAAATATATTCAATGACCTAGCCTCCACAGTTCCCTTGGGCAGAGAGTTCCATTGATTTACAACAGAGAAGAAATTCATTCTCATTTCAGTTTTAAATGGGCACCCCCTTATTCTGAGACTATGTCCCCGAGTTTTTAGTTTCCCCTATGAGTGGAAATATCCTCTTCGCATCCACCTTGTCGAGCCCACTCAGTGGCCCCAAGTTTCCACATGATTTGCTCCTGATTTTTAGGAGCAACTGGTGTAGAACTGAGTATCTTAGAAATCGGAATTCTCGTCATTTAGCTTGCTCCAGTTCTAGTCAGTTAGAACAGTTTCACTTTGGAACAGAATTTTTTTTTCAAAAGGGGGCGTGTCCGGCCACTTACGCCTGTTTTCAAAGATTTGGCAGTGAAAACTTACTCCAAACTAACTTAGAATGGAGTAAGTGAAGATTTTTGTACGCTCGAAAAAACCTTGTCTACACTTTAGAAAATCAGGTGTAGGTTACAAATCAGGCGTAGGGAATGGTGGGGGGGGGGGGGGGTGTTTAAAGGGAAGTTTACAAACATTAAACACTTCAGTTTTACAAATAAAGAGCCATCATCAATAATAAATTATAAATAAATCAATAAATCAACCAATAAATCAATCAAAAAAAATTAATAAGAAATATATATTTTTTAAATCAATAAATAAAACATTTTCTACTTACCGACTGCAGCACCGGGAGCCCTCCAACAGCGTGCTGGGATGCCCCCCTCAGTGTGTCTCTGTCAGTGTCTCTATCTCTCTGTCTGTCTGTGTGTCTCTCATTTTCTGTCTGTCAGTGTCTGTGTTTCTGACAGCGAGGGGAGGGGGAGGAGGGGGGTAGAGGGAGAGAGGGGGGGGTAGAGAGAGGGAAGGGGGAGAAGGGGGAGGGATGGAGGAGAAGGGGGAGGGATGGGGGAGAAGGGGGTAAAGGGGAGAAAGGAGATGGAGGGGAAAGGAATTGGGGGGGGAAGGAGATTGGGGGGGGAAGGAGATTCGGGGGGGGGAGGAGATTGGAGGGGGGGAGGAGATTGGGGGGGGGAGGAGATTGGGGGGGGGGAGGAGATTGGGGGGGGGGGAGATTGGGGGGGAGGAGATTTGGGGGGGAGGAGATTGGGAAGGGGGGAGGAGATTGGGGGGGGTGGGGGGGGAAGGAGAAGGGGGAGGGAGGCTGAACGGGCCGAGCCCGAGACTTCGGGCAGGGCCTGTCCCGAGCACCAGATTTACAGGTAGGTGGCGTTGGGTCGGGTCGAGGGGGTGGTGGGAGGGAGGTCGGTTCGGGTCGGGGGGAGGGAGAGGGAGGTCAGGTCGGATCCAGTCCGGGGGGGGTGGGGGCGGGTGTCGGGTCCTGTCCGGGGGCGGGGGGGGGGGGGGCGGGGAAGCGGGTGTCGGGTCTGGTCCGGGGGCAGGGGTGCGGGTGTCGGGTCCGGGGGCGGGGGGCGGGAAGCGGGAGTCGAGTCGAAGCAGGAGCTGGCCGTGGGAGGAGCCTTATTCACGCAGCCCCAGTGAGGCCATTCGGCCAGGGCTAGGGGCTGCGTACTTCGGCCCCTCCCACACAGTTTCAGGCGCCTGGAGCTACTGCACTTGCGTGCCCACTGTAGCGCGCATGTGCAGAGGTCCCGGCACTGTTTTCGACGCAGGGACCTGGCTACGCCCCCTACAGCTCCTGCTGCGCTGCGCCAAGGACCTGCATGGAGGTGGAGAATCTGGAGGGTTTTTTTTAGGCGCACATTGTGGCGCGAAAAACGGGCGTCCAGGTCGGGACTGCGCTGTTCTAGGCACGGCTCGAAACTTGGGCCCATTATCTTATATGTTTCAATGAGATCACCTCTCATTCTTCTGAGCTCCAATATGTATAAGCCTTACCAGACAACCTATCCTCATTGATCAACCCCCTCATCTCCGGAATCAACCTCATGAACCTTCTCTGAAGCCTTCCTGATTACTTGCTGTATCTACATTCTAGCTTTTTGTGTTTCATGCACAAGGACCCACAGGTCCCTCTGAACTGCAACAGTTTGCAATTTTTCTCAATTTAAATTGTAATTTGCTTTTCTATTTTTTCTGCCAAAGTGGATAACCTCACATTTTCCTACATTATACTCCATCTGCCAATTTTGTGCAAATTACGGAGACATGGCTCCAGGGTAACCAAGGCTGGGAACTCAATATCTAGGGATATTCAATATTCAGGAAGGATAGACAGGAAGGAAAAGGAGTTGGGGTAGCATTACTGGTTAAAGAGGAGGTTAACGCAATAGTAAGGAAGGACATTAGCGTGGATGATGTGGAATCTATATGGGTAGAGCTGCGAAACACCAAAGGGCAGAAAATGTTAGTGGGAGTTGTGTACAGACCACCAAACAGTAGTAGGGATGTTAGGGATGGCATCAAACAGGAAATTAGGGACTTGTGCAGTAAGGGTACAGCAGTTATCATGGGTAACTTTAATCTACATACAGATTGGGCTAACCAAACTGGTAGCAATACGGTGGAGGAGGATTTCCTGGAGTGTATAAGGGATAGTTTTCTCGACCAATATGTCGAGGAACCAACTAGAGAGCAGGTCATCCTTGACTGGATCTTGTGTAACGAGAGAGGATTAATTAGCAATCCGATCGTGCGAGGCCCCTTGGGGAAGAGCGACCATAATATGGTATCATTCTTCATTAAGATGGAGAGTGACACAGTTAATTTAGAGACTAGGGTCCTGAACTTAAAGAAAGGAAACTTCGATGGTATGAGACGTGAATTGGCTAGGATAGACTCAAGAATGATACTTAAAGGGCTGACGGTGGATAGGCAATGGCAGACATTTAAAGATCGCATGGATGAACTACAACAATTGTACATCCGTGTGTGATGTAAAAATAAAAAAGGGAAGGTGACATAGCCGTGGCTAACAAGGGAAATTAGGGAAAGTGTTAAATCCAAGGAAGAGGCATATAAATTGGCCAGAAAAAGCAGCAAACCTGAGGACTGGGAGAAATTTAGAATTCAGCGGGAGGACGACTAAGGGTTTATTTAGGAAGGGGAAAATAGAGTACGAAAGTCAGCTTGCAGGGAGCATAAAAACTGACTGCAAAAGCTTCTGTAGATATGTGAAGAGAAAAAGAGTAGTGAAGACTAATGTGGGTCCCTTGCAGTCAGAATCAGGTGAATTCATAAAGGGAAAAAGGAAATGGCAGACCAATTGAACAAATACTTTGGTTCTGTCTTCATTAAGGAAGACACGAATAACCTCCCGAAAATACAAGAGGACCAAAGGTCTAGCGAGAAGGGGGATTGGAGGGAAATCCTTATTAGTCAGGAAATGGTGTTCGGGAAATTGAAGGGACTGAAGGCCAATAAATCCCCAGGGCTTGATAGTCTGCATCCCAGAGTACTTAAGGAAGTAGCCCTAGAAATAGTTGATGGATTGGTGATAATTTTCCAACATTCCAAGAACTCAGGATAAGTTCCTATGGATTGGAGGGTAGCTAATGTAACCCCACTTTTTAAAAAAAGGGGGGAGAGAGAAAACAGGGATTTATAGACCGGTTAGCCTGACATTGATGGTGGGGAAAATGCTGGAATCAATTATTAAAGATGTAATAGCAGCGCATTTGGAAAGCAGTGAGAGGATCAGTCCACGTCAGCATGGATTTGTGAGGGGGAAATCATGCTCGACAAATCTTCTAGAATTTTTTTGAGGATGTAACGAGTAGAGTGGATAAGGGAGAACCAGTGGATGTGGTTTATTTGGACTTTCAAAAGGCTTTTGACAAGGTCCCACACAAGAGATTAGTGTGCAAAATTAGGCCCATGGTATTGGGGGTAATGTATTGACATGGATAGAGAAATGGTTGGCAGACAGGAAGCAAGGAGTGGGAATAAACGTATCCTTTTCAGAATGGCAGGCAGTGAGGAAAGGGGTACCGCAGGGCTCAGTGCTGGGACCCCAGCTATTTACAATATACATGAATGATTTAGATTAAGGAATTGAATGTAATATCTCCAAGTTTGCAGATGACACTAAGCTGGGTGGCAGGGTGAGCTGCGAGGAGGATGCTAAGAGGCTGCAGGGTGACTTGGACAGGTTAGGTGAGTGGGCAAATGCATGGCAGATGCAGTATAATGTGGATAAATGTGAGGTTATCCACTTTGGTGGCAAAAGCAGGAAGGTAGATTATCTGAATGGTGACAGATTAGTAAAAGGGGAGGTGCAACGAGATCTGGGTGTCATAGTACATCAGTCATTGAAGGGAGGCATGGAGGTACAGCAGGCAATAAAGAAAGCAAATGGCATGCTGGCCTTCATAGCAAGGCGATTTGAGTATAGGAGTAGGGAGGTCTTGCTGAAGTTGTACAGGGCCTTGGTGAGATCACATCTTGAGTATTGCGTGCAGCTTTGGTCTCCTAACTTGAGGAAGGACGTTCTTGCTATTGAGGGAGTGCAGCGAAGATTCACCAGACTGATTCCCGGGATGGCAGGACTGACATATGAGGAAAGACTGGATCGGCTAGGCTTATACTCACTGGAAGTTAGAAGAATGTGAGGGGATCGCATAGAAACATATAAAATTCTGACGGGACTGGACAGGTTAGATACAGGAAGAATGTTCCCGATGTTGGGGAAATCCAGAACCAGGTGACACAGTCCAAGGATAAGGGGTAAGCCATGTCGGACTGAGATGAGGAGAAACTTTTTCACCCAAAGAGTTGTGAACCTGTGGAATTCTCTGCCACAGAAAGTTGTGGAGTCCAGTTCGTTGGACATATTCAAAAGGGAGTTAGATGTGATCCTTACGGCTAAAGGGATCAAGGGATATGGAGAGAAGGCATGGGGTGGAGTACTGAGGTTGCATGATCAGCCATGATCATATTGAATGGCAGTGCAGGCTCGAAGGGCCGAATGGCCTGCTCCTGCACCTATTTTCTATGTTTCTATGTTGTGCGTACATGGCCATCGGCCCCGCAAAATCCGGGCCACTATTTTCTTGGAATCATCAGCCAAGATGTACCAACTTTACTTAATGATTTGAGCCGACAAACCAGAATGGTTCACTCAGAATGCATAGAAGAGGATCTAATGATACTCAGTCCTTATATGATCTTGGAGAAGTGTACAGGTCCCACCTAAACAAATTGTTCAAAATGGGTAGAATCACATTCCCCGATTACTCACAATGGCAACAACATGACAATAGTTGAGGAGGAAGTATATTATATTGAATTGCACTATGTTAAATATTATAACTGGAGAGACCTGCATGTTTACAAGCATGTTGCTTTTTGTTCCCATATTCTACATTTTATAAATGTTGCACTAGGGCAGCCTGCAAACATATTAAGAGTAAATTTTGCGAGTGCCTACTCCCAGCGTGTCAGAGGTGCTCATTGGGAAATCACAGGCAGGTTTCCCATGATTTTCCATGTATTCATAAAATATACCCCTTTGTGTACAACTCCTGTGGCATCATGAAAATTCAGTACAACAGAATGATGAATGGGGAGCGCTGCCCCCAAATCCCTTCTCTGCATTCGCAATGGAAATGAAGTTGAATATCATGATGTCACAGGTGGGAAGAGTTTGATGCAAAATAACTTCTTCCAAACTGCTTCTGATAAATAGGTGTAAAGCATAAAGCGGGACAAAGTAGGGTGATTGACAGCTACTGTGAGGTTAATATCCGACAAATGTACTGAGAGTACGTTAAATGAGTTCATTTTTATTTCCTTTTGTTAGTGTCCTGACGGATCTGCGCAAGTTTACTCTCCCAAGGTTGAATGTGTTATTTCTAATGCACAACCTAGAAGCCAATCAAACTGTAATTGCAATAATGCTCTAAGCCAGGCGTTCTCAACCGGGGAGTTCGCGGCCTCCTAGGTGTCATCGGGAAGTTTTCAGGGGGTCCGCCAGTTGTTGTGTCCCATCAATATACAGGGGAGACTATTAATGTTTATGGTATAAACATCAGTAGTTTCCACTGTATATTGAGACGAGTGGAATAGTTTCAGCGATGCAAAGACTTTGCATGCGCACAGATTCTTAATGTTGGACACCATTTGTTAGGTGAGACAAGTCCCTTCGTGTGGGCCAAGGTAGCGCGAGCCTTGCTTTTAACCCCATTGTAATGAAACCACTTTGACACACTCTGTAATTAACATCGCCACTAGCACAGAGGGAGATCTTCTGACAAGGGGAATAAAACATAAATGGTGGAAATTAATAAAACATAAGTTGCGAGTAATATTTGACAGGGTCATCGGCATATGGAATGCAACAAGATTGTCTAATGTTTTGACTTGGATCCTTCCATTTAGGGATCAGGAAATCCTTTTATAGATGCTTTTATGTTGCTTTCTTGCTGACTCCTGACATATGGTTCTCCTGCAGCTGCTGGCAATACTCAAGTTAGCTTACCAAGTACACTCAAGGCCAGCCACCAAGACACGGAGGCCAGCAATTGGTGAGACTCAGTTTACATTTTTTTGTGAATGGTAACCCAGCTACTGGCCTTGGCTGATCAAGCACATTTACCTTTCAGTTGCTGCTGGTTGCACAAGACCCACATGTCAGGAGCCGGGAGCAACTAAAATGGCAAAAAATCAATATAAAAGCAGCTTCTTGGACTGAACCAAGTGCAGAGGAAAGGGGAGTTCAACAGGTAAGAGCCAAAGAAATAAAAACAGATGATGCATGAAATATGCCAATCCCTCATGAAAAGAAAAATTGGTTAATAATTCAGCTGTTGAACCTTCATCAGAACTCATGATGGACGAACGACTTGATAGGACCAAACACAACAAAATGGCAGGGGAAGGGATAGCTGGGCAGAAATCAAGTCAGCCTGTCGCAGAGGAGCAGTTAATTCTTTGGACACCAAAACTGATGTTTGCTTGAATGAGGCAATAAAAAGGCGAGAGAACAAAAGGTTGTGAAAACAGTTGAGTAAGGCACGGGGATAATGCACGCAAAATGGAGGTGAAGCAAACGGTGAGAAAATAGAAAAAATTACCTCAGACTCTGAGCTTTATATTCATGGCTGTGCGCTTTTCCAATGGATGGACAGACCTAGTCTGGGCGTCGTGTCCTTTGAGATACGGCCGGCTGGTTGTGAAAGGGTTGGGGAGGAGGAAAGAAGGGGGCTGCTTACGTCACTAAAGGATTTATGGCGACGAGGTTGGGTGGGTAAAGTTGCTCAGGGTCCTGTTTATTTCTTCATTCCTCATATGTGCCATCCGCCTCCGCCATTACTGGTGCTGTTAATTTAAGTCACTGGCTTAAGAATATGAGAGTAAATTAGCATGGGACATAAAAACAGATTGTAAACGATACGTCCTTACTACACAGTATAAATGCACACGAGGCCTATGCTTGAGAGGTCGTCAGTCTGTGACCTGTCCTTTATTCCTTAGCACTCAAGTGATGAAGGTGGGTGGAGCTTCCCCTTTTATACCTGAAGGTCCAGGTTAGGAGTGTCTCCCACCTAGTGGTCAGTGTTCTCACGGTGTACAACTTAGGTCAGTTTATACATGGGTTACAATGCTGGTTGAATACATGACTTCACCTCCCCCCCCAAAGTCTTATTGGGATCACAGGTTGAGTCTCTCTGGTGGTTTACGCTCCCTTGTAGAGCGCCTGAGTTGGGGCTCCGGTTGTTGGGCGCTGGCCTGAGTGTCTGCTGTTTGCAGTGCCTCAGGCCTGTCCGGACTGCCCACAGTGACTGGGCTCTCCTCCCTTTGGTTCCGGTGTTCGGTCACCTGTGGTGGAGTGAACTCTATATCGTGTTCTTCCTCTGCTTCTTCTATGGGGTTGCTGAACCTCCTTTTTGTTTGATCCACATGTTTGCGGCAGATTTGTCCATTGGTAAGTTTAACTACCAGAATCCTATTTCCCTCTCTGGCAACCACAGTGCCTGCGAGCCATTTGGGCCCTGCAGCGTAGTTGAGGACAAAAACAGGATCATTTACATCAATACATCGCGCCCTCGCATTCCTGTCATGGTAGTGATATTGTGACTGGCGCCTGCTCTCGACAATTTCTTTCATGGTGGGGTGTATAAGGGATAATCGGGTTTTGAGCGTTCTTTTCATCAGTAGCTCTGTGGGTGGAACCCCTGTGAGCGAGTGTAGTCAGGATCTATTGGCCAACAGGAGGCATGATAAGCGGGTTTGTAGGGAACCCCCTTGGAATCTGAGCATCTCCCGTTTGATTATCTGCACTGCTCGTTCTGCCTGGCCGTTTGAGGCCGGCTTGAACGGTGCCGTTCTAACATGGTTAATTCCATTGCCTGCCATGAAGTCCTGGAATTCAGTGCTTGTGAAGCACGGGCCATTGTCGCTGACCAAGATGTCCGGTAGACCGTGGGCGGCGAACATTGCCCGTAGACTTTCTACCGTGGCAGAGGAGGTGCTTGAATTTAAAATGTCACACTCGATCCATTTGGAGTAGGCGTCTACTACAACCAAAAACATTTTCCCCATGAAAGCATCTGCGTAGTCCACATGGATGCGTGACCAAGGCTTGGCGGGCCATGGCCAGGGGCTAAGGGGGGCTTCCCTGGGCGCATGGCCCAGCTGGGCACACGTGTTGCACCTGCGAATACAAAATTCCAGATCTGCGTCTATCCCTGGCCACCAAACGTGTGACCTGGCAATTGCCTTCATCGTGACAATGCCCGGGTGCCCATTGTGGAGTTCTCTGATGAACACCTCTCTGCCTATCTGGGGCATGACTACGCGGTTTCCCTACAGTAGGCAATCGGCCTGAATTGAGAGTTCATCCTTGCGCCTGTGAAATGGTTTAAATTTCTCAGGGCATGCCCTGTACGTGGCTGCCCAGTCCCCATTCAGGACACATTTCTTGACTAGAGACAATAGCGGGTCTCTATTTGTCCAGACTTTAATCTGGCGGGCTGTCACGGGTGAGCCTTCGCTTCCGAAAGCTTCAACAGCCATGACCATCTCAGCACCATGCTCGGTAGCCCCCTCAGTGGTGGCTAGTGGGAGCCTGCTGAGTGCATCGGCGCACTTTTCGGTGCCCGGTCTGTGCCGAATTGTGTAGTCATAGGCAGCTAACGGGAGTGCCCACCTCTGTATGCGGGCCGATGCGTTTGCATTTATGGTCTTGTTGTCGGCCAAAAGGGACGTTAGGGGTTTGTGATCTGTCTCCAGCTCAAATTTCCTGCCAAACAGGTACTGGTGCATTTTCTTTACCGCATATACACATGCGAGCGCCTCCTTTTCTACCATCCCGTAGCCCCTTTCTGCCTGGGACAGACTCCTGGAGGCATAAGCTACCGGCTGTAACTGACCCTTGGCATTGACATGCTGCAACACACACACGACACCATAGGACGACGCATCGCACGTTAACACAAGTTTCTTACATGGGTCATATAGCGTTAACAGATTGTTGGAACATAACAAATTGCGTGCTCTATTAAAAGCCCTTTTCTGGCTGTCCCCCCAGACCCATTCGCGACCTTTGCGTAGGAGCACGTGTAGTGGCTCTAGCAGCGTGCTCAATTTGGGAAGAAAGTTACCAAAATAGTTCAGAAGCCCCAGGAACGAACGCAGCTCCGTCGTGTTACGGGGTCTGGGTGCTCTCTGGATCGCTTCCGTCTTGGACGCAGTAGGGCTGATCCCGTCTGCTGCTACCCTCATCCCCAGGAATTCTATCTCTGGAGCTAGGAAGACGCACTTCGCCTTTTTCAGTCGCAGACCTACCGGGTCCAGTCTGCGTAGCACCTCCTCCAGGTTGTGGAGGTGTTCTTCAGTATCGTAACCCGTGATGAGGATGTCGTCCTGAAAAACCACCGTCCCTGGAATCGACTTGAGGAGGCTTTCCATATTTCGTTGGAAGATCGCGGCGGCCGAGCGAATCCCGAACAGACATCTGTTGTACTCAAACAACCCCTTGTGTGTCGTGATGGTGGTCAGCTTCTTCGACTCACTCGCCAGCTCCTGGGTCATGTCAGCTGAGGTCAGGTCCAATTTTGAAAAAAGTTTGCCACCGGATAACGTCGCAAAGAGGTCCTCCGCTCTCGGTAGCGGGTACTGGTCTTGGAGTGACACCCGATTGATGGTGGCCTTGTAATCGCCACATATCCTGACCAACCCATCCGCCTTGAGCACCGGCACAATCGGGCTTGCCCAGTTACTGAATTCGACTGGCGAGATGATACCTTCCCTCAACAGGCGGTCCAATTCGCCTTCTATCTTTTCCCGCATCACGTACGGCACCGCTCTGGCCTTGGGGTGTACTGGTCTGGCGTCCGGGTTTATGTGAATCACTACCTTGGCCCCCATGAAAGTGCCAATGCCGGGTTGAAATAATGAGTCAAATTTGTCCAGGACCTGTGAGCATGATACTCGCTCCACAGAAGAAATTGCATTGACATCGCCCCATTTCCAGTTCATGACAGCAAGCCAACTCCTCCCCAGTAGTGCGGGACCGTCCCCTGGGACAATCCAGAGTGGCAACCTGTTCTCCGAATCTTTGTGGGTCACGACTACCGTGGCGCTGCCTAGCACCGGAATGATCTGCTTTGTGTAAGTCCGTAGCTGTGCGTCAATCGTCGATAATTTTGGCCTCCTGGCCTTGGATGCCCAAAACTTTTCGAACTGTTTGATACCCATCAGGGATTGGCTGGCACCCGTGTCTAACTCCATTGATACTGGGATGCCATTGAGGAGCACTTTCATCATTATCGGTGGCGTCCTGGTGTAAGAACTGTATACGTGCTCCACATGAATTCGCTGAACTTCCGCTTCCAGCGATTTCCCCCAGTGTCCATTTCTGCAATTTCTGCAGGTATTTTGCTCATCTCTGCAAACTCCGGCTGAATGTATGCCTCCACGCCTCCAGCATGAGTTGTGGTTTGAAACAAAAGGTCCCTTGCCAGTCGATCGTCCCTGACTGCCCCTGTTATTGTCCTTGAGTGCACCATTAACAGGTGTTGATGGCCCCATTACTGGCCGCACTGTCCCTTGCAATGGCGTGAATCGCTGTTCAGCTTGCCATTGTCTCTGTCGAACTCCCCCTCTGGGTTCGACTACATGTTGGGGCATGCCTGACTGCCCTTGTCTGCCTGGAGAACTGTGTGCTGCTTTAACAATGTTGAATCTTTGTCCCAACCATTCCGTAACACAGTACCTCTCGTCTGTTCTGCTCGTGACCATGCTCGCGTGGTTTAAATCCCAGTTTCTTGTCGCCATTGGTACGTCCTTACTACACAGTATAAATGCACACGAGGCCCATGCTTGAGCGGTCGTCAGTCTGTGACCTGTCCTTTATTCCTTAGCACTCAAGTGATGAAGGTGGGTGGAGCTTCCCCTTTTATACCTGAAGGTCCAGGTTAGGAGTGTCTCCCACCTAGTGGTCAGTGTTCTCACGGTGTACAACTTAGGTCAGTTGATACATGGGTTACAATGCTGGTTGAATACATGACAGTAAACGTTTCTATAAGTATGTAAATAGGGAGAGATTAGTGAAAGTAAATGTGGGCCCATTTGAGGCTCAGACAGGAGAAATTATAATGGGCAATAAGGAAATGGCAGAGACATTAAACAAATGCTTTGTATCTCACATCACGGTAGAAGACACAAAAAATATTCCGGAAATAATGGGGAACCAAGGGTCCAGAGAGAATGAAGAACGTCAAGAAATCAATGTAAGTAAAGATACAGAACTACAAATGGCAACAAATCACCTGGACCAGACGACCTGCATCCGAGGGTTTTAAAAAAGGTAGCTGCATTGATAGTGGATGCACTGGTATTAATCGTCGAGAATTCCCGAGATACTAGAACAGTCCCCAAGGATTGGAAGGTAGCAAACATAACCCTGCTATTTAAGAAAGGAAGAAGAAAAAGAACAGGGAACTATAGGCCAGTTAGCCGGACATCAGTAGCAGGCAAAATGCTAGAATCTATTATTAGGGACATGGTAACAAGGCACTGCGAAATTCCTAATATCATTAGACATAGTCAACATGGTTTTATAAAAGGGAAATCATGTTTGACAAATCTGTTCGAGTTTTTTTTGAAGATGTAACTAGTAGTATAGATAAAGGGGAACCAGTGGATGTAGTGCATTTGGATTTTCAAAAAGCATTCGATATGGTGCCACACAAGAGGTTATTACACAAAATTAGGACTCATGGGATTGGGGTGATATATTGGCATGGATTGAGGATTGTTTAATGAACAGAAAACAGAGAGTAGGAATAAACAGGACTTTTACTGGTTGGCAGGCTGTAACTAGTGGGGTACCGCAAGGATCAGTGCTGGGGCCTCAGCAATTTACAATCTATATTAATGACTTAGATGAAGGGACAGAGTGTAACGTATCCAAGTTTGCTGATAATACAAGTTAGGTGGGAAAGTAAGCTGTGCGGAGGATGTAAAAAGATATAGACAGGTTGACTGAGTGGGTAAGAACATGGCAAATTGAATATAATGTGGGGAAGTGTGAAGTTATCCACTTTGGTAGGAAAAGCAAAAAAGCAGAATATTTTCTGAATGCTGAGAGACTGGGCAAAGTTTACATTCAGAGGGATCTGGGTAACCTTGTACATGAATCACAGAAAGTTAACATGCAGGTACAGCAAGCAATTAGGAAAGCAAATGATATGTTAGCTTTTGTTACAAAGGGATTAGAGTCGAAGTAAAGAAGTCTTACTGCAATTATACAAGGCATTGGTGAGGCCACACCTGAAGTACTGTGTACAGTTCTGGTCCTTACCCAAGGAAAGCCTTAGGAGGAGTGCAACAAAGGTTCACGAGACTGGTTCCTGGGATGAGGAGTTGCTTTATGAGAGTGAGTTGACGAGGCCTATATTCCATAGCGTTTAGAAGAATGAGGTGTGATCTAATTGAAACATAAAAATCTTGAGAGGCTTGCTGAGACAATGTTACCCCAGGCTGGGGAATATAGAACATGGGGTCACAGTCTCAAAATAAAGGGGCAGCAATTTAGGACTGAGATGAGGAGAAATTTCTTAACTCAAAGGTTATGAATCTTTGGAATTCGCTACTCAACAGAGCTGTGGATGCTCAGTTGTTGAGTATATTCAAGACAGAGGTCGATACATTTTTGGGAATTAAGGGAATTCAAGGATATGGGGATAGTGCGGGATAGTGTGGAGTTGAGGTAGATGATCAGCCATGATCTTGTTGAATGGTGGAGCAGGCTCGAAGGGTCAAATGGCCTACTCCAGCTCCTAGTTCCTATGTTCTTACAACTTTCACTGCCATGTTGGGGTTTGGTATCAAAATAAGAGGGACTTTCGAAAAGATCCTGTAATTTTGGTCCAGTCCGACCGAGTGTGCACAAAACGCTCCTGGTTCACTTCCTGTTAAACAAATGGTTGATGGGGTGGAGCAGACCTTGGCCAGCAAATGGGCACATAATGTAAATTTAGGATAAAAACAGAAAGTGTTGGAAATACTCAGCAAGTGAGGCAGCATCTGTGGAAAGAGAAAGGTTTCAGGTCAGTGACCTCTCGTTAGACCTGAAACGTTAACTCTGCTTCTCTCTCCACAGATGCTGCCTGAATATTTCCAGCATTTGCTGTTTTTATTTCAGATTTCCAGCATCTTCAGTATTTTGCTTATGTAAATTTATGTTACTTCTTCTTTATGCAAGGTGCAAGAAAGCTAATAATAACTAATATTTATATAGAAAAAAATACATGTGTTGTGAAGCCATAGAATTTATAAAAAAGAAAGACTTAGATTTATACAACGTCTTTCATGACCATCGGACATCTCAAAGCGCTTTACAGCCATTGGAGCGTAGCCACTGTTGTAATGGGAGGGGGGTCCTCGGAAGCAAAAAGTTGAGAACCCCTGCTCTAAGCCACTTGTTAAACTGCGAACCATGCACTTACTGATCTCAAACCTGCAAACCTTGGGTAATTCTCCTGTGTAGTCCACATTCCTCTGTAGTGTTTTTTGCTGTTATTTGTGTTTAGTATTTGGTTGTAACCCTTTAATGGTTAAAGCACCATGCGTTAAAATGCAAAGCCTCCTTTTTAAGTCATTTTAATTTAAATTTCTCTGTTCGTTCATGAAACTCTGGATTTTGCTGCACTCCCTGCACCTCTTGTGGTAATATTTCTTGGTCATCTCTTTTGAAAGTTTTCCATTGTTTCCTCACTGTTATACCTGCAAATATTAATTTCCAATTTACCTGTGCTAGTTCCCTGTAATCGTTTAAATATGCTAAATTTGTTGTAAAAGTGAAAGTATGTGAACACTAGTTGAGGTCATATTCAGCTGTGATGGTAAAATACCCGGCTTAAATATGAAGAATGGCAGCTTTGGAGAAGTACGCGAGGGCTCTTTGGAACCTATGTATTTGTATCCCAACAAAGAAAGGAATAAAAAAAACGTTTCTATACTGCAGGGGAACTTAGGGAAACATGAAGAATAATATGGAGCATTCTTATTGAAATTGTTTAGCAGTTGATGAGCAATATCACAGAGTTAAAGATAATCAGACTAACCAGCAACGTAAAAAGAGTCTTAGGAACCTTCTACCCTAGGGTTGTACTTAGATATAATGGGCCCAAGTTTCCACATGATTCGCGCCTGATTTTTTAGGAGCAACTGGTGGAGAACGGACTATTTTAGAAATCGCAATTCTCCACATTTTTTTTTCTGCAGTTCGAGTCAGGTCGAACAGTTCTAGTTTAGAACAGAATTTTTTCTTCAAAAGGGGGCGTGTCCGGCCACTGAAGCCTGATTTGAAAGTTTCCACAGTGAAAATGTACTCCAAACTAAAGTAGAATGGAGCCAGTGAAGATTTTTGTAGAACTGAAAAAACCTGTTCTACACATTAAAAAAATCAGGCGCAGGTTACAAATTAGGTGCCCAGAACGAGGTGGGGGGGGAAGGGAACTCATTAAATTTGACAATAAATCCTTATTTATACTTCTACAAATATTATACAAATAAATCCAACCTGAATAAACATTTATAAGCCAAGAAAAGATTAAATAAACCATCTTCCTAGCTGTGTGAAAGTGCTTCTGCCAGGGAGAGTGCTGCAGTGTTCGTGCCGCTGAGCGAGAGAGGGAGGGAGAGAGAGAGAGAGGGAGAGAGGGAGGGAGAGCGGGGAGAGAGGGAGGGAGCGAGAGAAGGGGAGAGGGGGAGAGGGAGAGGAGGGGAAGGGAGGGAGGGGTCGGGGAAGAGAGGGGGGGTCAGGGAAGAGAGGGGGGGTCAGGGAAGAGAGGGGGGGTTGGGGAAGAGAGGGGGGGTCGGGGAAGAGAGGGGGGTCAGGGAAGAGAGGGGGGTCGGGGAAGAGAGGGGGGGGAAGAGAGGGGGGTCGGGGAGGAGGGGGGGGTGGGGAGGAGGGGGGGGTAGAGAGGGGGGGTCGGGGAAGAGGAGGGGGGGTCGGGGAACAGGAGCGGGTGTCGGGTGGGGGGGGAGAGCGGGTGTCGGGTCGGGGCGGGGGGGGGGGGGAAAGAGCGGGTGTCGGGTCGGGGCGGGGAGCGGGTGTCGGGTCGGGGCGGGGAGCGGGTCTCGGGTCGGGGGGGGGGGGGAGCGGGCCTCGGGTCGGGGCGGGGGGGGGGGGGGGGGGAGAGCGAGTGTCGGGTGTCGGGGCGGGGGAGCGGGTCTCGGGTCGGGGTGGGGGAGCGGGTCTCGGGTGTCGAGTGTCAGTCGGGGCGGGGGGGGCGCGGGTCTCGGGTCGGGTCTGGTCGGCAGGGGAGCGAGTGTCGGGTCTGGTCGGGCGGGGAGCAGGAGCTGGCCGTGGGAGGAGCCTCATTCACGCAGCCCCAGTGAGGCCATTGGGCCAGGGCTAGGGGCTGCGTGCTTCAGGCCCCTCCCACACAGTTCGGCGCCTGGAGCTACTGCACTTGTGTGCCGACTGTTGCGCGCATGTGCAGAGGTCCCGGCACTGTTTTCAGCGCAGGGACCTGACTCCGCCCCCCCCCACAGCTCGTGCCGGCTGCACCGAGTGCCACAGGACCTGTAAGTCGGTGGAGGATTTTTTTAGGCGCCGTTTTCGGCGCGAAAAAGCGCCCGTTTTTTTTCTTGTGGAAACTTGGGCCCAATGCTGCTACTTGAAGCTGTGTTCACTTCATTAAACTGTAGTTTCCTATTTCAATGCTTGCACTAAGCTTTCACTATGATTATCATGGCGGGTCAGCACACACAATGACAAAAATATCTCATTGTGACCCAGCAGGCTTCAAAGATCTCTGGCTCTTCTGTTGCAATTCCAAAGTAGGTACACTGTATACAGGTGCAACGTCCCGAATCCGGAACTCCAAAAACCGGAATTGTACGACAACCAGACATTTCGGCGAGCGGCGAGGAGCGGAGGATCAGCGAGGTCCGAAATCCAGCACGGACTCGGTGCTGGATTTCAGACCTCGCTGATCCTCCGCTCCTCGCCGCAATGTCTGGTTGTCGGACAATTCCGGTTTTTGGAGTTCCGGATTCTGGATTTCAGACATCGTACCTGTACGTGGTAGTTATACTTCAGGGAAGTATGTTCCAGGGAAGCTCAGCAAGTTAACCTTGAAAATGCATTGTGGCTGGCCTCGTCAGGGCTTAATATCTTTTGAGGGTGTGTAATAATGCATATACCACAGGCAATTAGATACTTAAATATTGTAGAGTTCTTGAACATATTTGGCCAAAATTTCCAGCAGGTATGACGGCATACTCTGAGTACGCGGTCATACCGCCTTTGAAATGGACCACAGATTCAGGATTTCTAGCGCATGTGCTCAATCCCAAACTTGCGATCTGTAAAGTTACATCCGCCCTGCCTTGGAAATCCCAATTGCTGGCACAGATTTGGGCTAATTGCCCACTAATTGTCCAGCAATTACATCTGGAAATTTTACGGCTGATTCAAACAGGCCTGTTTACATCAGCATAAGGGGATACTTCAAAAGATCTGAAGCATTGTTCGACATGTATTTAGCTTATTTAGCTCACATAAAAGTGAAATTGTTTGTTTGTTTTGCCTACACATTGAAATCCTGATGTTGAAGCTTGGTGCTGTCATTTTACCAGTTTTTTTTGTGTGGGGCAATCTGAATTCAACTGATACTAAATCCCAAATAATGAAATATTAAACTGAACTATGTATTTGTATCTTATTTCCTGACATTAAAGCTTTGAAAGTCACCATAGTGCTGTTGTCATTGACCATGTCAACTCTGAGAGTGGATTCAGTGGGTCAGGTGCCAGTCTGCACCCTCCTTTCTCCTCTGTCGCCTTATTCCCCCTTATATCATATCCAACTTAACACTGTAACTTTATTTCCCAGTGAAACAGTGATTATATCCCATTGAACAATTAACAGTAAAGGCCTGATTCTGGTCCCCACATATCTGTCAAGAGAAAACTCGGCTCTTCCACTAATTGGAGCACACCAGGCCCACGTGATCTCAGATACGTTTCTGCACATGCTGCGCCCCTGGATGTGTGGGCCATTATGCTGCCGTCAAGTACACAGTATCAAAGAGCAAGACCGCAAAGGAGGGTCCTCATCAGGCAAGTTTATATTCTATTCGGATACCGGCGCCGTACTCTGTAGGTACGCCTCGACCGCAAAATCTGCCCCATTATATCCAATGGTCTGAGGTTGTCAAGTTTTTTGAAGTTTTGTAAAAATCCATGAAGCCACATTAAAAATACTTGAGCTTATACAATACTGTGAATGCTCTGATCTACGGATGATACCGAACCTATTTTCAAAAACAACTTTATCTCTATTTGGAAATCACTCAGATTTTATCATTTTAGTAGGTAATTTCCATTCCAGAAAATAGCATGCATCAAACTCACTGCATGTGCATATATTACAACCTGCTCTCCACAATCTGCAAAAATGTCAACTCAAAAAGTAAGGTTCACTTCTTTCAACTTATCTCCATGCATCTAATTAGCATTATTCTTCAATAGGAAGCTCAGATTAATTAGCTACATTCAGTAGAGCATGTTTATTTGCATGATTTTCCAGAAGGAATACATTTACTGAAGAAAAACAATTATCTGGTTAATCCAAGAGGAACTATCCATTCTGACGTTCTGTAAAACTGAATTTGTTTTAACATTAAGTCTCATGCATTATTGCTCTTCAGGAAACAGGATACTGTGCCCTGGAAACAGTTTTAATAAATCCCTTTCAAAAAGGCACATCACTGAATACTCAGTCAAAAAATTCAAACCATCCTGCAACATCTATGCTAATCAGTGACTAATGATTGTCACAAAGGAAGCGAATATAATGTATAAATCCTTCATTTACATAATGCCAAATGAGTAATATGCAGAATTAGATGAATGAGACACCATGAATTCTGAATGAAAACAAACATGGGTTTATTCAAAAATCTTAAAAAAGAAAATTAACTTTGGATTTCAAATCAAATGGGAGTACAAATGCCAAGGTTCTAAAATAGGTTTCAGAATTTGGTTCTTCAGCACAACAATTTGCTACTTCAACTTATTTTTTACTCACTTTTTACTAAGCAAAATCCAAATTTGGACTGTAACACAGAAGGACATAGTGTATCCCTTTCTAATCCTGAAGCCAGAGCAGCTCATTCTATTCTGCAATATGACTTTTATTTGTGTGCCTTTTTAGTGAGGTGGATTCATAGTTGGAGGTCAAAAATTGTTTTGCTATATATACAGGTGACCCTAAACCTCAGCGATGCAATGGCCAAAAACAAAATAAACTGGGCCAACAGAAAGTACACTGGCAGCAATTTACCTTTGTCGCCAGTCATCATAGGCAGTCCCTCGAATCGAGGATGACTTGCTTCCACGTCAAAAAGTTCACAGGTGTTTCATGTCCCGAACTAAATCTTGAAGGGAGGAAGATGCCTGTGCGTGGATTTTTTTTAACGTGTGGTGGCCGTTGCACACCAGCCACCACATGGGCTTGACAGGGCTAGGTCTTGGTCCAGTGGCAAGGATGACCCAAAACGACTGGAGACCAGCTCTGCTGCACGGGCCTCGTGTGGGCTGGCCCGTGTTGCCGTTGGGCCCTTGCCTCTTCAGGGCCCCAGACTCACTCCTCTCCTTGTACCCGATCATGTCACTCTGCAATCTCTCGCCGTTCCTTCACCCAGACCTCGCCGCTCCTGCTGTACCTGTCCACACTCCAATCACCGACCTGGACCTTGGTGATGTCCCTCTTTGCTGCTGTTGACTCTCCTGCTCCAGCACGTGCTGCTCCCTGGAGTGGTATGCCGCCATGCTGCTCCTTCTGCTCCCCGGCCTGCTCCAATGGTGCTTGCAGGCCGGGGACCGCTCAGCCTGCTGGGCCAGGCCGTCATGCTGCTCCTTCTGCTCCCCTGCCTGCTCCGATGATGCTTTATTCAAGTCATCCTCAACTCCAAGGGACTGCCTATGATGATGATGACCTCCAGAGACAGGGAATAAAACTAAGATGGTGCTACCTGCCTCCAGATACCTCTTTCCTGCTTCATTTGTGTAGTGCATGTCTCTGAAGTTAGCAATGTAAAATAAATGGGGTGTCACTTTCTATTTGCAGTTGAGTTTTGGGAGACATAATCAAAAGCTTACATTTGACTGGTTTGTATACAAGTGATTCTTATCACTATTGCATAACAGGAACATTTTGATATTCAAATGTTTTATCAAGAGAATTGCAACAGTTTTCCAGGCTTAGAAATAATAGCAAGATGCTACCTGGGGAGGAGGGCAAGAGCAAAGGTCAAAACAGTGAATGCATAAATTTGACTGCAAAAAACAAAAAAGCTTTAAAAACAGATGGTGTGATGGAGAGCTTTTTCAGCTTTCGGTTCTTAACTATTTGTGAGGTAAAGCAAAAGGTCATCGACCTGAAACCTTAAATCTGCTTCTCCCTCCACAGATGATGCCTGACCTGCAGAATATTTCCAGCATTTGCTCTTTTCATTTCAGATTTCCAGCATCCGCAGTATTTTGCAATAGTTAGGTCGATTTAATTACAGAGCAAGTGTGAAACCATCATTTTTTGGATTTCTTAGAACCAATTAAATTCCTGATTTATTGTATAAACAATTAGTAGTGGTATTTAGTTCCAAACACTAAAAAAAACAGATCAGATATTTGTAATGTATGCACATGTGAATATGCTCATAGGTTTGTAGAGCTGTTGCATTGTGTGTGGCTTAGTCAGTCACATGATGTTCACAAAACTCAATAAAACTCCAGTCAGTTGGGTCTCGGTCATCCATGATGAGGTGTGCAGTTGTGAGCCTAGTGGATGAACTAGTAATGTGTAGTGTGATTGTTAAACCTTTGTTAATAAACCAACTACTTCTTAATAGCAATGTGTTGCTATGAATTCTTAAGCAAGAACCCATGAAGCAAATACATTACAATGTTCTTCAGAAGGTCACGAGATATCCAACAGAGCTTTTCAAGATTATAAAGGGTTATGTTAAGCTATATCATGATCAATTGGTTCCACTGGTTAGAGAGATGATAATGAGAGGGCACCAGTTTAAGGCAAACACAAAATGTATTCGAAAGTATTTCATAACACAGAGGGTCGTAAAAATGTAGAATTCTCAGTCACAAGCTGATGTCAAAGCAGAGTCCATCAATTATTTTGAAAGGAAATTAGAAAATTGCCTGATCAAGAGATTATGGGGACCGAGTGAGAGAGTAGGATTAGAATACTTGGCTCGTTTGGAGAAAAACAATGGCACAGGCTTGTTTGTGTATGTAACATTCTATGATACCAAGATGTTTCACATTGCTCTATTATACAAAGTTTAAAATAAAGCAAAGCTGCTAATCCACTGGAATTTTCCTTTCTTCTGCTGTCTCCCCGTCCCTGACAAAATAATGGTCCAACAGAATTTTGAGTGGTGGTCTGCAAAACAAAGTTCTTTCTGCTCACTGGGTCTAGAAGGATCTGCTGATTAACATCACTGACTCAGACATTTCATTCAAAATGTCAGTTTTAGGACTGTTGTTACATTTTTTTCTGCTTTAAATACAATTATGGAATTTAATCCTGCTGTGGCAGAGTTGCTACAACAGCAATTTCCTCTGCTGTCTGTCAATACTGCTTTAACGTCCCAACCTGTTATAAACCTTCAGAAAAAATGACAGATGGGTTCACTGAATGGTTGTCAGGCCAAACTATTGCAGGCTGTCCTTCAGCAAGAAGTACATGCTGGAAAGAATAAATTACCTCGATATGCAATATTTCACACATTCCCTCAAACTATTTCTTATGCACATAATAATTAGAGGGTTACATACACCAACTCTCTTTTTATATACAGAATACTTTAAAAAGGCTCCAAATTTTTGAAATGTTTCTCCCCAGCCTATTCTATATTAATCAGTGTTGGTTAGGCAGCATTCTAATTTAGATGAATGGCAAAGCAACCATCGGAACCCCAATATTAACAGTTTTGAAATGGCTTCTTCGCTGTCAATTCTAAAATTGTTTTCATCACATGTTTTATTTTGTTTTTGGTCAATTTAGTGCTGGTAACTTTCAGTATGAACACCAACCGTCAACGCCATACACTATGGGAGATAGAATTCACACAAGGATTAACTATTTGGATGTCTGCATTGCAGACTTGCAGATTTATTGAGAAACAGACAGGAGTCAGTTATCAAGTGATCCTCTATCTATATTAATGTAAATTAATGAAAACTTCCTTTGTGCAGAAACTATAGGAACTGTGATCAGCACAGCAAGCAGGGCTCATAACTTGTATTCTGGGGGAAAGAGACAATAAAATAAATTAATATTTTAATGGCCCAGAGTCTCCTGTCAAAATAATGGTGACGCTAATGGCACTCGCCAGTATTTATGCAAAATGGTACAGCAATCTCAGGCGAGGGGCAGATGTACAGTTAAACTCAAACAGCCATTCCGCCGCTCCACTGTTAGCTTCACGAAAAAGCATCTCGCTGTCTGGCTCACCATTTGAAAAGCATTGAATGGTGTGAAGTTGCTGTATTTGCACGGTAGATACAAACTATACTCGGGCACTTAAAATAGAAAAGCAGAGTATTTTTTAAATAGTGAAGGAATGGGAAATGTTGGTGTTCGGAGAGACCTCGGCATCATTGTACGCGAATCATTGAAGGTTAACATGCAGGTATGGCAAGCAATTAGGAATTCAAATGGTATGTTGGCCTTTATGAAAAGAGGATTTGCGTAGAAGAGTAAATTATATTGGGCCCTGGTGAGACTGCACCGGAGTATTGCATACAGTTTTGGTCTCCTTACCTAAGGAAGGATATACTTGCCATTGAGGGAGTGCAACAAAGGTTCACCAGACTGATTACTGGGATGGGGGTAATTGTCCTATGAGGAGAGATGGGGGGGGGATTGTCCTATGAGTAGACTCGGCCTATATTCCATGGAGCTTAGAAGAATGAGAGGTGATCTCATTGAAACATACAAAATTCTTACAGGGCTCGACAGGGTTGCTGCAGGGAGGATGTTTCCTCTGGTTGGGGAGTCTACAACCAGGGGTCACAGTCTCAGAATAAGGGGTCGGCCATTTAGGAATGAGATAAGGAGAAACTTCTTCACTCAGAAGGTTGTGACTCTTTGGAATTCTCTACCCCAGAGTGCTGTGGAGGCTCAGTCTTTGAGTATATTCAAGACAGAGATCGATAGATTTTTGAATATTAAGGAAATCAAGGGATATGGAGACAGTGCAGGAAAGTGGAGTTGAGGTAGATGATCATTACTGAATGGCGGAGCAGGCTCGAGGGGCCGAATGGCCTACTCCTGCTCCTAATTCTTATGTTCTTTTGGCACAGAAAGTTAAATCTGATCATTTCAAATCTAAGTACTGTGCCATTTTAATAATGTGACAAGTGTTAAGTAGTGCCAATCAACATTCCTGAAAATTAACGATTAAAAGTGTGGAGTCTCATTCCTTCAGGTTGTCATTGCTGTTTTGTTGAAGATTTTAAAAACGTAACATTTTAAATCAAACATCTTTTTTTACTTTTCCTTTCGGCCTCTTTTATTCCTCTCTCTCTTAATCCAATCTTTCTTTCCCTCTCTATATTTATTTCTGTACCAGATTTGACATTGAATTCGCCCACTCTAATTTACACTTCCTCCTTAGTCTTTGTACTGTTCATTTCACAATCCTTAAATCACTCATATCTCAGATGCCCGATTTCCCTTGCTGCGACGTTAACAGCTCGCACTTTTAGCAAGTTGCGACGCAAAAAATTTTAAACCAAGAACATGCAAGGACTGGTCTGTCTAATGGCAGAGGCCATTAGAAGCACAGCTGCACCAAAATCTTGGCCAATGTCTTGCATCTCTGGTATGGGTATGAATCCAGTGCAGATTTAAAGGGCTAGATTTCCGTTTTTCAGACGGTAGTTTTACGCCAAAAGTACCGTTTTCGCTACGCTACCGTTTTTAGGCCTAACTTTTGGCCTTTACGTCTGCGCGGTAAAGTTGGCGTTGCACGAGGATTCGTGGCGCAAACCATGAGTTTCAGCAACTTTAGTCCGGGGCCTGTCGCCTGTGAGAGAGGCCTTGGGAGAGGGGGGGGCGGGGGGGAAAATTGCAAACAAGAAAAAAAAACATTCACAAAACATTTTGTAGGACTTCGTACTTGCCGCTGCTGGCAGGTTTGACCCCGTCGGTATTGTGGGCGTGGTGTACGGTCCCGAGAGAGCCGAAAGTACGATGGTAACGCAATCTGCAGTGTTGCACGTCGTTTCACATCACGCTCAGCGGTACGTGAATGTGCTGCCGCAAAGAGATCACCGAGGGTCCCACCGACCGGGTTTTCACCGCGGAGGGTCAAATCGCGGCGATAACCCGGTCGCAAAGTCGGCAAAAATATAGGCCAAGGAGTGGAAGTTTCCTATCTCAGTTGGTTGTTAGGGACATGGGCTTAAGGAATCTCAAACCAGTTTCTTTGGGACAAGGATCTACCACAGAAGTGCTCAACCTTTTGAAACAGTATGTCGCATAAGTGTGTGTATGTTGTCTCTCTCGCCCTCCTTTCTGTGCCTTTTATCTTTCTCCTCTTTCACCTCCATCTCTCTCTCTTCACTTCTGACTCTCGTTCCCCCCTCCCCTCCTCACTGCATCTATCGCTCTCTTCATTCTGTCGTTCAGCAACTACCTCTATCTTCTTTATTTCTGCCTCTCTCCCTCCTCCTCCTTCCTTTGCTTGTCTGTCGGGCTCTGCATCTCTTCCCCCTCCCCCAGTTGATATTGCAGAGTACAACTGCAGGGAGGAGACAGCACCATTGCTCAGTGTGGAAGGGAGGTGCATTCCGACAGAGAGCTGGTGTATTTTACCACAGGGAAGTGCTCTTCAATCACTGCATTCAACTTACTGTGCTGGAGCACAACAGGCAATTTTAGAGATACAGCAGTTCTTTTAAACAAGTGAAATTACTGCCAGGCAAGATGAATTTGGGAAATGGGCCAGACTCAGCCAATGGACATAGGTCAGACACACCAAGGTAAATTTTCTGATGAGATTTTCTCGATTTATACAAGTCAGCTGTCCATTTCTGGCACATAAAATACGAGGGGTGGGAAGGTATCCACCTGAAATAGGTTGGCACCTTCATTTAAATATTACAATATTTAATATATTGTAATATTTAAATGATATATGTAAGGCATCCATTCATAACTAAAACCACGTAAAATGGGCATCCAGAGTTTCTCGGTAATGGCAAGTACGCAGAAATTCATTTAGAAACACAGCAATTGCAAGCAAAATAACCCAGATATTGCTGGATTATTTTGCTTCATTTTTGTTGCTTTTGCTCTGCTGGCACATCAGTTACCACGAGCTTTTGTGCCAGTTCTTGTGCTGCCTCGTTTCTTTGCCACCAGCACCGTCAAGGCTACCAGTTGGTTTCTAAAGCGAATTCCCTCCCTGAACATTTTGCAGGAAGAACAGAAGGCTTCCAGGCAGGTCACACTGCATCAGAGATATCTTGTGTCCATTCGCCAGTACCTGCTCTACAGACAGAGGTGCGCATACCTTGCTTTGGCCAAGCATAAGTGCATGCTCCTATTCCCAAAGGACAGCACACTTGATGGCCCTAAAAAGATATGCGATTGCCTGATGAACTTCAATACAGAATGCTTCCTCAGAGCACCTCAATTGCAGTCCGTCATGCATTACTGACATTGCATGAAAATAGTCATGCCAGGATGACCAATAGAGAGCACAGCCTCACTGATCATACCTCCCAAAATGTTGTCAACCATACAGTCACTCTCATCTGGTAAACATAGAAACATAGAAAATAGGTGCAGGAGCAGGCCATTTGGCCCTTCAAGCCTACACCACCATTCAATATGATCATGCAACTTCAGTATCCCACTCCTGCCTTCTCTCCATACCCCCGATCCCTTTAGCCGTAAGGGCCACATCTTTTGAATATATACAACGAACTGGACTCAACGACTTCCTGTGGTAGAGAATTCCACAGGTTCACAATTCTCTAGGTGAAAAAGTTTCTCCTCATCTTGGTCTTAGATGGCTTACCCCTTATCCTTAGACTGTGACCCCTGGTTCTAGACTTCCCCAACATCAGGAATATTCTTCCTGCATCTACCCTGTCCAATCCCGTCAGAATTTTATATGCTTTTATGAGATCCCCTCTCATTCGTCTAAATTCCAGTGAATATAAGCCTAGTCGATCCAGTCTTTCTTCATATGTCAGTCCTGCCATCCCGGGAATCAGTCTGGTGAACCTTCGCTGCACTCCCTCAATAGCAAGAATGTCCTTCCTCAGATTAGGAGACCAAAACTGTACACAATACTCAAGATGTGGTCTCACCAAGGCCCTGAACAACTGCAGTAAGACCTCCCTGCTCCGATACGCAAATTCTCTCGCTATGAAGGCCGCCATGCCATTTGCTTTCTTTATTGCCTGCTGTACCTGCATGCCTACTTTCAATGACTGATGTACCATGACACCCAGATCTCGTTGCACCTTTCCTTTTACTAATCTGTCACCATTCAGATAATAATCTGCCTTCCCTCTTTTGCCACCAAAGTGGATAACCTCACATTTATCCACATTATACTGCATCTGCCATGCATTTGCCCACTCACCTAACCTGTCCAAGTCACCCTGCAGCCTCTTAGCATCCTCCTCACAGCTCACTGCCACCCAGCTTAGTGTCATCTGCAAACTTTGCGATATTACATTCAATTCCTTCGTCTAAATCATTAATATATATTGTAAATAGCTGGGGTCCCAGCACTGAGCTCTGCGGTACCCCACTAGTCACTGCCTGCCATTCTGAAAAGGACCCGTTTATTCCCAATCTTTGCTTCCTGTCTGCCAACCAGTTCCCTATCCACGTCAATACATTACCCCCAATATCATGTGCTTTAATTTTCACACTAATCTCTTGTGTGGGACCTTGTCAAAAGCCTTTTGAAAGTCCAAATACACCACATTCACTGGTTCTCCATTATCCACTCTACTAGTTAAATCCTCAAAAAATTATCGAAGATTTTTCAAGCATGATTTCCCTTTCATAAATCCATCCTCAGTGCTCAGTCCTCAGTGCTGTCTTCAGAAACTCAGAGAACCAGATCCAAAATTATGCCATCTCCAAAGACACCTAATGCAACCACTGCAAATGGCAGTGCCTTAAGCCTGCCTCTATTCTCTTCCATGCATGTGGCAAAATCGACCGATGGGGCTGCCGTCATGGAATGGCAAGGAAGTTGCAACCACCTTGTGCAGCATCACCTTCACTTCAGTAGCCATCAAACAGAAAGTTGAATGCAAAACTATGCTGTCACTTGCATGCAGACTCAGATCTGCACCTCGAGTTTCCTTTTAGTTTATTTATGATTGTCATGTTTTCACTGTCTCCACTTGAGCCTTGGCAGAGCCCGTCAATGGGATGAAACGACTTGTAAGTCTATTCCGAAGTTCGTATATTGTTTTGTCTCCCTATTCTAACACTTTCCTTTAATTGTCAGTATCCTTTTAAATTTCACCGACCAGCCATTTTCTACTATGAAGTTATGAAATTTGGATGGAAATACTGGGAGCCCCTTTGACTTTGGCCTAGCATAATACTAGTTTCAAACTATTTGGGTACAAATCTAACTCACATCAGAAAAATCTACCCCCTCAGGTTAGACAAAATTGCCTCTATAATTTGGAACAATTTGAAATCACATCCAGACAAGCCACATGCTGAGAAAGTGGATACTGCATTAATCTTTCAGCTCACTCAGTGACATTGCTTGGGTTCAAAATGCTGGTGCAAGAATGGTGTTGCGATTGGAGTGAAAGGAATTTGATTGGATAAACAATAACTTCCCGATGCTACAGCAGTAAGATTTCAAATGTTCTTTGCGTAGAATGCGGGCAAATATTGATGCACTGCCAAGGATTCCCTGTCTTCATTTCTATAGGTAAATAGTGCTATCATTTCAGAAAATACTTTTTTATTTGTAAAGAGCAACAGAAATAACAGTGCTTGTAAGTCAACAAACACAAACAGAAATCATTCGGAACACAGGGTATTTGAGACACGAGGTTCACGGCACTGTGTCACCCCAAAAGGAAGAAATCTGATGACTGAGTAATGTTTGATACTGGCATTGGATGCCAACAGTGAAAAGGTATTCTCTTCCACACCACTGACATCCCTCACCTGAAGGGCACAAATTTCACCAAAATTAAATTTCAAGATAAAAAGAGCACGTGGTTGCTACATGGATCTTTCAGCTCACTAAATTACAGAATTCTTTGTTTACATTACAATACAAAAGAGTTAAATTTTGACACTATATATTTCAGCTAGTGCTCACAAAAGTGTTGTAAACTCAGATGACAGCTAAAATTTTCTAGGTAAGAAAAATTCAATATTGTACCACATCAGATTGTTCTGGCATAATCAAATGATAGATAAATGTGTCACACAGTTCTCAGTTTCACCAGTGGCCCTGTTCATTACGCACCATCCAGTGTTGCAATAAGGAGTAGTAAACGAGAAGGAGCCAGGTTCAATTCACTTTCTGTATTCAGTTAGCTGATCACAGCCAGAGCAGCAGCAGGGCCCTACAGTTGGCTTCAGGATCTTAACCTGGGTTAGGACGGGGAAAAGCCTGCCTGTGTCCACTCCTGATTACAATCATTGAGCTGTGGTAGAAACCACACGTGTCAAAATTAGAATAGGATGTACCATACCTGCTCTTTATTGCTGAATAGTTCACCAACACTCATTGTCCAGATTCACACAAAAACAGCCACTTATGTAGAGCGTTGAGCTGTTGAGGGGAAACTAATGTTTGGCATCAAAGGGAACTTCTTGGAGCTATCTTTAGCATGGAGGACAAGTGGGAGTTCCACGAGGTCAGAGGAGACAGAGACACCAAGAATATGGATAGATTTGGAAGGAGTAAAGCTGATGTGGGAAATGGAAAAATATCTCACAAATTCTACAGGGTGGGGGGGGTTGCGGGGAAGAGAGGGTATTTTACCCTTTCACAAATTGTACTTCACTTGACCTGGCAGTGTTTGATGCTCACCCTGGGGCCCTGTAATGGAAAGTGCTTTAGTTGCAGCACAAACAACCCTCACATTGAATGCAAAATTCACTCAAAAAAACATACATCAACATACCATAGACACAAGGCTCTGGATATAATTAGTGCATACTTACAAACTTCCTTTTCTTGGCAAGCTTAATTCTTTCTGTAAAAAAAACAGAAGAGTGTTAATTATTGCAACAAATAATGTTCTCATTCAGCCTTCTGTTTCAATACAATTTAATGTTAAAAATTGAGACATCTATAAATTTCAGGTGCTGACCGAGTAGGATCAATTAAATGACATTTTGGTATTCTGAGAGATAAAGTTCAACTCTCGTCATTTTCTTGGATGACAAATCACGTGACTAGTAATTCATTGTGGTAGGAATATAGATTATTTAAAAATGGATTTAATAACAAAGTATAAACCATTTACTTGCAAATCTTGTAACAGCAAACACAGAAATGAGAAAAGTCATTTCAACTTGTCCAGATGCTTGC
This sequence comes from Pristiophorus japonicus, assembly GCF_044704955.1. Taxonomy (NCBI): domain Eukaryota; kingdom Metazoa; phylum Chordata; class Chondrichthyes; family Pristiophoridae; genus Pristiophorus; species Pristiophorus japonicus. The sequence continues at coordinate 57,512,298 of NC_091984.1, read as the reverse complement.
CTGGGACAATGGGGCTGGAGTTTGAGGATGTAACGAGCAGAGTGCATAAAGGGGAACCAGTGGATGTGGTGTATTTGGATTTCCAGAAGGCATTCGATAAGGTGCCACATAAAAGGTTACTGCACAAGATAAGAGCTCACAGGGTTGGGAGTAATATATTAGCATGGATAGAGGATCGAGATAAATGGGTCTTTTTCAGGTGGGCAAACTGTAACTAGTGGGGTGCCACATGGATCAGTACTGGGGCCTCAACTATTTACAATCTATATTAATGACTTGGATGAAGGAACCAAGTGTAATGTAGCCAAATTTGCTGATGATACAAAGATTAGTGGGAAAGCAAGTTGTTAGAAGGATGCAAAGAATCTGCAAAGAGATATAGATAGGCTAAGTGAGTGGGCAAACATTTGGTAGATGGAGTATAATGTGAGATAACGTGAGGTTATCCACTTTGGTAGGAAAAATAAAAAAGTAAATTATTTAAATGAGGAGAGATTACAAAATGCTGCAGGAGAGAGAGGGGGATCTGGGATCCTTGTACATGAAACTCAAAAAGTTAGCAGGCAGGTACAGCAAGTAATCAGGAAGGCAAATGGAATGTTGGCCTTTATTGCAAGGGGGATAGTGTATAAAAGTAGAGAAATCCTACTACAACTATTCAGGGTATTGGTGAGACCACACCTGGAGTACTGCGTACAGTTTTGGTCCCTTATTTAAGGAGGAGGGATTTACTTGCATTGGAGGCAGTTCAGAGGAACATAGAAAATAGGTGCCTTCGAACCTGCACCACCATTCAATATGATCATGGCTGATCATGCAACTTCAGAACCCCATTCCTGCTTTCTCTCCATACCCCTTGGATCTCTTTAGCCGTACGGGCCACATCTAACTCCCTTTTGAAGAAATCTAACGAACTGGCCTCAACAACTTTCTGTGGTAGAGAATTCCACAGGTTCACAATTCTCTGAGTGAAGAAGTTTCTCCTCATCTTGGTCCTAAATGGCTTACCCCTTTGATTCCCAAGATGAAGGGGTTGTCTTCTGAAGAAAGGTTGAGCAGGTTGGGCCAATACTCATTGGAGTTTAGAAGAATGAGAGATGATCTTATTGAAACATATAAGATTCTGAGGGGGCTTGACAGGGTAGATGCAGAGAGGATGTTTTCCTTCTTGGGGAACCTAGAACTAGGAGGCATAGATTCACAATAAGGGGTCGCCCATTTAAAACGGAAATGAGGAAGAATTTCTTCTCTCAAGAGGGTCGTGAATCTTTGGAATTCTGTACCCCAGAAAGCTGTGGAGGCTGGGACATTGAATATATTTAAGGTGGAGATAGACAGATTTTTGAATGATAAGGGAGTCAAGGGTTATGGGGAGCATGCAGGGAAGTGGAGTTGAGGCCAAGATCAGATCAGCCATGAACGGCAGAGCAGGCTCGAGGGGCCAAATGGCCAACTCCTACTCCTATTTCTTATGTTCTTATAACTGGAACCTGATCGGGCTATTTTATCTCCTCCCTGCTTCAATACCAACCCAGATCACTCTTTTCACTGTTGAATTAGGAATTCCACAAATTCACATTTAAGAAACATAGAAATCTACAGCGCAGGAGGAGACCATTTCAGCCCATCGTGTCCACACCGGCCAACAAAGAGTCACATGGCCCTCGGTCAGCAGCCCTGAAGGTTACATATAAACCTATGAACAATGAACAATGGCGGAAAGGTAAAGAGCATCCAGCCCAACCAGTCAGCCCCACACAACTGCGACATCCCTTGTTAAATCGATTAGTATTTTCTGGAAAGATGTTACACACTGGATATTTTTACTGTAGACAATTCACAATAATCCCTTTACAGAAAATGAGTAATTTTCAGTATAATTAAACAGTAGTAAAGGAGAGCAGGACTTTCATGTACGCAAAGTCGCACATCACATCAATTCAGAGATGTACCACAAGGTGGCAGTGAGCACACAGCTGTGAATTGAACACCTTCGGATCAGAGAGGACAATAGAGCAGCAGACACAGAACCATTTATTTAAATGGATGCAATTTTCATTATTTTTTTGATTGCGAATACCTAATAATGTCTTCAGTAATGTGCCCTTTCCCATTTTCTGAAACTCAGTAATTGAATAAAAACATTCTTTTGGTTCTGAAGATTCCAGAGAATGCGTGTGAAACAAAAGGAAAAAGTGCACTGTTAATTCATAAGAGTGGATTATGACTAGCCTTAATTTTTTTAAATCAAGATATTCCAATTTAATGAGAACAGAATGAAACAATAATTGTAATAACGCCCTTCACTAAAAGTACAAAGTTATACAGTAAAATGATGTCCGACCATTTTCCGAGTGTGCCAATTTGCATGTACACTGTATTCAGTTTGGTGCTATGGTATCAATTTAGTGCTGAATGTCCATTTATGTAAAATTCACAAGCAACTCGAGCATTTCTTTGTCAGACACTGAGCAGTGTTGTTCAGCAAAAAATACTTAAATTACTTATTAGTGTAAACAATATGCAAACTTTAGCTTTTAATTAGTAAACACAGACTCTGAATTTCCTCAGACATTCTGCCCTGCGCCACTGTATCCCCCTCAGAAGGTGGTATTAAAACTGTTAGTTACTTGCTCTCGAGTGTAGTATACAATATGTTCCAAACATGAATGAGACATCGCTCCTTATAACAGAAAATTGTGTGAATATACTTGGTGGGAGATTTATTTGAATTAATATTTCAGTTTCATAGCCCCAGTTATTAAAACACAATAGGGGAATGAAAGAAAGAATACAAACCATCCTCTTAAAAAAACAAAAAACGAGGGCTGAGATCGAGAGTTCCGATTGAAATTTACTCAACAAGATAAAATAACCCATCTTTGTTGCAGCCTCAATGATATTTATACAAGAACCTGTAATTATCCAGACCAGTAAACTCAGATTATTGCCAACAATTTAAACCAGTACTACTTGGTCCCTGCACTCACATTGCATGCAAAGTACTGAAAGTACTCGAACCTCTTTGTCTGGAGGAGCATAAAAAGTGAAAAACTGAAATGTCTGGTGTAATATCCCAGCATTATAAATTACAATTATATACGTAGATTAGTGAAAATACAAATTATGTCTCGATAAAGGAGGTTCCATCATTCCCTGCCTAACTGCTGCAGAAAACTAAATCAAAAGGAAACCAAATTAAGCTGACGCATCACAAGAGACATTCGGCTTTTAATATGCTTTATGTTTCAGCTGTTCTGCGAAGCACAACATATTTCCCCCAGGTACCAAACATGATGCATGATTATTATTATTTTATTTTCAAATTCATCATTATCATTAATTGGATCCAGTACATTTTTAGGCTCTACAGATGGTGACATTTTTCATTTACATTGGAAGCAGAATGCCATTTAACAGGGACTTGTCAGCTGTATATTTCAATGAAGTTCCTCACATCTTGTTCTTGAAATAATGCAACCTGTTGCCTGTAGTCTTGTGTCAAGTTTTGAGCATTCATAATCTGGATAACTGAGCACTTTAGCTGTCAATTCAGATACATTATCTGCATTACATTAGGAACCAACACAGCACTCACTCTGAAGGTCAGTAATTCAATCCCTTAAATGCTTTCATCCATTAAGTGTGTGTAATCTTGGCTCATGCTTATACGGTATGTGTATTAATCAATACTCCACCTTGTCCCTGTTGACTATATATTTGTAAATTTGCCTTCCAAGTATTTCCAAAACAGGGCAGTTATACAATGCTAGTTTTCATTAATGTGGTGTTTGTGCTTACCAAACCAAAATGGGTACAACATAAATAGAAACAGATGAATTGTACACCGATCAGGAGTGTATTATAGTAACACAGCTAAATTAATGAGATTTGATATAGTGCAGTCTAGGGGAAAAAAGCCACCGCTTGCTAATATTTTCATGGAGTCAACTACAGCTGCAACTTTTTGCAAAACCTAAAGTAGCTGCAAAGTGAAGGTGTATTAAAAAATACATTTATCTTGCATGTTCAACAATGAAAATGGTTAACAACTGTCAACTGAGCAAATTTCTAATCAGGTTTCATTGTGCAGATCGTTCAAGACTGTACTATTGGATAATTTTAAACATCTGTTTACCTCATGCAACAAGATTTATCTGTTCAACACGTGGTACCTCACCACTGTGCAGTTATCAGAAACAAAAAGAGCTCAGACTTATAAAGCTGCTGCTCCATGTTTGCAAGGTGCTTCACAATTCTACATACAAAGCACCAACTTTTAAACTACAATTAAATATTTATATCGCAGCTCATGTGACTTTAAGCTCCGGCATTTGTGGGTCTTGACATTCTTGTTGATTTTGTTTTACCCCACTTGGGGTTTTGTGTGAATGCGATCCTTGTGATTAAGTTTTAAACCTAATTTAACATTTTAGCTCATGAATATTGCAATCCAATTTTGAAACTGCATTCTTTTTTTAAAATGCTGTGGTTTATTGTAGTCCTGAGTGTGGGAGTGGTCTGGGTAACAGGAATGGAACATTGCCTCTATTCTTGTGTACTTCATGTTATGTTATGAGGCTGTAACACACTGTGTAGTTCAGCTATCACAAATGGGAGCATGAAACTCAAGTCCTTCATCAAAGTCATCAGACCCCCAAGAGGCATTGATGCCTTCAAGCACAGTTTATTAAAAGAATCATAATACAAGCAATATTTTTAAAGCCATGGTGGATGGAATTTGCATGCAGAGGTATATAGCAATTGCACAGAAAAACAAACCAATATATTTGTCAAATGACTCAACTCCAGTGACATGAAGCATCATAACAGCTGAACACTCGGAAATCTAGCAATTATGGGGATTGCAGCATAATGCTCTTCAATGTTCTAATTGCTGTACTTCGTTACAAAACTTCGGCTGGGGGCGATTTGGTGAATTGTAAGAAAGCTGTTTGACTTTGCGAGATTTGATTTTTTTTTGCTGATGCACACAGAACATTATTTATTGTGCAGTATTAACATTACGCGAACCAATTTCAGTAATGGGCAAAACAAAGAGAAAAGGGAACGGGAAACCATGATGTAGAATCTCGTTAACAGAATAATAGACTGATGATGTAAATTCAAACCATTAAACATTTCACTGCTGCACATTTTCCAGATAACTGCAGGATAATTCTATCCAAATAAAGCAACATTACCATGTTAATGGCATACACAAAAGGATTTTATGTCACCATAGACAATGCTATTGCAGAATTGTGTTCCATTTTCAACTTACAATTTTACAATATATTAAATGAAACAACAACCATCAGAAGAGAGCTGCGATTTATCCAGGTCCCAAATCAAAAGCAGATCCCTGTGAACACACGATTGTATATAATGGCAATACAAGCACCCTGCAAGCTGCTTGTGTTAATTAACTAGCATCTTTTGTTTATTTAATTTATTTTTTGTCAGAAATGTGGACTCATTATTTGCACTTGGGATTAAACACAGGTATCTCATTTGACTTGCACTGCTTTCGAATATATCTTAAAACCACCATTTTGAGTATATTAAGTGACATTAAAAACCAGCAGCAAGACTCTCATGACGGCTGAGGAAATAAATATATTGCGTACTACTGAATTATACGAGCCAGAAATGTCCCAGATTTAATGCCTGATCTGTGTCAGTTCAGCTGATCTCAGTGGCAGTGGTGGAAGAAGCAAACAAGTCAGAGTTTCCAATCCTAATTGCTATCTGCTGATCCCTACAGGAAAGGAAATGTACGTGAATGCAAGGTAATGGCAAGATCAGACTCAATAGTAATTCCTTGGTGATAACATTGCCTACCAAGATTCAAATTCCACTTTCATAAATTAAAAATGGTCACTTGGGAGAGAAACAGACTTTATCTGTGGGACTGCATGAGAAGCGGAGTACCAAGTAAAAAAAAACATTTTAAATCCCTCCTGTCGCTCATTAGGAACAAAGAATGCCAGTGTCAGTCGTGCACTGGCACGGTTGTATCTGTAAATTTACCAGTGTCATTCAGAGGTTCAACCTCATTTACATGTGAAGAAATTGCAACTACATGATAATTTGTACAAAGTTTGCACTGGGACTTGTGCAGTGTTTATTGTGCAGAGAAATGTTTGTACTTTCATTGGATAAAAGGATATTAATTTATTTTGTACTTATGTTTCAATGTGAGTTGTGACTTTGCGAGTGGAGTGGTATTCCACAGAAAAAGTGATAAAGTGCGACACTTGCCCCGACAGCAGATTGCTGAATGTTCTTTGTGGCTTTTAAAATTGTTACAATAACTTTTCATAGCAAGATCATTTTCACTATAGCAGTTCTGTTCTGTAAGTGGGCTCAAGGCTATAGGGGTACATTATTGAGAAGAGTTCATTTTCTACACTTCATGTATAAAAGTCTTGCATCAGCCATGTATCTGTCGGACAAGAGAAAATGTAAAATATGTCGAGTACAAAGTGTTCTGATTGGTTCTAGTTTTCTGTCACATTACATAAAAGTTTTGAGAATAAATTTCACACATCAAACCTCACACTTTAAAAAGTGTCCAAATATATACAATGTATGCTGTTCTTTCCTGATCTAGAGATAGAAATTTACACGTCTCTTTCAATCTGAAAACTTCCCTCAACAAACTTTGATTGACCTCAGACTGTGCTTACTTAAAAGACTTAAAGGGCCAGGTCAGCTTAACCACAGTTCCAAGTTAGCTGCAGAATAATACATTATGAAACAATTTACCACAAGCAACCCCACAGCAGTTCCATTAGATCCTTACCCAAGTAAGTCGAGGAGCTGGGTGATGCAGCAGATTAGGCACAGGCCTTTCACCTGGGACTGGGGTTCAAATCTAGTCCACAGTGTAAGGCTGAAAGTCTCCTCAGTCTACTGGGTCCTGTGTGAATGTCTATGTTTAGACAAAGACTCAGCACCCTTCCCCAACTGGCATTTACATGCAGGTGGGGGAGAGGACAGCAGCGCCGGCCGGCCCAAGCAGGAGAGAAATGGGTGGAACTATGGCGGTAGGTGTTGACTAACTATTTTTTCCCTCTTCTCGCCACAGGTGTCTGAAATGGGAAGAGTAGCATTCTCCAGTGCCAATGTCCCTCACTTTGATGAGCACAAAAGTATTTAGAAATATACAGAAGTTCCAACACGTAATCAGGCCTTTCCACCCAACCAGTCTGCACCACCATTTACCTTCAACACAATAGAACAACATCTAGAAACCAAAACTCTGATCAGTAATAGTCTGCAGGGAATTCAGAAGGGAAGATCATGCTTGACCGAGCTTACTAAATTCTTTGAATAAATAGCAGAAAGAGTAAATATACACGGACTTTCAAAAGGCCTTTGATAAGGTAGACTCATGACTACGGTCAGAGCTTGTGGAATCAAGGGACAAGTAGCAGAATGGACAGCAAACTGGCTACAAAACGGAGAGCTAGGGTACAAGGTAATTACTCAGACTGGCAGAAGGCGGGAAGTGGCGTTCCACAGGGATCGGTGCTGGGAACACTGTTGTTCACTATTTACATAAATGATTTGGACTTGGTAGTCAGAAGCATAAAATCAAAATTTGCGGATGATACCAAATTGGGGATATAGTCAACACAGTGGGGGACTGCAACAAAATACAAGACGTTAATAAACTTGCAGAATAGAATGGGTGTGTAAATGGCCAATTAATTTCAATATCAATAATTGTGAGGTGGTGCATGTTGGTAGGGAAAAAAAGGCCACATAACTCCTTGGAAAATAAGAGTCGAAATGGGGTACAGATACACAAATTAGAAGTAGCAAAACAGGTTCACAAAACCATAAAAATGCTAGCATAGCACTGTGATTCATTTCTAGAGGAATAGAATTCAGAAGCAGAGAAATTGTGTTAAACTTATATAAACGCTTGGTTAAGAGTACTGCTTGGTTAAGAGTACTGTGCACAGTTCTGGTTTCCATATTACAAAATGGATATAGAAGCTCTGGAAAAGTGCAAAAAAGGTTTACAAGGATGCTACCACAACTGAAAGGGTGCCACTATTATAAAAGTCTGAACAGGCTGGGGTTCTTTTCTCTCGAAAAGAGAAGGCTGAGAGGTAACCTGATAGAGGTCTTTAAAATTATGAAGAGGTTTGATAGGGTAGACGTAAAGAAAATGTTTCCACTTTTGGGGTAGTTTAAAACTAGGGACACAAATATAAAATAAAAACAGAAACTGCTGGAAATACTCGGCAGATCAGGCAGCATCTGTGGAGAGAGAAACCGTTTGTTTTTATTTCAGATTTCCATCATCCGCAGTGTTTTGCTTTTGGCCACAAATATAAGATAAGTCACAAATAAATCCAATAAGGAATTCAGAGAAACTTCTTTACCTAAAGAGTGGTGAAAGTGTAGAACTCACTACCATACGAAGTGGTTGAAGCAAATCACATAGATGTATTTAAGGGGAAACTAGATAAGTACATGAGGGAGAAAGGAATAGGAGAATATGTTGATAGGGTGAGATGAAGTAACTTGAGTGGGAAGAGGCATGCGTGAAGAATAAACGCCGGCATTGAATGATTGGGTTGAATGTCCTGTTTCTGTGCTGTAAATTCGATTTAACGAGCAGAGACCCGCAAAACATTTGCGGTCAAATTAGTACCTTTATTGCAACAGTACTTGTTTAGACTGTTATCTTCTTCGTCCATAGAATCAACGCTGATGTCCTCCCTCCCACCTCTCTCTCTCCCTCCCTCACTCTCCCACCCACCCCCTCCCTTTCTCCCATAAAATTTTAAAGAACAGAAAGAGGCCTCAGTTTCTCCAGTCTCTCCTCATAGCAAACGCCTCCATCCTTGGGCTCATCTTAGTCATCTCCCTAAGCTTTTCAGCCTCCCTACCTCTTTTTCTTCCTTTAAGACGCTCCTTCTTGCTATTGAGGGAGTGCAGCAAAGGTTCACCAGACTGATTCCCAGGACTGACATATGAGGAGAGACTGGATCAATTGGGCCTGTATTCACTGGAGTTGAGAAGGATGAGAGGGGATCTCATAGAAACATATAAAATTCTGACAGGACTGGACAGGTTAGATGCAGGAAGAATGTTCCCGATGTTGGGGAAGTCCAGAACCAGGAGACATAGTCGAAGGATAAAGGGTAAGCCATTTAGGACTGAAATGAGGAGAAACTTCTTCACTCAGAGAGTTGTTAACCTATGGAATTCCCTACCGCAGAGAGTTGTTGATGCCAGTTCATTGGATATATTCAAGAGGGAATTAGATATGGCCCTTACGGCTAAAGGGATCAAGGTGTATGGAGAGAAAGCAGGAACGGGGTACTGAGGTGAATGATCAGCCATGATTTTATTGAATGGTGGTGCAGGCTCGAATGGCCTACTCCTGCACCTATTTTCTATGTTTAGATGTTTAAAACCTACTGTTTCTCCCCATGTATCTCGTTATGTGGTTCAGTGTCAAATTTTGTTCGGTAACATTCCTGTGAGGGGCCTTGGGGCGTTTTGCTATGTTAAAGACGCTATATAAATGCAAGTTGTTAATCACTTGGCATCTTTTCTAAGGTAAGGTCCCCGTTCTAACTGCGGCCTGTCCAATGATTTGTATAGGTTTAGCATTCCCTCTTGCTTTTGTACTGTACCTCCCTATTTTTAAAACAGAGGATCCATTTAAAAAAAAATCAGTTTTATCAACTTGTCCTCCTACTTTTAAAGATTTATGTATCTGAACCGTGAGTCAACCTGCCCTTCTACTCCTTTTAAAGTTTTACCATATAGTGCACATGCCTGCTCCTTTGTCTTCCTTCCAAAATGTATGACCTCCCATTTCTCCACCTTAAATTTAATCGGATAATCAATCTGCACACTTGTCTATAATGTCACATACAGTCCTTTTTATAGTTAACCGTACTCGCTATTTTTATAAATAACATAGTATGATCAATGGTCCCGTTACTGACTCCTGGGGCACACAATTGTTTATATTTGTTCAGTCTGGAAACTATTGTTGTTTGTGGGAGCTTGCTTGTGCGCAAATTGGCTGCCGCATTTCCCACATTACAACAGTGACTACACGCTAAAAAGTACCTCATTGGCTGTGAAGCGCTTTGAGATGTCCAGTGGGTGTCAAAGGCACTATAGAAATGCAAGTCTTTCGTTCTTTCTCCCACCCTTTCTCTCCCTCCCTCTTGCTTTCTCATCCGCCGCTCCCACCCAGGGAAGCCCCGCCCCCTCTACCCACCACATCCACTGCTGCCTCCTTATTGGAGCAGTACCAGCGTCAAACAAACTTTCAAAATTTGCGCCTTCGCTCCCCGCCCTGATTGGTTGCGAGGCTGGGCGGGCCCTGATCGCCCATTGGTCGGTACAACGGGCACTCAGTCCGAACCACTTGCTCCCGGCCCCGACCTTGCCCCCGCCCCAGGACAGACAAAAACTGACTATTATTATAGATTCTAAGCAATCACATTTACCAACCATATTCCCATTTCCCTTCAACCCATCTCCTTCATCCACTTACAGAATTTAACCCCATCATTGAACCATAGAATGGTTACAGGACGGAAGGCAGCCATTCGGCCCGTCGAGCCGGTGCTGGCTCTCCAAGTGCACCTCAGCTAGTCCCACTCCCACGTCCTTTCCCCGTAGCCCTGCAAATTATTTTCTTTCAGGTACTTATCCAACTCCCTTTTGAAAGCAGTGATCGAGTCTGCCTCCACCATCCTTGCAGGCAGCGCATTCCAGATCCTAACCACTTGCTCTGTAAAAATGTTTTCTTATGTCGCCTTTGGTTCTTTTGCCAATCACCTTAAATCTGCGTCCTCTGGTTCTCGGCCCTTCTGCCAGTAGGCATAGTTTCTCTCTATCTACTTTGTGTCCAGACTCCTCATGATTTTGAAAGTGTGATCTTGGGTGTGTATTGCCTTCCACCATCTTGAATTTCTATAAATGAGGTGTCCAAAACTATCAAAATGATACTTTTTAAAATTTCAAAATATACTTTATTCATCAAAAAATCTGTACAGTGCATTCAAAGGCATTTCAATACATTCAGCTGCGGTCAGCAATCCCATACACTATTATTTGGGTGCTGACGGCAGTTCTGTTCGTTACATTTCCCTGTTTTCCAGTTCAAGTGCAATTCGGTCCAATACGGGATACATTGTAGTACATTCAAACAAATTACATTTCATGTGTCACTATACAGTACACGGAATGGGTGACGGTACATTTACATTTTTCTTTTCAACATGCTTTTCGCAACAGACCTTACCTTGTACATGGCACTACATAGGTGTTTACAGATCATGGTGCTCCATGTACACAAAAAGTAAATTACAAATACAGCTCGAAATACAAAATGATACTGCAGTTAACTGGAAAATGCACTGCAGTTAAGTGGTTAATGAGCTGAATTTACATCATCAGTCTTTCTTTCTTTCTATTAACAAGTTTTTGCATCATGGTTTCCTGCTCCTTTTGTCTTTGTTTTGCCCCATTACAGAAATTGGTTCACGTAATGTTAATGTTTCACAATCACCACCATCAATTTGCTTCTATATTCAATATCCCCATTTACGGCATCTTTTCTAAGCTACTTATCCTAGATTATTTTGATTTTTAAATCTTAGATCACACTCCTGATTGAGTGCCATACCTTTGAGAGTGTCTACCCTTACATTGAGATCTTGGTACATTTTTAGTAACAAGTCCTGGAAACAAACAGCAAATCCTGTCTGGTAATTGTTCTGACCATATACATATAATAAAGTAAATAAATTTAGAAATAAACACAAATTCATCAAATGTTAGTAATATTTCCATCACAGGTTGTGACCGTGGGTTTTCCTACTGTTCTTCTGCAAGAGCTTGCAGTGTTCACCTCGGCCTTGGATCCAAATATTTTTCAGGCCTCTGCACAACTTCAAGGCATCCAGCCTCCCCCTCTCCTGCAACCCCCTGAGATCCAGTGTTTTTGATTTCTTTATATTGCTTAGAATTTTCACACACCTTCAGCCCATTGGCCCCAAGTTTCGTGCCGCGGCGAAAACGGCGCACCTCCGAGCTGGGCTTCTGTTGTTCGCGCCGAAAACTGCGCCTAAAAAAAAAAGTCCGATATTCTCGAGCTCCTTGGAGCTCGATGTCTGCTTGGCACGGCGCGCTCATCGCAGCAGGGGGCGGAGCCTAACACTCGCGCCGATTTTCTAAGTAGCAGGGGGCGGGTACAATTTAAATTAGCCTTCGTGGTGCCGGCAACCCTGCGCGTGCGCGTTGGAGCGTGCGCGCATGCGCAGTCTCACACAAACATTGGCACTCGGCCATTTTTTAAAATACTGCAGAAAAAGTGAAGATTTGTTTCTTGGATCCCTGCAAAGGCTTGTAATTCAATTTTTTTTGATATTTCTGTGTGTGACGGAGTGCTTTTAGCAGCACTGCTGAATAAATCACCTGCTGAAATCAGTGAGTTCAGCTTTTCACTGCTAAACTTGCAGAACCGGTGCTGATTTGGTGCATGCAAAGTAAGGACTGTGTGTTTGGAGAAATAAGAGTGCCAATTCAACTTTGCAATAATACGTGGTGTTGACAATGCAGCACCCATTCTGCAAATTTAAATATAAAACTGTCGATGTGGCTGCCTCTCCCTGTCCAAATGGCCTCAGTCCCCCTCACAGCTCGAAGGTTGCTGCTGTATCTTCGGCTGCTGGCCAGCCACTGACGCCGCTGATATCCTATGGCCGAATGGCCTCACGTCCGTCCGCTGCTGAATCTTTGGCTGCCGGCCAGCCACTGACACCGCCCCTAAAGCGCGGCCGAATGGCCTCAAGAACCTTAATGAGCTGCGTGTGTCCTGCGTTGATTCTTCGGCTGCCGGCCAGCCACTGACGCCGCTGCTATCTCATGGCCGAATGGCCTCACATCGGTCCGCTGATTCTTCGGCTGCCGGCCAGCCACTGACGCCGCTGATATCTCATGGCCGAATGGCCTCGGGTCCGTCCGGTGCTGCTTCTTCGCAGCCAGCCACGAAGAGAATGAAGGCCTGCCTCAAGCATTGCAGCTCAGCTCGAAGCTTGCTGCCACTGCCGTCGAGACACTGACGCCACACCGCTGCCTGTCTCCAACATGAAAGGCCTGCCTGAAGCACTTTCACACAGGTAGGAACATGGTTTATTTAATCTTTTCTTTGCTTATAAATTTTTATTCAGGTTGGATTTATTTGTATAATATTTGTATAAGTATAACTAAGGATTGATTGTAGAATTTAATGACTTCCCTTCCCCGCCACCTCGTTCCCTCCGCCTGATTTTGTAAAGTGTAGACAAGGTTTTTTCGAGCGTACAAAAATCTTCACTTACTCCATTCTAAGTTAGTTTGGAGTAAGTTTTCACAATGAAACTTTGAAATCCGGCGTAAGTGGCCGGACACGCCCCCTTTTGAAAACAAAATTCTGTTCCAAAGTGAAACTGTTCTACCTGACTAGAACTGGAGCAAACTAAATGCGGAGAATTCCGATTTCTAAGATACTCCGTTCTACACCAGTTGCTCCTAAAAATCAGGAGCAAATCATGTGGAAACTTGGGGCCATTGTGACTACCCACAGTCAGAGTTTTGTTTGCATTGATTCAAGAACAGACAGCAGAATTTCAGTCCCTGGTGACTTTATTTATTCAACTTAAACATGAGGTCTATGTTTTTACTGAAAATACTGTTCCACCATAGACTGTAGGGACTGGATTTTCGGGTCATTTGAACTCCGGGTCACGCCAATGGGGGGGCGTGAAATGGTCTTCTGCATCTGGTCGGGAGCTTCGGGTCGGGTTTTGCGGCAGCGCTTTGACTCGCACCCGACCCGTACGCCCCGAAGTGCGCCCCACGATGACTGCCAGGTAAACCAAGCAGTCCAGCCATGCCGGTGAGGTAGGTCAAGTGCAGAAAAGGTAAGTGTGAGTGTTTATTCGTTTAATTTTCTTTTAGCAATTTGTGTTGTGGTGGCGTGGGTAATGTTTCGGGAATGTTTTAGTGGGTTTTCTAAGGTCCCCTCCCCAACCCCCAACAATGCCTCTCTCAAGAGAGCTCCCGGCCCAGCACTTTAGTTAGCGAGGTTCCCATCTTTGCACCGTGAAAGTAGTACAACGCCTCCCTTCGCGCTGCACGAGCGCAACCGATTCCCAGCCGGTAACTTTCCCACCCTGCCTCTGTTTTCGCCACAAAAACAGCCAAACTGAAAATCCAGTCCTGTATGCTTCAGCCACAGAAGGAAAAAGCTTAAAAAAGGAACCGAAGATCGCCCTCAAACCAGACTTTGCTGATCCCAATGGACTAGAAAACCACAAAAGTATGCCTCTATTTAAAAAACGAGGGAGACAAAAAGCAGGAAACTATAGACCAGTTAGCCTAACATCTGTCGCTGGGAGAATGCTGGAGTCCATTATTAAGAAAGTAGTGGCAGGACATTTAGAAAATCAAAATGCAGTCAAGCAGAATGAGCATGGTTTTATGAAGGGGAAAACATGTTTGACAAATTTGCTGGAATTCTTTGAGGATGTAACGAGCAGAGTGGATAAAGGGGAACCAGTAGATGTCATATTTTTGGATTTCCAGAAAGCATTCCATAAATTGCCACATAAAAGGCTACTGCACAAGATAAGAGCTCACAGGGTTGGGGGCAATATATTAGTGTAGATAGAGCATTTGCTAACTAACAGAAAACAGAGAGTCAAGATAAATGGGTCATTTTCAGGTGGGCAAACTGTAACTCGTGGGGTGCCACAGGGATCTGTCATGTGTTCAACCAGCTGTAACCCATGTATAAACTGACCTAAGTTGTACACCGTGAAAACACTGACCACTAGGTGGGAGACACTCCTAACCTGGACCTTCAGGTATAAAAGGGGAAGCTCCACCCACCTTCATCACTTGAGTGCTAAGGAATAAAGGACAGGTCACAGACTGACGACCTCTCAAGCATGGGCCTCGTGTGCATTTATACTGTGTAGTAAGGACGTATCAATGGCGACAAGAAACTGGGATTTAAACCACGCGAGCATGGCCACTAGCAGAACAGACGAGAGGTACTGTGTTAAGGAATGGTTGGGACAGAGATACAACATTGTTAAAGCAGCACACAGTTCTCCAGGCAGACAAGGGCAGTCATGCATGCCCCAGCATGTAGTCGAACCCAGAGGGGGAGTTCAACAGAGACAATGGCAAGCTGAACAGCGATTCACGCCATTGCAAGGGACAATGCAGCCAGTAATGGGGCCATCAACACCTGTTAATGGTGCACTCAAGGACAATAACAGAGGCAGTCAGGGACGATCGACTGGCAAGGGACCTTTTGTTTCAAACCGCAATTCATGCTGGAGGTGTGGAGGCATACATTCAGCCGGAGTTTGCAGAGATGAGCAAAATACTTGCAGAAATTGCAGAAATGGACACTGGGGGAAATCGCTGGAGGCTGAAGTTCAGCGAGTTCATGTGGAGCACGTATACAGTTCATACACCAGGACGCCACCGATAATGATGAAAGTGCTCCTCAATGGCATCCCAGTATCAATGGAGGTAGACACGGGTGCCAGCCAGTCCCTGATGGGTATCAAACAGTTCGAAAAGTTGTGGGCATCCAAGGCCAGGAGGCCAAAATTATCGGCGATTGACGCACAGCTACGGACTTACACAAAGCAGATCATTCCGGTGCTAGGCAGCGCCACGGTAGTCGTGACCCACAAAGATTCGGAGAACAGGTTGCCACTCTGGATTGTCCCAGGGGACGGTCCCGTACTACTGGGGAGGAGTTGGCTTGCTGTCATGAACTGGAAATGGGGCGATGTCAATGTAATTTCCTCTGTGGAGCGAGTATCATGCTCACAGATCCTGGACAAATTTGACTCATTATTTCAACCCGGCATTGGCACTTTCATGGGGGCCAAGGTAGTGATTCACATAAACCCGGACGCCAGACCAGTACAACACAAGGCCAGAGCGGTGCCGTACGTGATGCGGGAAAAGATAGAAGGCGAATTGGACTGCCTGCTGAGGGAAGCCATCATCTCGCCAGTCGAATTCAGTGACTGGGCGAGCCCGATTGTGCCGGTGCTCAAGGCGGATGGGTCGGTCAGGATATGTGGCGATTACAAGGCCACCATCAATCGGGTGTCACTCCAAGACCAGTACCCGCTACTGAGAGTGGAGGACCTCTTTGCGACGCTATCCGGTGGCAAACTTTTTTCAAAATTGGACCTGACCTCAGCTTACATGACCCAGGAGCTGGCGAGTGAGTCGAAGAAGCTGACCACCATCACGACACACAAGGGGTTGTTTGAGTACAACAGATGTCCGTTCGGGATTCGCTAGGCCGCTGCGATCTTCCAACGAAATATGGAAAGCCTCCTCAAGTCGATTCCAGGGACGGTGGTTTTTCAGGACGACATCCTCATTACGGGTTACGATTCTGAAGAACACCTCCACAACCTGGAAGAGGTGCTACGCAGACTGGACCGGGTAGGTCTGCGACTGAAAAAGGCGAAGTGCGTCTTCCTAGCTCCAGAGGTAGAATTCCTGGGGATGAGGGTAGCAGCAGACGGGATCAGCCCTACTGCATCCAAGACGGAAGCGATCCAGAGAGCACCCAGACCCCGTAACACGACGGAGCTGCGTTCGTTCCTGGGGCTCCTGAACTATTTTGGTAACTTTCTTCCCAAATTGAGCACGCAAAGGTCGCGAATGGGTCTGGGGGGACAGCCAGGAAAGGGCTTTTAATAGAGCACGCAATTTGTTATGTTCCAACAATCTGTTAACGCTATATGACCCATGTAAGAAACTTGTGTTAACGTGCGATGCGTCGTCCTATGGTGTCGGGTGTGTGTTGCAGCATGTCAATGCCAAGGGTCAGTTACAGCCGATAGCTTATGCCTCCAGGAGTCTGTCCCAGGCAGAAAGGGGCTACGGGATGGTAGAAAATGTGTATATGCGGTAAAGAAAATGCACCAGTACCTGTTTGGCAGGAAATTTGAGGTGGAGACAGATCACAAACCCCTAACATCCCTTTTGGCCGACAAGGCCATAAATGCAAACGCATCGGCCCACATACAGAGGTGGACACTCACATTAGCTGCCTAGGACTACACAATTCGGCACAGACCGGGCACCGAAAACTGCGCCGATGCACTCAGCAGGCTCCCACTAGCCACCACTGAGGGGGCTACCGAGCATGCTGCTGAGATGGTCATGGCTGTTGAAGCTTTCGGAAGCGAAGGCTCACCCGTGACAGCCCGTCAGATTAAAGTCTGGACAAATAGAGACCCGCTATTGTCTCTAGTCAAGAAATGTGTCCTGAATGGGGACTGGGCAGCCACGTACAGGGCATGCCCTGAGAAATTTAAACCATTTCACAGGCGCAAGGATGAACTCTCAATTCAGGCCGATTGCCTACTGTAGGGAAACCGCGTAGTCATGCCCCAGATGGACAGAGAGGTGTTCATCAGAGAACTCCACAATGGGCACCCGGGCATTGTCACGATGAAGGCAATTGCCAGGTCACACGTTTGGTGGCCAGGGATAGACGCAGATCTGGAACTTTGTGTTCGCAGGTGCAACACGTGTGCCCAGCTGGGCCATGCGCCCAGGGAAGCCCCCCTTAGCCCCTGGCCATGGCCCGCCAAGCCTTGGTCACGCATCCATGTGGGCTACGCAGGTCTTTTCATGGGGAAAATGTTTTTGGTTGTAGTAGACGCCTACTCCAAATGGATCGAGTGTGACATTTTAAATTCAAGCACATCCTCTGCCACGGTATAAAGTCTACGGGCAATGTTCGCCGCCCACGGTCTACCGGACATCTTGGTCAGTGACAATGGCCCGTGCTTCACAAGCACTGAATTCCAGGACTTCATGGCAGGCAATGGAATTAACCATGTTAGAACGGCACCGTTCAAGCCGGCCTCAAACGGCCAGGCAGAACGAGCAGTGCAGATAATCAAACAGGGGATGCTCAGATTCCAAGGGGGTACCCTACAAACCCACTTATCACGCCTCCTGTTGGCCTATAGATCCCGACCACACTCGCTCACAGGGGTTCCACCCACAGAGCTACTAATGAAAAGGACGCTCAAAACCCGATTATCCCTTATACACCCCACCATGAAAGAAATTGTCGCGAGCAGGCGCCGGTCACAATATCACTACCATGACAGGAATGCGAGGGCGCGATGTATTGATGTAAATGATCCTGTTTTTGTCCTCAACTACGCTGCAGGGCCCAAATGGCTCGCAGGCACTGTGGTTGCCAGAGAGGGAAATAGGATTCTGGTAGTTAAACTTACCAATGAACAAATCTGCCGCAAACATGTGGATCAAACAAAAAGGAGGTTCAGCAACCCCATAGAAGCAGAGGAAGAACACGATATAGAGTTCACTCCACCACAGGTGACCGAACACCGGAACCAAAGGGAGGAGAGCCCAGTCACTGTGGGCAGTCCGGACAGGCCTGAGGCACTGCAAACAGCAGACACTCAGGCCAGCGCCCAACAACCGGAGCCCCAACTCAGGCGCTCTACAAGGGAGCGTAAACCACCAGAGAGACTCAACCTGTGATCCCAATAAGACTTTGGGGGGGGGGAGGTGATGTCATGCATTCAACCAGCATTGTAACCCATGTATAAACTGACCTAAGTTGTACACCATGAGAACACTGACCACTAGGTGGGAGACACTCCTAACCTGGACCTTCAGGTATAAAAGGGGAAGCTCCACCCACCTTCATCACTTGAGTGCTAAGGAATAAAGGACAGGTCGCAGACTGACCTTTTCTCAAGCATGGGCCTCGTGTGCATTTATACTGTGTAGTAAGGACGTATCAGGATCAGTGCTGGGGCCTCAACTATTTACAGTTTATATTAATGACTTGGATGAAGGGACTGAGTGTAACATAGCCAAAATTGCTGATGATGCAAAGATAGGTGGGAAAGCAAGTTGTGAGGAGGCTATAAAGAATCTACAAAGGGATATAGATAGGCTCAGCAAGTGGACAAATATTTGCCAGATGGAGTAAAATGTGGAAATGTGAGCTTATCCACTTTGGTAGGAAAAATAAGAAAATTACTATTTAAATAAGGAGAGATTACAAAATGCTGTGGCAGAGGGGGATCTGTGATCCCTGAACATGAAACACAAAAAGTTAGCATGCAGGTACAGCAAGTAATCAGGAAGGCAAATGAAATGTTAGCCTTTATTGCAAGGGGGATGGTGTATAAAAGCAGGGGAGTCCTGCTACAACTGTGCAGGGCATTGGTAAGATCACACCTGGAGTACTGCATAGAGTTTTGGTCTCCTTATTTAAGGAAGGATATTCTTGCATTGGAGGTAGTTGAGAGAAGATTCACGAGGTTGATTCCCGAGATGAAGGAGTTGTCAGAAGAAGAAAGGTTGAGCAGGTTGGGCCTATACTCATTGGAGTTTAGAAGAATGAGGTGTGATCTTATTGAAACGTAAGATTCTGAGGGGGCTCGACAAGGTAGCTGCAGAGAGGATGTTTCCCCTCATGGGGGAATCTACAACTAGGGGGGCATAATTTCAGAATAAGGGGTCGCCCATTTAAGACAGAAATGAGGAGGAATTTCTTCCCTGAGGGTCGAGAATCTTTAGAATTCTCTACCCCAGGGAACTGTGGCGGCTATGTCATTGAATATATTTAAGGTGGAGATAGACAGATTTTTGTATGATAAGGGAGTCAAGGGTTATGGGGAGCAGGCAGAGAAGTGGAGTTGAGGCCAGGATCAGATCAGATCAGAAATGATCTTACTGAATGGCGGAGCAGGCTCGAGGGGCCAAATAGTCTACTCCTGCTCCTATTTCATATGTTCTTATGATCTGGATAATGGCCCGTAGCTTGGAACTTAAGGGCTTCCAGGCCTCTTGGTTGCTTCAGTTTCTCTCAATCACACATGTTACACTCCTCCAGAAAGCCTGTAAACAACTCCAACATATTGGCTGACATCTTCCTGTGTCCCTCTTGCTTTGACATAGAAAATTATTACATTAGTTAAAGAACATGTTTGAAAGCCACAAAGCGATTTCGAGAGATACAAAGAAAAGGAACAGAGAGACTTGGGAGAGAGAGAGAGAGAGCGAGAGAGACTTGGGAGAGAGAGAGAGAGCGAGAGAGACTTGGGAGAGAGAGAGACTTGGGAGAGAGAGAGAGCGAGAGAGACTTGGGAGAGAGAGAGAGAGAGCGAGAGAGACTTGGGAGAGAGAGAGAGAGAGAGCGAGAGAGACTTGGGAGAGAGAGAGAGAGCGAGAGAGACTTGGGAGAGAGAGAGAGAGCGAGAGAGACTTGGGAGAGAGAGAGAGAGAGCGAGAGGGACTTGGGAGAGAGAGAGAGCAAGAGAGACTTGGGAGAGAGAGCAAGAGAGACTTGGGAGAGAGAGCGAGCGAGGCTTGGGAGAGAGAGCGAGCGAGGCTTGGGAGAGAGAGCGAGCGAGGCTTGGGAGAGAGAGCGAGCGAGGCTTGGGAGAGAGAGCGAGCGAGGCTTGGGAGAGAGAGCAAGAGAGACTTGGGAGAGAGAGAGAGCAAGAGAGACTTGGGAGAGAAAAAGCAAGAGAGACTTGGGAGAGAGAGAGCGAGAGAAACTTGGGAGAGAGCGAGAGAGAGAGACTTGGGAGAGAGAGCGGGAGAGACTTGGGAGAGAGAGCGAGAGAGACTTGGGAGAGAGAGCGAGAGAGACTTGGGAGAGAGAGCGAGAGAGACTTGGGAGAGAGAGAGCGAGAGAGACTTGGGAGAGAGAGAGCGAGAGAGACTTGGGAGAGAGAGAGCGCGAGAGAGACTTGGGAGAGAGAGAGCGAGAGAGACTTGGGAGAGAGAGAGCGAGAGAGACTTGGGAGAGAGAGAGCGAGAGAGACTTGGGAGAGAGAGAGAGAGCGAGAGAGACTTGGGAGAGAGAGAGAGCGAGAGAGACTTGGGAGAGAGAGAGAGCGAGAGAGACTTGGGAGAGAGAGAGAGCGAGAGAGACTTGGGAGAGAGAGAGCGAGAGAGACTTGGGAGAGAGAGAGCGAGAGAGACTTGGGAGAGAGAGAGCGAGAGAGACTTGGGAGAGAGAGAGCGAGAGAGACTTGGGAGAGAGAGAGCGAGAGAGACTTGGGAGAGAGAGAGCGAGAGAGACTTGGGAGAGAGAGAGCGAGAGAGACTTGGGAGAGAGAGAGCGAGAGAGACTTGGGAGAGAGAGAGCGAGAGAGACTTGGGAGAGAGAGAGCGAGAGAGACTTGGGAGAGAGAGAGCGAGAGAGACTTGGGAGAGAGAGAGCGAGAGAGACTTGGAAGAGAGAGAGCGAGAGAGACTTGGGAGAGAGAGAGCGAGAGAGACTTGGGAGAGAGAGAGCGAGTGAGACTTGAGCGAGAGAGACTTGGGAGAGAGAGAGCAGGAAAAAACAATGGAAGATAAAACAGAAAGACAGAAACATTTAAAGAACCAGAAAGTGGAAAAGGAGAAGGTGAGAAAAAAAACTTTGTTGCCAAGTACAACATGATAGGAGACAGCTGGTAACAGTCGAGTACAACAAAATCACTGCCTCACCGCGCTTAAAATAAACAGTACATTGGCCTACTCTCGGGTTCCAATCTCCAGAATTGGAATGTTGCTTCTGATTTCGAAATGTATTTATATTTTCATTTGGAGGCTCTATTTACAAAGCCTGGGTAACAGGTTGTCGTTATTATAATTGCTTCAAGGCAAAACCTGATGGCACACGATAAATTCTAATAAACAACTGTGGTCAGTGACTCTAATTTGTCCTTGCATCAAGTTATAAGTGTTACATTTACATTTTATTTGCATAACGTTTACTTAAAATTATAATGTGCAATTTATGTCGATATTTTTTGGGGTTCTAAAGGGGATATTTATAGGAATAGGCTATTTATCTTGTCAAGACTTGTACAATATTTGAGAATGCTCACAAACCAAACGATAAAAATTAAATCATGGTGTCTGAACCAAATACAATTCAACAAGCACTTTTTCTCCATTTCAGTAAACAGTGCTGATGATGGGATCGCTAAAAATAACAGAAAATTCAGCAAGTCGCAACTTATGATAATTTAATTCTATTACAAACAGGAAAGTACATGCAGTTTCAATCATATTTCAAGATGAGCAGGGGGACCTTTAAACTTTAATTTGCACTGAAGATATTTAGCCTCAACCAAATGAAATGCAAAAAAAGAGTTCTCTACAGAACTGAAACACCTATTTTATTCCTGCCCATCTTAATGTAGTGCTGATGAAAAAAATAATACTAATCCCTATGGGCTAGAACTTCCACTTCATTTCCGGCGGTTTTCTCGGCGGTACTGATCATTTTCAGCGGAAAACCACCTGGCGAAAAATTTCACTCCATTTTTAAAGAGTTCTGCCGGTGTTTTTGAAATATCGCTGAGGAGTGCACTGCCAAAAAAAACGCTACCATCCAAGTTTGGGTTCAGTGGTGACCCGTAGGTAAGACCAAAAAAAAAGCCCACGAAAAGCAGCCAGAGCTGGGCAGTAGGTAAGTAGCCCTGCAAAGAAAGGTAAGTTAATGGGTTTTTTACAATTCTTTTCAAATTATTTTCCAGCTATTAAGTTAAAAAGGGTCTTGAGAATGTTTTCTGATTTTTTATTTTTTGTTTCTTGGAAAAAATATGTTGTTTGTTTTCCCCCCTCCCTCGGCCCAACCGCAGCCTCGGTCTAAATTTGAGTAATTACCGCCCAATTTGCCCATGATCTCGTTTTACTGCTGAGAATCTATTTTCTTGCCAGATGGTATTTTTTCCTTTATTTATGCAATTTTTCACCAACAATTTAAGAATCTTAGCAAACTTCACTGTTAATATTATAATATCAGGCTTGAAATTATTCTGTATCATATATGTCAGACGTCGTACTTCTTTCACAATTTATTAATTCACATGACACATTTTAGATCGCAGAGATCAGAATTATTAGTGAACAGATTATGTAACTGTATGCTTTTTTGGGAAATATTACTTGAAACTATTACATACTTTAACTAGAGGTGAATTACTATGTTCAATATATTCTAACTAATCATCATGCAGTCATGGGGAAAGTGTAAGTACCTTTCTCTGCTTTCACTCCCCATCTTAAAGCAATAATCACACCTCAAAGACATTCTAATCACAAATTCAAAAGACATTAAGGAATTCTTGAAATAACTGTGTTGTATACTTTTTTTCAAAAAGTGACCCAACAGAGCTTCAGAGGTCTTCCCATATGTATACTTGGAGGAAATAATCACTCAGAATATTTACTGTTTGTGCTCATCCTCACTTTCAAGCCCTTCACAATTTTTAGGGTTTTTGACTGACTGGCCTCTTACTGTTGTAGGACTGAAAGAATTGTTTTACTATTGTCTTTAGCCACTGCTGCTGTTTTTAATACATACTAGACTGCTAGTGAAATTAACAAGAGAAGAATAGAATTAACAAGAGAAGAGAACCTTTTACAAACTGGCTCACAAAATCATTTTGCACAGAGTAGATTTGACTGGATTGCTAATACTTTTGATTCTCCTTCTCATTTGATCCCTTTTCCATTTTAAAAAATACAATGCAGGACCAAGGCCAAAAGGGAGAATAATTAATGCAATCATTGGGAAATTGATGCCCCCAAACTTTCCACCTACAAGAAAAAGCACATGCTGTTGGTATACAGCACGGAAGGAGAAGAATGGAGCAAGCATCTGAGAGTAGCTTTATTGATATAAACAGCATCCACTATGATAGATATTAGAATTATTGATAAACATTGCAATCAAATTTATCGTAAAGGAGATAGAATACCAGTAGAAATACTGTAGAGTTGAAAATTTGTCATCGGCAGCCAACCCCACTTTAGTAGTATTTGGGTGATATCCAAGCATTTAACTAGACAGCAGGCTCATCTACTGCATGGAAAATTAATTCAAGAGAAGGAAATTAAATTAGCCTCTGCAGCAAGTTGGACATGCACGTACAGATGCAATCTGCACAATGGAAGACATCAATATTCTTTAGACACTGTTCGACAGCTCCAGTAAGACAGAACAGGCCAATTTAATCAGCATGACGTCACTCCTATATTTGTAACTGACTTAATAATTCAATTTCCTTTTGCTATGAGTGATGTTTTAAATGTGGAAAATTTGGGTTTCGGCAATCAGCAATTTGTTCCTGTCCATCATATGAGATCAGCTGTACCGTAATTACATCACAGTGCTGCTACAATGACTCATTTTTATTCTTCAAATGGTATGACTAGGATTGTAATCTTAATTGTAGAATTATCAGACAAATGCTTTAAATCAGACCACGTTCCAACTAATAGTATAACTTTGCGATAAAGAACAACATAACATTGCTGTACAGAAATATTAGCAGGCCAAATGTATTGCATGGTTAGCAGCAGACAGAAATGTTATTAGAATGTTGGTTGGTGATAGAGGCCAGGAGTCTTTAGTCTGCTGAACCTATATAATCTGGGCAATCTCAATATGGACCCAGTGGACACAAATCAACAGAAATAAAGTGCCACCTATTTCAGAGTTAACTGCATTAATGTCATTCAGAATGAAGAGCTCTGGAAAAATGAGTTAACCAGTAATTGACACAGTAAAGTGCTGAATGCGCCATTTTCTTCTATTCAAAGAGGTTCAGAAACAAATGATGTCAGTTGTGTGCTTAACAATGCAATTTGGGAAGGAAACGGAGCTAATATTGCACATCCAGGTCATAACATTTCTGAATAAACTACTCTCCATACATTCTGGAAACAAGGTAGGAATGGTGGGTAATTTAAATAATCGCCAGATATTGAATCAACAGGAGAACAGAGTTTACAACTGAAAGACAGCAATCCGCAGTATTAAACTTTTAACTTAGAAAATAAAGTCTTGATACTTCATCAAATGTCGATGACTTATTATAGCCAATAGATAATTGAGATAAAAGCATACAATTGAAACAGGACTCGCATTGGAACTCAGTCAAATAACTTAAGTTTTAAAGCCTGTGGTTGGGGTGACATCAGAGTTCCTGAGCTAGCAAGGTGAAATAAATCATCCAGGGTTCCCACTCCGAGGGGTCACGTTTCGGCCGCCCGCTAGAACGGCGCACATCGGAGAGGCCCGCCTAATTTATAGAACAAAAATTGCACCGAATACTTACCCCGCGATTCTCAGATAGTTGTAGGCCCAATTCCAGGAGCTGCTGGGGGCGGAGCTGCAGCCCTGCGCCAAAACCAGTGCCGGCAGCTGCGCACGTGCGCAGTAGCTGCCGGCGTCCTGCCTCCTGGGCGACGACCCTATCCCAGGCCGAAGGGACATCGCCCCGAGTGGCCTGTGCATCTTACTTAGGTGACGGGGCCCGCCCACCCGGCCTCTCGTTGGGCAGGCCCCGCCCGAAGAGTCGGCGGCGTCCGCAGCTCGGCATCGGCTGCGTGCGGGGCTTCTTCGTCGTTTTCTCTCTTTCTCCCCCCCGCCCCATCTTCTTCCCTTCCACCCCGCCCCCCCTTCTCCCTGGTGCTGCAGTAGGTGAATAGAAATAATTTATTTATTGAGTGATTTTTAATTTTTTTTAATTTTTAAAATTATTTGGATTGGTTTATTGTTTTATTTATTGATTATTGTTGATGGCTCTTTATTTGTAAAAGCGAAGTGTTGAATGTTTGTAAACCCCCTACGCCTGATTTGTAACCCACGCCTGATTTTCTAAGTGTAGGCAAGGTTTTTCTGAGCGTACAAAAATCTACACTTACTCCATTCTAAGTTAGCTTGGAGTAAGTTTTTGCTGCCTAAACTTGCAAAACAGGCCCCCTTTTGGAAAAAAAAATCTGTTCTAAAATGAAACTGTTCTAACTCACTGGAACTGGAGCAAACTAAAGGCCGAGAATTGCAATTGCTAAGATACTCCATTTTAAACTAGTTGCTCCAAAAAAAAAATAGGAGCAACTCAGGCCGAAACTTGACCCCCTAGTTGCTAGCTAGTGACCCTTTTTATAAAATTGCATGTCTGTATGGATGTCAGATGATAGCAGGATCAGGTCAGCTATGACATTTCTTTTTACTCCTCTTCCACCTCCAAGGTCAAATAGCCTGCTTACACTCATTATCTTGGTTGATGCATTAAAAATGGCTACTTGGGCATTGGTGTCAGAGGGGTGTTGTACCCCAGCATGAATCAATCATTCGAAAGTGGAGAAAAAGATCCAATTAAATGAATACAAGGCTCAAGACTACTTTCAACAAGAACTTCTACAATCGGTCAGATGTATAATATTACACCTACATGTACAACCAAGCAGGGCATAATGAATTTGCGTGTGTGTGCACTCGGCCCGTGCAGCAGAGCAGGTCTCCAGTCGTCCTGGTTAACCCTTGCCACTGGATAAAGGCCTAGCTCGGTCAAGCCAGTGTGATGGCTGGTGTGCAAAGGTCACCCACCACATGTTAAAAAAAACAATTCGTGCAGAGGCATCTTCCACCCCTTCAATTGGAGTTCAGGACTGGAATATCGGGTCCTTCATCGAAACACCTGTGAACTCGTGGAAGCAAGTCATCCTCTTTCCAGGGACCGCCTATGATGATGAATTAATTTGCTTGAAACATGAGGACAGTAACCCAGTACCCCAACCAAACTTAACTTCCATACTTATATTTTAAGAAAGTTGTGGGAATAACCAAATACTTGTATTTATGGAATTTTCACAATCATGGCAGTATTTACCACTTCAATGCATGGTTAATCAATGATTTTTAAATGTATGATGTATATGTAAGTAAATAAAAGTTAATCAAAAACAGTTAAATGTTGGCACATATATTACATTTATAAAATATTGATCGGAAAAAAATATTAACTCTTCAGACACATTCACTGGAAAGCGCAAGTTGTTCTCCGATGGGGAGAAATGGGATAATTCATGTAGCAGGATCAAGTAGCTAAATGGCATTGAATTCCAGAAAATTAGAAAAAATAGATTGTAATGTTCCCTATCAGTCTATGTGATGTTTCTTATACATTCTCTTGAAAAGTTTGCTGAATCGCAATTGAAGGTTTTTTTAAAAATTCCGAATTGTCAATCATGACCGACAATTACACTTTACACAGGTAAAGAGAGAAGCTGCAAAACATCCTCTTAAAAACAATGAGTATAGAACATAAGAAATAGGAGCAGTAGTAGACCATTTGACCCCTCGAGCCTGCTCCGCCATTTAATAATATCATGGCTGATCTGATCTTGAGCTCAGCTCCACTTCCCTGCCTGCTGCATGTAAGCCTTCACTCCCTTATCGTTCAAAAATATGTCCATCTCCACCTTAAATATATTCAATAACCCAGCCTTCACAGCTCTCTGGGGCAGAGAATTCAACAGATTTATGACCCTCAGAGAAGAATTTCCTCTTCATCTCAGTTTTAAATGGGCGACCCCTTATACTTAAACTAGTACTCGATTCCCCCACAAGTGGAAACAGCCTCTCTGCATCTATCAGTATCTTATATGTTTCAATATAGATTTCAAATGTCTTCTGTGATCTCTTGGTAACACATAATCATTATGAAAGAATAAAGTTCGAAATAAGCATGACTTCCAATGGCAGTTGGGTCGGAAATGTGCTGGAACACGTCCATTAAAAGCTAGACCAAAGTTGACCAGAGTAATTTTAAGTTAGTATCCTTGTAGACAGCAGATTAAATACATTCCCAGAAATGGAATTACATCATGCTGCGCCAACTTTTGAGGAAACGTTTAAATGGAGACTGCAAATTAATGCGAGTGTCAGCTGATCAATTTTAATTAAACACATGCCAAAAGTAATGACAATTCAAAATAAATCATTGTATGTTAGGCTCTTTGAGATGTTTCTCAGAGACATGATACAGGGACGCATTAAAAATATAGGATTTTTAATTCCTAATCAATAACGCAGCTGGTCATCAAACCAACTGGTGCGGAAGTTGGGCAGTGTAAGCATTTGTTGTTATTTCCATTTTTTGTTCTTAATTATCTCCTATTCTCTACAGAAAGCACTGATCATCATCATAGTCTGTCCCTCGAAACCGAGGAAGACTTGCTCCCACTCTAAAAGTGAGTTCTCAGGTGACTGAACAGTCCAATGCGGGACCGACAGTCTCTGTCACATTTGGGACAAACAGTGGTTGAAGGAAGGGGTGGGTGGGGAGTCTGGTTTGCCGCACGCTCCTTCCGCTGTCTGCACTTGATTTCTGCATGCTCTCGGCGATGAGACTCGAGGTGCTCAACGCCCGCCCGGATGCTCTTCCTCCACTTCGGGTGGTCTTGGGCCAGAGATTCACAGGTGCCGGTGGGGATGTTGCAATTTATCAAGGAGGCTTTGAGGGTGTCCTTGAAACATTTCCTCTGCCCACCAGGGGCTCGCTTGCCATGTAGGAGTTCTGAGTAGAGCGCTTGCTTTGGGAATCTCAAGTCGGGCATGCAGACGATGTGGTCTGCCCAACAGAGCTGGCCGAGTGTGGTTAGTGCTTCGATGCTGGGGATGTTGGCCTGGGCGAGAACACTGACACTGGTGCGTCTATCCTCCCAGTGAATTTGCAGGATGTTGCGGAGGCACCGCTGGTGGTACTTCTCCAGTGCTTTGAGGTGCCTACTGTATATGGACGTCACTGAGCCATATCAAGAGCGGGTATTACTACTGCCCTGTAGACCATAAAAGCTTGGTGCCAGATTTGAGGTCCTGGTCTTCAAACAGTCTCTTCCTCAGGCAACCCAAGGCTGCGCTGGCGCACTAGAGGCAGCATTGGACCTCGTCATCAATGTCTGCCCTTGCTGATAGTAGGCTCCCAAGATATGGAAAATGGTCCACATTGTCCAAGGCCGCGCCATGGATTTTGATGACCGGGGTAGGGGCAGTGCTGTGTGGCGGGGTCAGGTTGGTGGAGGACCTTTGTCTTACAGATGTTTAGTGTAAAGCCCATGCTTTCGTATGCCTCGGTGAAGATCTTGATGATGGCTTGGAGTTCGGCCTCTGAATGTGTGCAGACGCAAGCGTCGTCCGCATACTGTAGTTTGATGACCGAGGATGGGACAACCTTGGATCTAGCCTGGAGGTGACGAAGATTGAACAGGTTCCCATTGGTTCTATAGTTTAGTTCCACTCCAGCGGGGAGCTTGTTGAGAGTGTTAAAGGCCTTTGACACTGTCAACCGTGTGGGACTATGGAGCGTCCTCCTCCGTTTCGGCTGCCCCCAAAAGTCTGTCACCATCCTCCGCCTGCTCAATGATGACATGCAAGCCGTAATCCTGACCAACAGATCCATCACAGACCCAATCCACGTCTGGACCGGAGTCAAGCAGGGCTGCGTTATCGTGCCAATGCTCTTCTCGATCTTCCTTGCTGCAATGCTCCATCTCACTCTCCAGAAAGCACTGAATCATGCTGGTGAATGGTCTCATTGGCACCAGCCACCCTCAGGCACTTCATCCAAGTGACAGCGATTAAGTTCAGAAACTCTGGTGTACTGCTTTGTCATCCAAGAGAACAGAGGAGAGTTGTATAACTCCCTAACGCCATCTTATCCATGGTCACCTTGTGCTGCACATACAAGGAATCAAACCTCGGACTTTACTGGTCCTTATGGTTCAGTAGCACACAATGTAATGTATTTATTTGGAGCCCTGAAGGAAGCCTGACCAGGGGTTAATCCACTTGTTCAGATTGTGTTCTACAGAAAATTGCCTGTTTATTATTGCACAATAACAAAACACATTTTTAGTCCTTAGTTATTGTAGACAAGTTGAATTTCTTGGAATTGATACATGCTGTAGGAAAAGTGCCCTAAAATGATATCACTCATTATTTTGTTACATTATAATGAACAAAAGGAAAATTTTAGATATAACTGAAATTATATTTCAGGGCTCAATTGAGTGTGGATGTGTGGCAGAGGACAGATGAGTGGTCAATGTAATACCCATTTTTTTAATAAAAGGGAGACGGAGCTAATCCAGGTAACTACAGGCTAGTTAGTTTAACATCTTTGGCAGCGAAAATTGTATAGTCTTTAAAGATGAAATTACCACCTGTCTAGATAAAGAGTAAATCGTTAAAAAATAGCCAGCATGGATTTTAAATGGGATGAACATGCTCTTCAAACTTGCTGAATTATTTGAGGAGACAACAGACATGGTAGATGGAGGAATGCAGTGAATGTAGTGTACATGGAGTTTAGAAAAGCTTTTGACAAGGTACAAACAGGTTGTGTATTAGAGAAGATTAAAGCAAATAGCAAACTGAATTAAAAATTGGTTAGGAGAGAGAAAGCAGAGAGTGGCAATTTTTCCAGAGTGGTTAGAATGGGTAGTGGGGTCCCAGAGAAGTCAATTCTGGGGCCACTACAATTCACTGTGTCTATCAATGATTTGAATACACGCCCAGAGGGAGTCGTGTTAAAATGTGCTGATGATACCACAATGGGAGATAGTTAATTCTTTAGAAGACCAAAGAAAACTGCAAAGGGATATTGATAAGATGGGAAGATGGGCTCCAAAGTGGTAGGTGGAATTCAATGAGAACAAATGTGAGAGGATACGTTTTGATGAAAAATAATAGTAAATATACTCTTAATGGAAGTAGGCTCAGTGTTGTGGAAGACCAGAGGACTTAAAAAAAAAATTAATTCATGGAAAAAATTAATTCATAATTTGAAACTCTTCTATCATATTGCCCTCTATTCAGCTTTGTTCATAATTAATTCAAGGCCATCATTTATTGCCCATCCCTAATTGCCCTCAAAAAGATGGTGTTGAGCAATGTTGCACCTAATTTTTTTTGGGCTGCGCGGCCCATTCATTGTTGCACACATGCGTGAAATTTCACATTTGAAAAGCCAGTACCGGGCCGTGTGGGACCGGCAAACAGTTGCATGGCTAAACGGCTTCGAACGAACGTTGGCGGTGAGCCGCCTTCTTGAACTGCTGTAGTCTGTGAGGTGAAGGTTCTCCCACAGTGCTGTGGGAGTTCCAGGATTTTGACCCAGCAATGTTGAAGCAACAGTGATATATTTCCAAGTCAGGATGGTACGTGACTTGAGGGGAACTTGCAGGTGGTGATGTTCCCATGTGCCTGTTGCCCTTGTCCTTCTAGGTGGTCGAAGTCGCAAGTTTGGGAGTGGCTGTAGAAAAGGCCGTCGAGAGTTGCTGCAGTGCATCTTGTGGATGGTACACACTTTCGCCACGGTGTGCCGGTGCTGGAGGGAGCGAATGTTTTAAGGTGGTGGACTTGGGTTTAAAGGCTCTCGGGAAATTAAAGGCCTCTCGGGAAAGTAAAGGGTCTTTACTCGTTGGAGTTCAGAAGGATGAGGGGTGATCTTATAGAAACATTTAAAATAATGAAAGGGATAGACAAGATAGAGGCAGAGAGGTTGTTTCCACTGGTCGGGGAGACTAGAACTAGGGGGCACAGCCTCAAAATACGGGGGAGCCAATTTAAAACGAGTTGAGAAGGAATTTCTTCTCCCAGAGGGTTGTGAATCTGTGGAATTCTCTGCCCAAGGAAGCAGTTGAGGCTAGCTCATTGAATGTATTCAAGTCACAGATAGATTTTTAACCAATAAGGGAATTAAAGGTATGGGGAGCGGGCGGGTAAGTGGAACTGAGTCCACGGCCAGATCAGCCATGATCTTGTTGAATGGCGGAGCAGGCTCGAGGGGCTAGATGGCCTACTCCTGTTCCTAATTCTTATGTTCTTATGTAACACCTCAGGTTGAAAGGCCACAAAAAAAAGCTATTGAAATTCTAGGTTTTATCACAAGACAAAGAGAATGTAAAAGGCAAACTGTAATGATGAGCCTGTAGAAAACTTTAATAAGACCTGTTAGGGCACCGTGTGCAATACTGGGATCCACATTATAGGAACGATAGAGGCTTTAAAGAGAGTACAATGCAGATTCACTAGGGTGCTGCCTGCTATAAGGAAATACATATTTGAAGAAAGAATTTAAAAGTTGGGGCTGTTTTCATAAGAAACAGGAGCAGGAGTAGGCCATTTAACCCCTCGAGCCTGCTCCGTCATTCAATGAGATCATGGCTGATCTTCTACCCCAACTCGATTTGCCTGCACTATACCCATATCCCTTGATTCCCTTGATATCCAAATGTGAAATTTCTTTCGAACAAAGCTGAATAGAGGGCAATATGATAGAAGAGTTTCAAATTATGAAAGGATAGGATAGGGTAGACAGAAGTAGACTATTTCCAGAAGGTGAGGTGGTGTTGAATGAGGGACCAGAGATACAAGATTAAATGCAAGAGATTTAGAAGAGAGAGCAAGAGAACCTTATTTACATCGAGAGTTGTGAGGTTATGGAATTCACTTCTGGGGTGAGTGGTTGAGGTCTAAACACTGTGAACATTGAGGACTAAATTCAATATGTGGATGAAGGAAAAAGGAATTTGAGAAAAGGTTGAGTAAATGTTATTGGAACTATTTGCTCGCATGGAGAGTAATCAGGACACGGACTGGTTGGCCGAATGGCCTGTTTCCATGTTGTAAGTTTTATGTATTTCTATGCTGTTTGCAACAATCTTGCTGAACTCCGAGGAGACAGCAAGAGTTAATGCTAAGAACCACGGGTACTCCAAGACAGGAGTGTGACAACATAACTGAAATCTGGTTCACATCAGTGGCAACAGCACAGTTGAAAGGAGTGCCATCATTTAAAGCCAGTGAAAGTGAAAGAATTTGTCACAAGATCTCGAAGTGATTTAATCCTGATCTGGATTGTATTACCACTGTTGCGATCCGAGAAAGTAAAAGTAGCATGACAGCAGATCTTGCTTTTATCAAGTAATTAAAATGTGCTCATTATAAGTGCTTGCCTGTCTAAGATAGTCAACAAATAAGGGAAGTCTTGCAACACGGTGCATCACACAGATTGATTGAAACGTTGTCAAAGTACTGTACTTGGACAACATTTTAACCAATCTATGTAATACAACTTGCTGTAAGACTTTCCTTATTTGTTGACAGACAGACTTTAAGAGCTCAACTAACCAGAGATAGGTAAATAATCCACTGCATCACTTGTATGTAAGAGTTAAGTTTGAGAGCGCAAGCAAGGTTAATTCTACCAAGAGAACAGATGCCGGGAGAATGAAGAAATACTATACTCGCGGAGATTCATCCATGCCGGGGACGGGCATAAACATCCCAGAGGGAGGCATGGGAACTCTATTGTGCCAACTCAGAAGGACTAGGGTGTATAAGCTCATGGGATCATTGCTAAACCTGTGATCATCAGCAATAAGCTTAAGTAACTATACATCAATATATCAAATAGACTTAGCAGCCTAAATCTTGCTGACTTTGTGAATTTTGGGCATGAAGTATATCTCTTGGAATAAATAGAGCTCAGCTAATTTTGAGCTACTGCAATGCACTTGAATTCCCTTTATTAGCGATTAATTCTTTCAGTTCACATCTTCCAAACTACCTTGATATTCTTACTGTTAAATATTAAGGTGCTCTATTGCATTATCATGTGTATTAATGAAGAAATGCTTGTTCATGATTTCATCGTCTGACTTCCTTTTTGATTACTTTTGTTGACTCGTTCAAAGTAGTTTCCATATATACGAACAGGGAGTTGATACTGTAAACGTTAATATAATTTGGGCACTTGATGTAAGGCAGTTCAAGCAAGATGTGAATGGTCTAGTCCCCAATGGTTTATATAATCAGGATTTAAGATGAAGGTGTTATGGATTTGTCTGGTACCCTTTGATGAATATTGCTTACAAGAATTATTGGTTTACTGTTCCTAGTGTAATACCAAATACAAAACTCAGAAAATATGACAAATAACTCCCAAAAAGGGGGAGTCAGCTCCATAAAAGCTGACGACTCAAAACACGAAGTCCTGACGAAGGCCACTGTTTCAAGGCGATTCAGTAAGATAAATTCCTTTTAATTAAACTGGATTTCAGGATCTTTTATTAATGTTGTAATAAAGCACCTGGAGTAAAGGAGAACATTACTTCTAATCTCTGGCATGCCTAAGCACCCCAAATTTTCTCTGTGTCCATTCACATGCATATGTTGGCTGCTGATTCAGACCCAAGCCCATTACTTCTGTCTCTTTTTTTTAATCTCTCGCCCTCTCTTGGGCCCTTCTCTCCAATATCTTCCCCTTCCTGTCATCCAGTTATGCCGCTTTTTATTTCTCCCTTCTTGGTTACTTTCCCCTCCCCCGCCCCCAATCTTTACTCCATCACTACTTCTCTGCCTTTCGACTCTCCTCTTGACATTCCAGACTTGAGTCCCCCTTGAATAAGCTCACAACTACTCTCTGTGCCTCCTCACATGCAAGCAACCAAACTGCGCCATCTGTTTCTCTTACCAAGCTTCCTTCCCAGCATGCTCACTGGTGGACAACAATACCAACGTCCTTCCCATCTCACTAACCACTGCCACAATGGGCAATAATCATCACCACCTCTTCATTTCCCGCGAGAAAGTCCATTCAAATAAGGGAGTTACCATCCATACCTTATTGTGGATCATTGCATTGACTTAAATCTGGCTTATTGGTAGTGACACACTTTGTCCCTTACTGAAACTTCTCTGCCTGGCTACACTTTCCACCAGCTGCCCAAACCACTCTGGCGATGGTGTGGCTCTCATTACTACATCACAACTTGGTCGCTGCACCTATTCCTCGTAACAGATCAGTTGGATGAGTTGCTCAACTGTCTCCTAGAGTTCTTTCTCGCCAAGGGTAGAGGTACTTACAATACGCCCCAGATTCAAGTCGAACATTCTTTAGAAACTATCGATAATCAGAAAGAATACCAAATTTAAATGGTTTTGCTCCTGAACTAATCCACAGGGGAAATTAGTATCAGATGAGAAAGAGAGCGAGCGAGACGAACAAAAGAAGGAAATAGGTTCTAAAGTGCTTCACAGCGAATAAATTATTTTTGAAGTGTTAAAATTGTTATGTAGGAAAGCCTGGGCTAAATTGTGCACAGCAAAATCTGAAAAAAAGCAAATACAGAATGGCCAATTCATCTGTTAAAACCATATTGTAAAACTAAAGTTCAGGATCAATTTATAAAGAATTATTTTTAAAGCAATTATGGAACAGCAGTGCTCATGCAGAACTGTACAACCACATGGTAACACGCTTTTTTATTTTGAACTGTAATCAACAACATCCAAATACATTTTGTTACTAATTAAGACAATAACTGTGCATCTCAATGATGTAATATGTGAAGCCAGCAATCATACATGCCATTGAATGGTTAGATATGGGTTCACAGCCAATTTTCTTAGAGTGAGCTCAGAACTTAAGTCATGCTATGTGACAATGTGCCGTTATGATCTCAGATGGAGGGCGAGTCACTCTGGCCAGTCCAAGCTACCCTCTTTCAGCTGATTGGAGGACAGTACTGGCAGGGGCCTTGGAGGGAATCACTTGGCCGTCCCCTAGAATAAGGAATGGCACAGACCAAAGGATGTGGGTGGGGGTACAAGGTGAAAAACATCAAATTACTCACCCTCCCTGTCTCTCCCAAAAAAACACATTGGACTAAAAATCCTGCATTGTTGGAGTGTCTGAAACAACATCAGCAGCAAGTTGAGTTGCAGCATTACAAACTTCTAGATAAGGACCAATCACAGTAATTCAGTCAAGTGGATACTGCCAGAAAAAATAGGCAACATTAAAATTTTGCGATGCTACAGGTGAATTAATTTTAAAAATGTATTCACAATATTCATTAACCAAGTAAAATTAGTAAAAGATACAAACCTTAAAACATCTCATACATCAGTACAGTGTGAAAGGTCCACTGAAGGGATGCACTGAGCTGTACATATTTCATGGCAGCAAAGCATAAACTATTCATGGCTCCTGAGGCCATAATTAGAAGTTAGCCTACTTAATAAACAAATTACTGGTAGAAATTCAAATAACATTTACGTCACTGAAATTGTTATTTTAAATCATTACTGGTTTATGTATAAATTGGAAAAATGGATTCTGAAATGCATTAAAACCATTTATGTCATATGATTGAAAGGTTGATACTGGACATATGAATGGATTTATTAGTCACAAATTGTCCAGATTATACCAACAATATGTCTGTATAAAGTTCAAATTCGAATGTATCGGATGATTTAATTTGGCATTCATAGTACTCAGATATATACTGATCTACAGGGAATAGAAAAGTTAACTTTGAAATGAAACAATCATGTTTTATAGCTGTCCCTATTGGCTCCAATCTAGAGTCTATATGCCAACAATTATACAATATGTCCGCATTGTAAAAACTACATTTCCTTACGGTCCTGTTAATATCCATTTATGAACAATAGTTATATACAACTGCAGTGAACAGCCCATAAATGGGCACACCGATGACTATCAGCTCTTGACCCAAACTCATCCTTTTTAGAATACACACAATTACAAAAAACAATCATATGCAGAGGAATTAGAACAGTACAATGTGGCAGTATATCAGTCAGAATTGTAATTTATGTATTCTGAATTAATAGACATTTAATAAGCATCATTATACATCAATGAGTATTGACAGGATTGTAAGCGAGATTTGCTTTAGCAGTATTTCTTGTGTATTTGCAAGTGGACACACAGTCTCCGAGTTGCAAACAAGGGCAGTAGCTATGAAATACCATGAGTTATTTTGTGTATTAATTCTGCCTTTGAAGCAGTGTAATTAGATGGGCAGCATGTAACAAGGAGAATGGTTACAGAACCATAAACAATTACAGCACAGAAGGTGGTCATTGCGCATGTGCTAGCTCTTATTCTAGGGCATCCAAAATTCATCCCATTGCCCTGTTCACTCCCCATAGCTTTGTATATTCCACTGCATGGCAAGTACTCCATGCTCCAGTAAAGACATTTCTCATAACTCCTCTCCTCATTTGCTTAGTGACAATTTTAAATCGATAGCCTCTTGTCACTGACTCCCCAACCAGAGGAAATAGTGTTTCACTGTTTACTATGATAATGCTAAAACAGCGAACAGCTATTTTAGATATAAATTCCTAGAGATACCTGGAAAATGGCTATTAATTAAATGAGTGTTGCTTATTTGCTTGTTTGCCTATTGTTAAATAAAATTACAGAATGGATTTAAACTTCAAATTAGGTCTGAAGGTGTGCTTGAATTTATGGGTATTTGGGAGTTGCTTGAGGGTAATCGGAGATACAGAACTCAAAATAACGTCTATTAAGGAGGGTTGAAAGGGCCTAAAAACGGAACAGCGCATATGATTGGCAGCTTTTTGAATTTAACAGACAGTTGTTCAAATTCTGCTTGGCTACAGTTAATCTTTCATGAGCCTTCATCTTTCAAGTCACTGAGTTTTATCTGCAGACTATCAAGACAGTCAATACCAACTATAAAACAAAGGTAATTGTGGTAAATTACTCCAATAGTTGATGGAAAAATGGAAAAACATCACAATAGAAGAAATAATCAGCTGCATTTTTGTGAAAATAACAGTGAGGATAACAGCATTGTTTTTTATCCTCAAATCAGACAGCAACTTCCAGTGAGCGAACATGCACAATTAAAGACGAAAATCCATCAGTTGCTGTCTGAGATAAGTTACTCCGCCGTAAGCTGCACAAAAACAGCATCTCGCCATCTGGCTCCCCATTTAAATGTACTGAACGCCATGAGGTTCCACTGACACGAACTAAAGTCGTCACAAGAAGTTAGGGCTTGTCCATTTCAATTTAAATACCCATTTAACTGCATGGTAAGTTTTAATAACTGGCAACCATCATCCCTGGCACTGAAAATTGACTTTAACAAGTGAGAAGTCTCATTCCTTTAGATTTCAATTGTTGTTGGAAATTTAAAAAAAATATATATTTCTTTTACTTTTTCTTTGTCCCTATTATCTCTCTTTCTTGATCCAATCTTTCTTTCCCTCTCTTTGTTTCCTTTCTGTACCTGATTTGACATTGAATTCACTATTCAAACTGCCTCTGGAATGCTCATTCCTGATTCTTCAATCTGATTGGTTAAGGAGATACACAATTGTTTGCCTTGTTTACACAGGTCCTCGATGCCCTGTAGAGGGCACCGTGCTGTTTGGAAGTCCCAACAGTGCAAAATGCCATAGAAAATCTATGGGCAAGTGCAAGTATACCATAAAATCTAGCCCATTAACTTGATAAGATTATAAGCGATTTATTATTTTCTGCTATACAAGAAACTGGCAAAGTTTAGCTCTTACTATAAGTATATATCTGTGCTATTATTTGTTTGCTCGTTTTCTAGTTAACAAGCTTGTTTCGTATTTAAAATAAAATATGGCCTATTATGAGTGTTACTCTACTGCTATCAAAGGCAAGGTCATTTCACAAAACCATGCGTGTATTGGTGTATAACTACTGTGCAATCCTGAATTCAATAGTTTTAGCCACATACTCAATCAACCGCTAAAAAAAAAATGGTTTTGAATATTTTAGTGGAATTTTTAAATAAGAACAAAATAACGCAAGAACAGGAATAGGTAATTTGGCCCTTGAGCCTACTCCGCCATTCAATGAGATCACGCCTGATCTTCTACCTCAACTCCATTTGCCTCCACGATAACCATATCCAATTCCCTTAATATTCAAAAATCTATCGATCTCTATCTTGAATATACTCAACGACTGAGCTTCCACACCCCCCAGGGGCAGAGAATTCCAAAGATTTACAACCCTCAGTGAAGAAATTTCTCCTCATTTCAGTCCTAAATGGCCGACCCCTTGTTCTGAGACTGTGATCACTGGTTCTAGATTCCCCAGCCAAGGGAAATATCCTCCCTGCCTCTATCCTGTCAAGCCCTGTAAGAATTTTGTATGTTTCAATGAGATCACCTCTCATTCTTCTAAACTCTAGAGACTAGAACAACTTTTATTCATATATTGCCTTCAACATAGCAAAACGTCCCAAGGCGCCTCATAGTAGTGATATAAGATGAAACAGAAAAATTTGACACCAAGCCACAGAAGAAGAAATTACAGCAGATGACCAAAAGCTTGGTTAAAGCGGGCGGTTTTAAGGAGCGTCTCAAAGGAGGAAGGAGAGGTAGAGTGGCGGAGAGGTTGAGGGAGAGAGTTCCAGAAGTTAGGGTCCAAGCAGCTGAAGGCACGGCCACCGATGGTTGAGCAGTTATAATCAAGGATGCTGAAGAGGGCAGAATTTGAGAAGCGCAGACATCTCGTAGGGTTGTGAGACTGAAAGAGATTACAGAGATAGGGAGGGGCGAGGCCATGGAGGGATTTGTAAACAAGGATGTGAATTTTGAAATCGAGGCATTGCTTAACTGGGAGCCAATATTGGTCAGTGAGGGGTGATGTGTGAGCATGACTTGGTGCGAGTTAGGACACGGGCTACTGAGTTTTGGATGACCTCAAGTTTACGTAGTGTAGAATGTGGGAGCCTAGCCAAGAGTGCGTTGGACTAGTCAAGACTAAAGGTAACAAAAGCATGGATGAGGGGTTTCAGCAATGAAGAGCTGAGGCAGGAGCAGAGGCGGGCAATGTTTCGGAGGTGGGAAAAGGTGGTTTTAATTATGTGGCCGCGGATATGTGGCCGGAAGCTCATTTCAGGGTCAAATATGACACCGAGATTGCGAATAGTCTGGTTTAGCCTCAGATACATGCTAGGGAGAAGGATGGAGTCAGTGACGAGGGAATACTGTTGTGGAGAGGACCAAAGACAATGGCTTCGGTCTTCCCAATATTTAATTGGAGAAAATTTCTGCTCATCCAGTACTGGATGTCGGATAAGCAGTCTGACAATTTAGAGACCATGGAGGTGTCGAGAGAAGTGGTGGAGAGGTAGAGCTGGGTGTCAACAGCATACAGAGAGGCCTCATCTACTCAATCTCTCCTCATAGGACAATCTCCCCATCCCAGGAATCAGTCTATGGCAAGTCTATCCTTCCTTGAGTAAGGAGACCAAAACTGTAAACAATACTCCAGGTGTGGTCTCACCGGAGCCTTATATAATTGCAGTAAGACGCCTTTACTCTTATACTCAAATCCTCGTAATAAAAGCCAACATAGCATTTGCTCTCTTAATTGCTTGCTGTCATCATCATCATCATCATCGGCAGTCCCTCGGAAGACTTGCTTCCGCTCCTAAAGTGAGTTCTTTGGTGGCTGAACAGTCCAATACGAGAGTCACAGACTCTGCCACAGGTGGGACAGATAGTCGTGGGAAGGGGTGGGTGGGATTGGTTTGCCGCATGATCTTTCCGCTGCCTGCGCTTGATTTCTGCATGCTCTCGACATTGAGACTCGAGGTGCTCAGCGCCCTCGCGGATGCACTTCCTCCACTTCGGGCGGTCTTGGGCCAGGGACTCCTAGATGTCAGTGGGGATGTCGCATTTTATCAGGGAGGCTTTGAGGGTGTCCTTGTAGCGTTTCCGCTGCCCACCTTTGGCTCGTTTGCTATGAAGGAATTCCAAGGAGAGCACTTGCTTTGGGAGTTTCGTGTCTGGCATGCGAACTATGTGGCCTGCCCAGCGGAGCTGATCGACAACGTCTGCGTCTGCGCACAATCAGAGGCTGAACTCCAGGACATAGTCGACGTATTTACTGAGGCGTATGAAAGCATGGGCCTTACGCTAAACATCCGTAAGACAAAGGTCCTCCACCAGCCTGTCCTCACCACACAGCACTGCCCCCCTAGTCATCAAGATCCACGGCACGGCCCTGGACACCATAGACCACTTCCCATATCTCAGGAGCCTCCTATCAACAAGAGCAGGCATAGACGACGAGATCCAACACTGCCTCCAGTGCGCAAGTGCAGTCTTCGGCCGCCTGAGGAAAAGAGTGTTTGAAGACCAGACCCTCAAAATTGCCACCAAGCTCATGGTCTGTCGACAGGGCTGTAGTAATACCTGCCCTCCTGTACGGCTCAGAGACAGAGACCATATACAACAGACACCCCAAGTTGCTGGAGAAATATCACCAACGATGGGTCCGCAAGATCCCACAAATCCCCTGGGAGGACAGGCGCACCAACATCAGCATCCTCATAGAAACATAGAAAATAGGTGCAGGAGCAGGCCATTCAGCCCTTCTAGCCTGCACCGCCATTCAACGAGTTCATGGCTGAACATGAAACTTCAGTACCCACTTCCTGCTTTCACGCCATACCCCTTGATCCCCCGAGTAGTAAGGACTTCATCTAACTCCCTTTTGAATATATTCATCCAGGCTAACATCCCCAGCATTGAAGCACTGACCACACTCGATCAGCTCCGCTGGGCAGGCCACATAGTTCACATGCTTGCTGTACTTGCATGTTAACTGTCAGTGCTTTGTGTACAAGGGCACCCAGGTCCCTCTGATAACCAACATTTCCCAATCTCTCACCATTTAAAAAATACTCTGCTTTTCTATTTTTCCGACCAAAGTGGATAAATTCACATTTCTCCATATTATATTCCATTTGCAACATTAAGCCATGCTAGATGATGTTCTGCTGGAGAAGACTCCTCCCAAACTCACAGTAATTTGTTCTCTAATCCTCCTAATGCAAGTACTGTATTTCATAAGCTCCCACCAGGGCTCTTTTGGACTAGTTTAGAGTACAGGAAAAAGAAAAACTTGTCATGCCCTTCAAAAGATACACAATGAACTACTGCAGAAGGCAGCCAGTAACTTAATTAAAAAGTCTATGGCCCAGAACTGTGTAGTCATTCCAACCAAAGGATGATGTCGGACAGAAGCAGCTTTAGAGTAATTGAATCAAAAATACACACGATTCTCAATTCTAGGACTGTGTACAGCAACTGCATTTTACAATTGTTAAAACACAATTATATTACTCAGATTGGAGCAGAGCACAAATGTACAATGGCCAGAACCTAAATTTTCAAGAACAGTTGAAAGCATTTTAACAGCATATCAACTTTAAGTTTAATCGGCATTGCTAGAACCAAAGAAAAAAAGAACTTGCATTCATATAGCGCCTTTCACAACCTCAGCATATGCCAAAGAGCTTCACATCCAATTAAGTACTTTTGAAGTGCTGTCATTGTTGTAAGGTAGGGAAATGCAGGAGCCAATTTGCACACAGCAAAGTCTCACAAACAACACTGATATTAAATGAGCAGATAATATGTTCCAGTGATTGGTTGAGGGATAATTATTGGCCAAGACACCAAGAGAACTTCCCTGCTCTTCTTCAAAAAGTGCCGTGGAATCTTTTATGTTCACTTGAGAGGACAGAGAGGTCCTCGGTTCAACATTTCATCCGAAAGGTGGCATCTCCGAAAGTGTAGCACTGCCCCAGTACTGCAATGAAGTGTCAGCCTAGATTATATGCCGAAATATTTGGAGTTTAAACTTGAACCGACGACCATCTCACTTGGAGCGAGAGCGCTACCGATGAGCCAAGGCCAACACCAGCTTTTAATTAATCAACTGTCAGAAAACTTGTTGGGGTGCAACATTTATTCAAACTTGAATACAAAATTTGATCATACTTGGCTAAAGTATTTAACATTGACAACATTGGTCCATTAATTCTTTTCACATTTCAACATAGTAATTGGTACTTTTATCCCTTTCAAGGCACTGCCTTATGCTGGGTGCTATGCCTTAGGTCCTAGCAACTCTCCAGTCTCTTGTTCAAATAACCAAGACTCATGTTTGTGCCTGAACAATGAGTGTCAGCAGGTTACCTCATCATGGATGAGCATGACAGTCTGGATTGATTCAGCCCTTGCCAGACATACACACACATGCACTTTCAAGTGGAGATGAGGAGGAATTTGAGGGTAGTGAATCTTTGGAATTCTCTACCCGACAGAGCTGTGGAGGCTGGGTCATCGAATATATTTAAGGTGGAGATAGACAGATTTTTGAATGATAAGGGAGTCAACAGTTATGGGGAGCAGGCAGGGAAGTGGAGTTGAGACCAAGATCAGATCAGACATGATCTTATTGAATGGCGGAGCAGGCTCGAGGGGCCAAATGGCATATTCACGCTCCTATTTTTTATGTTCTTATGGTATTATTGTAATGTATGCACCTGTGAATATGCTCACAGGTTTGTAGAGCTGTTGAGTTGTGAATGGCTTAGCCAGTCACATGATGTTCACAAGACTCCATAAAACCCCAGCCAGTTGGGCTTGGAGGATCTGCGATTAGGCAGCTAGTTGTGAGCCTGGTGGATGAACTGGTAATGTGTAGTGTGATTGTTAAACCATTTGTTAATAAATCAACTAGTTCTTAAGAATTCATAGCAACACATTATTATTAAGCAAAGAACCCTTGAAGCAAATACATTACAGTCGTGTTCAAGCACTGGGTTAACCCAGTGTCTCCTTATCTTTTTAATTGAAAGAGGCATGCTGATCAGGAACCAACTTTGACTGATTGAGATCGCTGCCTAGTCTGTGTTCATTTTTTTCTGATTACATTTCGATGAAGGATTTGGGATGTTTTTCTGCATTGGAGAGGCCATACAATGCAAGTTGTTGTTGTTGTAGCTTATCGGCACTGAGACTAATTGCAGTGATCCGATCATCATCCTGGCTAAGCCAGCATAGATAAGTGGTTCAAACCTGCGCCTTTGCCGGTTTCTATAGCCGAGGACCATGCTACACGATGCAATAGCCCACACAGTCATCACTGGAGCAGTTAGTTAATAGGATAGTGAGAAACGCAGGCAATACAGTCAAGGATTTTTAATCTGGTATAATATAATCAGAGTATCAACATTGATCACTGATGCCATTCTTATTGTACATTAACATTCTAACATTTGTTCCCTCCACTTTATCTTCTGTATGATGTCATTGGATTGATACTTCTGCAAGGAGAATGAGATAATCTAATTTGAAGTTACTCTGGCATCAAAAATTCACAGGAATGTGATCGCAAGCATTATTCTGCGAACTCGCCCACCATGGAACTCCGCTGCTGGCCCTGTCGAAGTTTGCGAAAATCAGAACATGATTGGACCATTCAGGAACTCCACAGCCTGTTCCGACAATCATAGAAACAGAGAAAATAGGTGCAGGAGTAGGACATTCGGCCCTTCGAGCCTGCATCACCATTCAATAAGATCATGGCTGATCATTCCCTCAGTCCCCCTTTCCTGCTTTCTCTCCATACCCCTTGATCCCTTTAGGCGTAAGGGCCATATCTAATTCCCTCTTGAATATATCCAATGAACTCTGTGGTAGGAATTCCACAGGTTAACAACTCTGAGTGAAGAAGTTTCTCCTCATCTCAGTCCTAAATGGCCTACCCCTTATCCTAAGACTGTGTCCCCTGGTTCTGGACTTCCCCATCATTGGGAACATTCTTCCCGCATCGAACCTGTCCAGTCCCGTCAGAATCTTGTAAGTTTCTCTGAGATCCCCTCATATCCTTCTAAACTCCAGTGTATAAAGGCCCAGTTGATCCAGTCTCTCCTCATATGGCAGTCCTGCCATCTCGGGAATCAGTCTGGTGAACCTTCGCTGAACTCCCTCAATAGCAAGAAAATCCTTCCTCAGATTCGGAGATCAAAACTGAACACAATATTCCAGCTGAGGCCTCACCAAGGCCCTGTACAACTGCAGTAAGACCTCCCTGCTTCTATACGCAAATCCCCAGCTCTGAAGGCCAACATACCATTTGCCTTCTTCACCGCCTGCTGTACCTGCATGCCAACTTTCAATGACTGATGAACCATGACACCCAGGTCTCGTTGCACTACCCCATTTTCTAATCTG
This sequence comes from Pristiophorus japonicus, assembly GCF_044704955.1. Taxonomy (NCBI): domain Eukaryota; kingdom Metazoa; phylum Chordata; class Chondrichthyes; family Pristiophoridae; genus Pristiophorus; species Pristiophorus japonicus. The sequence goes on along the minus strand of NC_091984.1, from coordinate 57,467,492 downwards.
CCGCCATTCAGATAATATTCTGCCTTCGTGTTTTTGCCCCCAAAGCAGATAACCTCACATTTATCCACATTACACTGCATCTGCCATGCATTTGCCCACTCACCTAACCTGTCTAAGTCAACCTGCAGCCTTTCAGCGACCTCCTTACAGCTCACACCGCCATCCAGTTTAGTGTCATTTACAAACTTGGAGATATTACACTCAATTCCTTCATCTAAATCATTAATGTATATTGTAAAGAGCTGGGGTCCCAGCACTGAGCACTGTGGCACTCCACTAGTCACTGCCTGCCATTCTGAAAAGGACCCGTTTATCCCGACTCTCGTGCTTCCTGTCTGCCAACCAGTTCTCTATCCACGTCAGTACATTACCCCCAATAACATGTGCTTTGATTTTGCACATCAATATCTTGTGTGGGACCTTGTCAAAAGTCTTTTGAAAGTCCAAAATACACCACATCCACTGGTTCTCCCTTGTCCACTCTACTAGTTACATCCTCAAAAATTCCAGATGATTTGTCGAGCATGATTTCCCTTTCATAAATCCATGCTGACTTGGACCGATCCTGTCACTGCTTTCCAAATGCACTGCTGTTTCATCTTTAGTAATTGATTCCAACATTTTCTCCACTACTGATATCAGGCTAACCAGTCTAGAATTACCTGTTTTCTCTCTCCCTCCTTTTTGAAACAGTGATGTTACATTAGCTGCCCTCCAGTCCATAGGAACTGATCCAGAGTCAATAGACCGTTGGAAAATGATCACCAATGCATCCACTATTTCTATGGCTACTTCCTTAATTACTCTGGGATGCAGACTATCAGGCCCCAGGGAATTATCGGCCTTCAATCCCATCAATTTCCCCAACACAATTTCCCGCTTTATAAGGTATCCTTCCGTTCCTCCTTCTCAGTGGACCCTCGGTTCCCTAGTATTTCTGGAAGGTTATTTGTGTCTTCCTTCGTGAAAACAGAATCAAAGTATTTGTTAAACTGGTCCGCCATTTTTTTTGTTCCCCATTATAAATTCACCTGAATCTGACTGCAAGGGACCTACGTTTGTTTCACTAATCTTTTTCTCTTCACATATATAGAAGCTTTTGCAGTCAGTTTTTATGTTCCCAGCAAGCTTCCTCTCATACTCTATTTTCCCCCTCCTAATTAAACCCTTAGTCCTCCTCTGCTGTTTTACAAAATTCTCCCAGTCCTCCGGTTTGCTGCTTTTTCTGGCCAATTTATATGCCTCTTCCTTGAATTTAACACCATCCTTAATTTCCCTTGTTAGCCACGGTTGAGCCACCTTCCCCATTCTAATTTTACTCCTGACAGGGATGTACAATTGCTGAAGTTCATCCATGTGATCTTTAAATGTCTGCCATTGCCTATCTACTGTCAACCCTTTAAGTATCACTCGCCAGTCTATTCCAGCCAATTCACATCTCATACCATCGAAATTCCCTTTCCCCAAATTCAGGACCCTAGTCTCTGAATTAACTGTGTCACTCTCCATCTTAATAAAGAATTCTACCATATTATAGTCACTCTTCCCCAAGGGGCCTCGCACAACAAGATTGTGAATTAGTTCTTTCTCATTACACATTACCCAGTCGAGGATGGCCAGCCCTCTAGTTGGTTCCTCAACATATTGGTCTAGAAAACCATCCCTAATACACTCCAGGAAATCCTCCTCCACCACATTGCTACCAGTTTGGTTAGCCCAATCAATATATAGATTAAAGTCGCCCATGATTACTGCTGTACCTTTATTGCACACATCCTTAATTTCTTGTTTGATGCTGTCCCATCCTCATTACTACTGATTGGTGATCTGTTCACAACTCCCACTAGCGTTTTCTGCCCTTTGGTATTCCGTAGCTCCACCCATACCGATTCCACATCATCCAAGCTAATGTCCTTCCTTACTATTGCATTAACTTCCTCTTTAACCAGCACCACTCCACCTCCTTTTCCTTTCTGTCTATCCTTCCTAAATGTTGAATATCCCTGGATGTTGAGTTCCCAGCCTTGGTCACCCTGGAGCCATGTCTCCGTGATGCCAATTATGTCATATCCATTAACTGTTATCTGCGCAGTTAATTCGTCCACCTTATTCCGAATGCTCCTCGCATTGAGGCACAGAGCCTTCAGGCTTGTCTTTTTAACACCCTTTGCCCCTTTAGGATTTTGCTGTAATGTGGCCCCCTTTTTGCTTTCTGCCTTGGGTTTCTCTGCCCTCCACTTTTACTTTTCTTCTTTCTATCTTTTGCTTCTGCCCTCATTCTACTTCCCTCGGTCTCCCTGCATAGGTTCCCATCCCCCTGCCATGTTAGTTTAACCCTTCCCCAACAGCACTAGCAAACACTCCCCCCTAGGACATTGGTTTCGGTCCTGCCCAGGTGCAGACCGTCCGGTTTGTATTGGTCCCACCTCCCCCAAAACCGGTTCCAATGTCCCAGGAATTTGAACCCCTCCCTCCTGCACCACTCCTCAAGCCACATATTCATCTGAGTTGTCCTCCGATTCCTACTCTGACTAGCACGTGGCACTGGTAGCAATCCTGAGATTCCTACTTTTTAAATTTAGCTCCTAGCTCCCTAAATTCGTCAGCGGCAGTCAGAGAGGCGGGAGTTCGGGGACGTCGAAGTGGCCTATAAAGGCCAGCTGGTGCAGCTGCAGCAGGGAAAGAAGGCAAAAAAAGGCCCTCCCCTGATGAGTCATCCCGCTCAACAATACCCAAAGCGGTGTATCTGTTTTGCAGGGGGATGACCGCAGGGGACTCATGTTTCGGTGGATGGAGGATCTATCCCAGACAAAGTGCCCGTGACCTTGAGGTGCATTCCAGGGCCAGTTTTGGGCCTATAATCATTGGAGTTTAGAAGAATGAGAGATGATCTTATTGAAACATATAAGATTCTGAGGGGGCTTGACAGGATAGATGTCGAGAGGATGTTTCCCCCCATGGGGGAATCGAGAACTAGGGGGGCATAGTTTTCGAATAAGGGGTCGCCCATTTAAAACAGAAATGAGGAGGAATTTCTTCTCTCAGAGGGTCGTGAATCTTTGGAATTCTCTACCTCAAAGGAGCTGTGAAAGCTGGGTCATTGAATGTGGAGATAGACAGATTTTTGAAAGATAAGGGAGTCAAGGTGAGAGGGAGAGGGCAGGGAAGTGGAGTTGAGGCCAGGATCAGATCAGCCATGATCTTATTGAATGGCGGAGCAGGCGCGAGGCGCCAAATGGTCTACTCCTGTTCCTATTTCTTACGTTCTCGGTCACAGCCTATTTCCCAAGCGTTCCACTACACTCCAGTCAAGAGTTATAGTGGGAGAACATTGGAAGTTCCATACATTTTGCATAGAGTGAGTTTATTTAAAGAACTTTAACACTATAAAGAAATGGTATTGTGTAGAATCGGAACAATAAGTGTGTGTGTGTGTGTGTGTGTGCGCGCGTGCGCACATGCAGAATACGGAGCTATTTCTAAAATTGTAGGAGCCAAATGAAAATACACTAAATTGGTTTGTCTTCAATCCCTTTAACTAGTCCAGGAACTCTGCCATACTGACTTCAAAATCCTCTGCGATAGATTTTATGTACCTATTACACAGTGCTGAAAAAAAAGACTGTATAGAACAAGAACAAGAGAAAGCCAATAATAAAAGAATGCCAACACTTGATGGAGTAATTCACAAAAAAAACAACATAAATGAAGCCATCAATTTCACTAACAGTAAATCATAGCTTATGGAAGTAATTTATGGTATGTGACATTATTCTATTCAACAGGACTCTCTAATAAATAGGTTTTGTATTTTCTAACAGCACTTGCAGTATCATGCTAGACTGGTTAATTACTACATAGAACAAATGTCTTTCCTCTTTTTGTGTTCCTTGAGTAAGGGCTAGTGGAATTGCCCACTTAAGAGTTTTTGTACGTTAATGAGACTTTTATACAAAAGACACAACCTAGAATAAGCTAATAAGGAACTAGACAAGGCATACTGACGGAAGGATTGTACTTTCAGTGGAGTGTTGTCTCAGCCAACAGCAGCAAATTATACAAGTACACAATATTTGAATAGTTTGCCCCAAAGGGGCGACGTGTGTTAAAACTGAATGAGAACCATGGTCCAAAGATCTTGATTGGCTTTTTCCTCCCATTTTCCGCATATTACTTCACGAACATTAAATGTATTATTTTGCACAACACAACGATGTCAGTTTTTTAAATGTTAACAGGTAATTACTGAATATTGCAGTGGGAAATCTGTTTGACCGCAGTAGGCAAAATCTGCTTTGTGTTCTGCTTGTTTCTTCTAGTTCCCAACTACATTACTCTCACTGTCTTCTGCCTCAAACACTTTGAGAAATCAATGCCCCATTTGCCTGTTCTCAGAGATGAAGCACATTCACAGCCTTAAAAGTGTTCTGACCAATACTGTCAAACTTCAATGCCATCCTTCCCCTAGTGCCAATGAGATGTCGAATTTTACTGAAATCCTGCCGTAAAAATGTTCACAAGAAACAAGCTAAATCTATGAAAATGATACACGGATCTAATTTATTTTGGAGCTCACTCAGCACTGTACGAAGACTGCACAAAATCGTTTCATGCAGGATCCACAGCCATCTAAGAATGAGCTCTGCATCCCAGTTGAATTTAAAGCCAGGCCCGAGAAATGAAAAGCAGCATGCTTTTAGGGAGGGGAAATGAGGAAAGAAGGTCGGTAACTGCACTCAGAGTTTAAGCTGTAACTAAAGGAATACTCTAAGATAAGGCTACAGAATGACCTTGCACTAAAATACTTCTCCATACCACAATGATGTTGGAAGAAAACGATTGTTGGACTTGTCTGTTCTTTTTCGGTTCCTAAAAATTCTTGTGTTCTTAAACTCACCCTTTTTCTTTTTAAAAATAATTTTAAACATGATTCAATCCTGATTTTTCCCCCCCAGTGCTGCAACCTCATTAACCTACTGGAAACAGTAAGACTTGCACTGACAAAAAGAACAGAAAGCAAACAAAGTTGAAATAAATACATTTGAAAATATGTAAAGGCATACACAGAAGGGGGTTTCCATTTATCACAACGATTTCTTTTCTCATCAAATGTTCTTGCCTTTTCTTCTCTACTCACGTCCTGCCTCATGCTGGGATATCATTCCATAGGTGCAGGCAGCCCAACAGTGCTGAGGCAAGGAGGCACTGGCTGCGCTGTGGACAGGCCACCACCCTCCAATAGATGTCAAGCAGTGTAATCAGAAAAATCAGGGAAACTGACGAAAACTTGGGCTTTTCCATGATAATATCGATGTTAAACACCCCATGAAAAGTTAGACCTTGTTGGATCAGGTGTAACTGGGATTTTAACAACATATTAAGACTGTTAAACAAACGTTATGGCCTGAAAAACTAATTTTTATTTTGTGGAGTGTCAAATTTCTCCATTATAATAAAGTTAAAATTTTTAAGAAACTTAAAAAAATATATAATTTTTTAAGTTTATATTTATTTCAGGTTTATATTCATTTCAGGTTTATCTTTTCCGCGCAAGAGCCCCAATCTGTGCTTTGCTCTCTATAACATTTTAAAAAATTTTCAAAAGTCAGAATAAAAGGAGCTTCGTCACTTTCTGGTTCTCGGTCTATGGGAATTCTGCATTGTGATTGGCTGCTTAGACAACTTATTGATATCACAGCAGCTTGTCCCCATTAACTTACACTGATCACAACTGAATGTCACAAAAGCCAAACATCTCGCCACAGAGATCGTGGGATCTTTGTGGGTAGCTTTCTTCAGGGCCAGTGGCGAAAGCCTTTGCTTCGTCGCTAATGGCAAATTCCCAGCCACAGTAGTTACAGCACAGAGACTATTCAATTGTGCTGGCTTTGCTTCACCAATCTCCCTGCACACACATTTTACACGTTACCCAATAGTAATGTAGAAGCAGTAACCCTGGAGAGATTCCACTCACTCGGATATAAGGACAGAGGCCAACCTGCCTCAAAACTCCCTTTTCAAAGCCCTTCAATCTGACTCCTATTCTGCTTAGAGCACCAAGACCACCATCGTCAAAGTCACCAAAAACATCCTCTCTAACCGCAAACAGAGCACAGTCAACTACTCCAGACTCATCTACAATGTTCCCTCTAAACTTTAGTTGTTGTGCACGGCCTGTTTTATCAATGCGCAAAACTTTTACATTTTATGCACGACCATGGTGCACGGAATTTGAGAGCTTGTGAGCAGCCTGTGCAGTACCTTCAAGATTGCTGCGCGCACGCACATGCATGCAGCTAAAAGGGAACATTGCTCCTCAACCACCTCTTCTCCATGGTCTACTTTCAAGGCACTATCCTCATTTGGTTCCTCTCTATGAGCTATGAATTAATACCCCAAAATGTCCCATCATTCACAAATATGGGGTCAGCAGCCACGTATGTTAGCGACACCCAGCTTTTCCTCTATACCAGTCTTGGTTCCACGATCATCGCTTTTTTGTCAGACTGCCCATCAGACATGAAATTGTGGATGAGGTAGATCTTTCTCCATTTGAATGCTGGAAAAACAAAATGCATCTTATTCGTCTCACGCCCATAACTCTGTATCATTGACCTTACTCCATCCCCCTCTCGAGCTGCTTAATAAACCAGATACTGTGCAACTTTGATCTATCCTGCTCAATTCTGACCTTCAAACCCGACATTCTGTTCATCACCAAGCTCTCTTACTTCCAGCTTCTTGCCTCACCAATGCATTCAATACTGCCAGATTTGATTAGCCAAAATTCACATTACACAAATTTTAAAATTCCACACCAAAAATTCCACAACCCAAATTCAATTTTGCATCAAGCTTATTCTGCCAACCTCCAGTGGTTCCATGTCCTCCAATCTCCAGTATCTGCACTCTATGTGAAATAACTTGCTATATTTTATTACATTAAAGGCATTAAAAACTGCAATACACTTAGCACTGATCCAGAAAAGCAGAGCCATTTGCAGCAAAAAGGCAGCCATTGGTCTTTGTATATGTCTAGGCTCTTTGCTAGAGCAATCCAAAATTGTGCCTCGTTCTTGCCATAGCCTTGTGTTTCCTCTGCTTCAAATATTTATCTAAATTTCTCTGTAAAGGTGCAGGGTTTCTGTCTCAACTGCACTTTATAGCCAAGCATCCATGCTCGATAACCTTCTAAATAAAGTATTCTCTCTCTTGATCGAAACATTTCTGACCCCTTGTCAAGGAAGGGGCCCCTAAAAACAGCTATTTTTTAGTGGAAATGTTATATTGGTGCCTGTGCTCTAAGGGTGGTGCTCAAGCAAAAGATCTCCAAGGGCTATTATCTCCATTTCTTAAAATTGAAGCTGTTTGCCACCAGACCCAAACCCAGGATAAAGATGTGCATATTGCTTCCTTTAAAATCAAGTGAGTCAATTGCTAGCTTCAGTAGAAGCAGTGGATGCTGAGACAAGGGGGTGGATTTTCAGCTCCTTTCCAGTCCGTTTTTCACACCAGAGTGGCGACAATGGCGGCGGTGAGATGTTCTGGCCAGGCAGTCAGCCTCCAGCACCCAACAGTGATCCTCGGGTCTGGTTTTGCAGTGGCGCGGAGCAGCACCGCGCGTAAGTGCAGCGCTGGTGTACAACACCCCTGGTTGCGACACCGGAGCGAGTTTTCACTCTTGCCCGACCCGTACGGCCCGAAGTGCGCCCCGCAGTGAACATCTGGGAAATCAGGAGGTCCAACAATACTGACAGCAGTGAGTTAAGTAATGGAAGTTTAGACAGCGGGAGGCAGGGAGGTTGAGGGCCGAGGAGCTGTTTAGCAGGGGAGCTCCCTAGGGAGCTGCTACCCCGACGGCCGAGACATGGACCATGTATAGTAGGCACCTCAAGCCGCTGGAGAAATACCACCAGCGATGTCTCCGCAAGATCCTGCAAATCCCCTGGGAGGACAGACGCACAAACATTAGCGTCCTCGTCCAGGCCAACATCCCCAGCATTGAAGCACTGACCACATTTGATCAGTTCCGCTGGGCAAGTCACATAGTTCGCATGCCAGACACGAGACTCCCAAAGCAAGCGCTCTACTCGGAACTCGTCCATGGCAAACGAGCCAAAAGCGGGTAGAGGAAATGTTGCAAGGACACCTTCAAAGCCTCCTTGAAAAAGTGCGACATCCCCACTGACACCTGGGAGTCCTTGGCCATAGACCGCCCCAAGTGGAGGAAGTGCATTTGGGAGGGCGCTGAGCTGCTCGAGTATCGTCGCCAAGAGCATGCCGAAATCAAGTGCTGGCAGCAGCAAACCAGGCTCCCTGCCCACCCTTTCCCTCAACGACTATCTGACAGACCGGTGACAGAAACTGTGGTTCTTGTATTGGACTGTACAGCCACCTAAGAACTCATGCTAAGAGTGGAAGCAAGTCTTCCTCGATTCCAAGGGATTGCCTATGATGATGAAGTAATGGACTCCTAAGGTAAGTGTAATTGTTTTTTCTTTTAATTATTTTTGCGATTTGTGTTGTGGTGGCGTGGACAATGTTTTGGGAATGTTTTTGTATTTTTTTTTTAAAAAGATGTCTCCCCCGCACCCCACCCCCCCGAGCACGGCTCTTCAGCTCAGAAGTTTCCCAGCTAACGCCCCGAGAGAGGTGTACAATGCCTCCCTTAGTGCTGCGCCCTCTGACTCAGGGCCCCGCTGCCTATTATTATTTACTGAGGTGCAAACTGTTCCCGGGCGCAAACATTACCGCCCCGCCACCATTACCACCCCAAAAACATCAAAGCCTAAAATCCAGCCCAAGATGTCTCAGCTACCACGATCCCCATTCAAAATAGTACCGATAATATTTCAAACTTTTTTAAAAAAGTGTTTTGCATCTAAAAATCACAAAAGGAATTTCACTAGAATGTGTATTTAATCATATGCTACTGACAAAGCCTGGAACATAGCTTACAAATTTATTTAGTATTCTAACCCAGCTACATCGGAATATGCCACTGTTCTATTATCTGCACAAATAATAGCACTCACTTCATTAAAACAAAAACAGACCGAATAAAATCACAAAAGAATAATGCATGGTAACATTCCACTTAACTATTTGTCCCCATTTTTTTCAAGAGCACAACATTTTTATGGGTAATTTGTTTGGAATGGTAATATGACAGATGCTGCCTAAATGGTTCACAGTGCAATGGCTGAATCACTTCACCATGACCTTGCCTGTGCAACCTTTCATGTCTCAAACATTGATTTTTTTTTTGTTGCCATCAATAAGCCATGTTAACACCAGGAGCATAATACAAAGCCTTTAATTACAACAGAGCTCCACTACTGCAAAAAGTACAATAAATACTTCAGAACATTAGTGCTACACTTAGTAAAAATTTACAACAATCTCTATTCAGGACTAACGACTAGATTTGAAAAGGACAGGGAAAAGAATACTTTTCAAAACCACTTTGGTTCAATGTTCTGTGGCACTAAAGAACACACACTGGTTAAACAAGTTGTCATCTACTTGGAAAACAAACACCCAATTTTGATTTTATTCTTTGCCATTTTCCTCATTTCTCCTGAATGTGTTGATTTCTGTCCGTCATGATAGTAGGTACCTCTGATACCTTGACCTCTCTACTTGTGTGTCAAACAGTAAGCATTAGCTAGCTATTTGATTGTAAAAGACACCACAGTTGAGCCGATCTGTATTCAGTGTCCACACACAATTAGGAGTTGAGAGAAATCCTTGGATGTGAGTTTTTTAAAAATAGGTTACAATTTAAAACTGCAACAAGCTACTTAAAGCCAAAACAAGACTCAAAACTGTACTGTTATTGATTGCTCCCTTCTTACTTAAAATACAACAAGTGGCTACACCTCAAAAGGAATTCATTGGCTGTGAAGCACTTTGGGACATCTTGCAGTCATCAAAAGTACTATATAAATGAAAGGTCGCTCTCTTAAAATTTTGTGAGGACTTTATTTGCATTATTAAATACTAATTACATTTTCTACCACTGACATCCTTAATTATCACTTGTGAATGCTTGTTTCTATACCATATATAACAATTTTTTTGAAACTTCTCATGCACCTCGACATGCTCATTTCAAGGACTGATTTGCCTTCAAGCATTGCTCTCTGAAATGCTCAGCTTTAGGCCAGGATCACTCTTGAATAGTGCAGCTGAAATCAGGAGCTCATTTCAGAAGAGAATCCATATCTCACCCCTACCAGGCTCAATGCATTACTGCACTAACAGGGTTACTTCCCACTGTACACCAATAACCGCTTTGATAGTTAATCAGTGAAGTTTGTAACCTCCCATCCACTTTCTATGCAATTTTTCTCAGTGGGTAGAAATAGGTGACAAATAAGGAAATAAAACATTTCAGTTATGGGACTTAAACTGCTCATTCTAAAATTGTATCGACTACAATAGGGTTGCAATTGGACTCTGATCATTAATTCAGTGGACAGCAAATAATGTGCTTATCGGCAAGGTTTTGTTACGATTACTTGTCTATCCAACAAAAGAGCCATCAATTCTTTTATGGTGTCACCTGACAGCATTCTCCTTCTGTCCAAGGTTGGCAGGAAATGAGAATTGTATTTGCCCGGACTAAATTCGTTGCACCTGGGGTTTTGTAAAAAATCTTTTTCGTAACGTTTAGCTCAACTATTCAGATGACAATCAAATATGAAAACAAGGATAGAATACTCAGAACTTACCTGTATTTCTTTTCATTGGTCTGGGCTTCAGTTCAAATCCATTAAATAAAGATTTGCAGCACACACCAATGCTTGAAACAATGTCACATATTGCTGTTTCACTTCAACCAAAACTTTTTTGTGGGAGGGAGGGCAGTAAAGTTTAATGTTACAAAGTAACTGAAAGTCTATTCTTGTACAATTGTCTCTTCTCCTCAGTGAGTTTAGTATTGCTAGCAGCACACACTACGCTTTCGAAAGAAAAGAAAGACTTGCATTTATATAGCACCTTACACGACCACCGGATGTCTCAAAGCGCTTTACAGCCAATAAAGAATTTTTTGGGAGTGTAGTCATTGTTGTAATGTGGGAAACGCAGCAGCCAATTTGCACACAGCAAACTCCCACAAACAGCAATGTGATGATGAACAGAAATTTTTTTTTTGTTATTTTGATTGAGGGATAAATATTGGTAGGTCACTGGAGATAAATCCCCTGCTCTTTTTTGAAATAGTGCCATGGTTTAACGTCTCAGCACTGCACTGGGCATATCTATATTGGTGTCAAAGTACATTAAAAAAACACCATTATTCAGCAACCATGCTGTCATTTTCGCACCTTAATTAGCAGCAAAGAGAAAGAAACTCGTCTTCAATGCCATCTGTCATCAATTACCCATTTTCATACAACTAAAATATTTCAGGAAAAAGCACAACAGTTCGGTAAACAGCCCCATAAATATGCCAAGAGCAGTGTTACAGATGTGTAAATTAATCCCATAAGGCTTTGTGCCAATGTGATGCTTTATTGCCATATCACATATTTCACATATATCAAGCTTCACTGATAAAAAAGCAATTTTTCTTGGAAAATATTTTGCTATTTGATGACACAGCCGCGAGGCCCATAATAAGAACAAATAACATCTGCACTTTTGAGTGACAGTAACAGCATTTCTTCTGTCGAACTACAAGGCTGCAAATATTTACTCCCTTGGTCCAAACCAAATTATTAGTTAATACTTGTCACAGTGAAGACCAAAAGAAGACAGCTCCGTAATGCAAAATACGCTAAAAGAGTGTGCTGTTACACGTTTCTAAAATCGTTTACACAGGGATCATTTAAGTGCAGGAAAGGAATAAAGATTAAAGCAAATATATATAAATTTAGGGGCTATTGTCCACAATTCTTATCAGCTTCTTCAGATCATGCTGGTTATCTAAAAGCAGGGGGAACAAATGGGTGCTGTCTAGTGCAGCTACGGAATGGACCGATACCTGCGCTCCAAGACCGAGAATAATTCACAAAGATAGGAACAAAACATCGCTAAAATGGAAAGGAAATAGAAAATTATGTATAGTTAAAGAACAAAAAGGTTACCATGGTTCCATGAATAGCCAATTTATGACAAAGTAGCATTTACAGCAATTGTTCAGTAATTGGAATTCAAATCACTCAGTGTTTGTACATTACGTAGTGGGGGTTATAATTCTATTTAATTTATAAAAAGCCGAATAAAATCAAAGCATGGTTAGCCCTCATTCTAAAAATTTTAAATTTAATTATCAGACCAATTCTCATTCTTCCCTATGCCCCTGCTTCAGTGAAGCAGATCTGAGAATAATACATGTTGCTTTAGATCTCAATGATGTGCTAATTATGGAACCTTACAAAGAGAATAAATGAGATTTTTTTTGTTCATTCATTCCTGGGATGCGGGCTAGAGAAGGTGGTGGTGAGCTGTCTTCTTGAACCGCAGCAGTCCGAGGGCGAGGGTGCTGTTAGGGAGGGGGTGTTCCCATGTATCTGCTGCCCTTGTGCTTTGAGATCATGGGCTTGGGGAGCGTTCTTGAAGAAACTTTAGCGAGTTGCTGCAGTGCATCTTCTAGATGGCACACACTGCAACTACAGTGCACTGGTGGTGAAGGGAGTGAACATTTAAGGTGGTTGAAGGGGTGCCAATCAAGCGGGCTGCTTTGTCCTGGATGGTGTCACGCTTTGAGTGTTATGGAGCTGCACTCATCCAAGCAAGTGCCATTACACCCGTGCCTTGTAGATGGTGGAAAGGTTTTGGGGTCAGAAGGCGAGTGACTCGCCACAGAATACCCACCCTCTGACCTGCTCTTGTAGCTGCAGCATTTATGTGGCTGGTCCAGATAATTTTCTGGTCAATGGTAACCCCCAGAATGTTGATGGTAGGGGAATTTGGCGATGGTAATGCCGTTGAATGTCATGGGGAGGTGGTCATTCCCTGGCACTTGTGTGGCACGAATTTTATTTTCCACTTAACAGCCCAAGCCTGAATTTTGTCCAGGTCTTGTTGCATGCAGGCACAGATTGTTTTATTATCGGAAGAGCTGTGAACTGAACCATAAGTGAACATCCCTATTTCTGATCTTATGATGGAGGAAAGGTCATTGATGAAGCAGCTGAAGGTGGTTGGGCCTTGGATGCTGCCAAGGAACTCCAGCAGCGGTGTCCTGGGGCTGAGATGATTGGTCTCCAACAACCAAAACCATCTTCCTTCGTGCTAGGTATGACTCCAGCCAGTGGAGAGTTTTCCCCCTGATTCCCATGAACTACAATTTTACTCGGGCTCCTTGATGCCTCACTCGGTCAAATGCTGCCTTGATGTCAAGGGCAGTCACTTTCAACTCTCGCGTCCATGTTTGGACCAAGGCTGTAATGAGGTCTGGAGCCGAGTGGTCCTGGTGGAACTCAAACTTTTATTGGTGCGTAAGTGCCACAATAGCACTGTCGACGACATCTTCCATCACTTTGAGAGTAGGCTGATGGGGCAGTAATTGGCTAGATTGGATTTGTCCTGCTTTTTGTGGACAGGACATACCTGGGCAATTTTACACTTTATCGGGTAGATGCCAGTGTTGTAACTGTACTGGAGCACAAGTCTTAAGCACTACAGCTGGGATGTTGTCGGGCTCATAGCCTTTGCTGTATCCAGTGCACTCAGCCATTTCTTGATATCACGGAGTAAATCGAATTGGATGAGGACTGGCTTCTGTGATGGTGGGGACCTCAGGAGGACGCTGAGATGGATCATCCATTTGGCATTTCTGGCTGAAGATGGTTGCAAACATTTCAGCCTCGTCTTTTGGATTTATGCCTCCATCATTGAGGATGGGGATATTCATAGAGCCTCCTCCTCCCGTTAGTTTTTTAATTGTCCACCACCATTCACGACTAGATGTGGCAGGACTGCAGAGCTTTGGTCTGATCTGTTGATTGTGGGATTGCTTTGTTCTGTCTATAAGCATGCTGCTTCCGTTGTTTAGCATGCATGTAGTCCTGTGTTGCAGCTTCCCCAGCACCTCATTTTTCAGTATGTCTGGTGCTGCTCCTGGCATGCTCTTCTACACTCCTCATTTAACCAGAGTTGGTCCACTGGCTTGATGGTAATGGAACAGTGAAGAATATGCCAGGGGGCCATCAGGTTACAGATTGTGGTGGGATACAATTCTGCTGCTGCTGCTGATGACTCTCAGCACCTCATAGATGTCCGGTTTTGAGCTGCCAGAACTGTCCTGAATCTATCCCATTTAGCACGGTGGTAGTGCCACACAACACAATGGAGGGTATACTCAGTGTGAAGACAGGACGTCATCTCCACAAGGACTGTGCAGTGGTCACTCCTACCAATACCATCATGGACAGATGCATCTGCGGTAGGTGAGGACGAGGTCACTAGATTTCCCCCCTCATATTAGTTCTCTCCACCTATTGCTGGCCCAGTCTGGCAGCTATGTCGTACAGGACTCAGCCAATTCGGTCAGCAGTGGTGCTGCTGAGCCACTCTTGCTGATGGACATTTAAGTCCCCTATCTAGAGTACATTCTGTACTCTTGCTACCCTCAGTGCTTCTTCTAAGTGGTGTTCAATATGGAGGAGTACTGATTCATCAGCTGAGGGAGGGCAGTAGGTGGTAATCAGCAGGAGATTTTCTTACCCATGCCATGAGACTTCAGAGTCAATGTTGAGGACACCCAGGGCCACTCCTTCCCAACTGTATACCACTGTGCACACATTGGGGTGTTTTACCAAGTTAAAGGCGCTTGATAAATAAAAGTTGTTGTTGGCTGTCCTGCCCGGTGAAACATGACAAACCCAGGGTTAGTGATGGAGGAGTCTGGGATGTTGGCTGAAAGGTCTGATTTTGTGAAAATGACTACGTCAAGATTGTTGCGATCATGGTTGCCATCTTCTTGCCCTGAGTCTATATCACTTGTGCATTCATGTGCCACATCTCTTTTTTTTTAAAAACACTGAAGACAATACTTGAAATGTGGTATTGTGTTTAGTGGTTTTTCCAAAGTATAATTGAAGTTATCAAAAACGTCCTCAGGTCTTACTTTACGACATCGCTGTTTTACTCCTCCCAGTAACTAAGATTCTGCCATTATTCAAATAAAGTGGTGTCAAAACACAAGCTAAAAAAGATACTGTAAAACTTATTGGCAAAAGGTGGAGTAGACAATTATTTATATCTGATCGCTTCACTTCTGTTACTTGGTTTTCTACCTTCGCCTACTCCTAATATTAATTTTCAACGCTCACAAAAGATTAGCCATTTAATTATATTTCAACAATGCAGGTCACTTGGACCTTTGAACAGTTTGAAAAAGTGCAACTAATAATTTATTTTGCAGGAATAGCTTTTTGTACATTTTCAATCTTTCCTTTTCTTTCCTATCACTAACATCATCCACACAGAAAGAAAAGGAACCCGTTCTGAAAATAGGAAGTGAATCTCGGGGACATGAGAGCAGCATTGACAGAGCAGGTCACCTCCCAACTAGAATACAATCTTCTCATATCAGAGTACAATTTTTCCAATAATCTCAGTGAGCTGCATTCAGTTAAAGGAATGCCCCTTGATACCATCCTCAAGTATTTACTGGACGAGACTGCTGCTACAAGGCAAGGATCAATGAAAGCAAATCACTTTGCAAACCTCAATTCAGAGGCCAATCATCTCATAGGTGTTAATTTTAAAATTAGCTTCCAAGTCAAGGACGAAGCCAACATAGTTCTTAACCTTTGTTTTCCTTTTGGAGACTGAACAGTTAAATGCAAGAAAATATAGCATCTCAGAAATGGGTTTATGTATTTCCAGTAAGATTGTGTTAAGTACACTGTTGCACTGATCAGTTGTGGCTCAGTGGGTAGCACCCTCGCCTGTAAGTCAGAAGGTTGCAGGTTCAAGTCCCACACCAGGAACTTGAGCACATAAATCTAGGCTGACACTCCAGTGCAGTACTGAGGGAGTGCTGCACTGTCGGAGGTGCCGTCGCCCCCATCTGCTCTCTCAGGTGGACGTAAAAGATCCCATGGCACTATTACAAAGAAGAGCAGGGGAGTTACCCCCCGCCCCGCAGTATCCTGGCCAATATCTCTCCGCCCCCCCACCGCAGTATCCTGGCCAATATTTATCCCTCAATCAACATAACAAAAACAGATTACCTGGTCATTATCACATTGCTGTTTGTAGGAGTTTGCTATGTGCAAGTTGGCTGTCATTTTTCCCACAACAGTGATTACACTCCAAAAGTACTTAATTGGCTATAAAGCACTTTGAGATGCCCAGTGGTCGTGAAAGGCGCTATATATAAGCAAGTCTTTCTTTCTTAGATGTCATCAGCACACCACTCCTTGGTAAACCTGCCAGGACACATATTTCAGCTTCATATATGCAGGCAGATTTTGTTTTCCAAAGCCAGAGTATTTCCTTTGTCAACCAGACAATTATTTTGGTTGCTGCTGTTGAGTATCAGATAGATGTACTGTGTGTGTTGCTGTGTAACCTCCAACATTAAAAATAATTCAATCTGATTGTGCGCTATGCCAGTTCACCATCGATTTAAAAGTAAATTGTTCTGTGTTCATGAAGCACAACAGGTCAACTGAAGCATCTACCCAAAATAGAACTTGAATTTTGCCACAGGGACTCAGCATGTTGCTGATCCTGTCTATGTGTCCCAACTGTATCTGCAAATGCAATGGACTCGACTCATCAACACTCAAGCCAGAACAAGCAACCTGCTACAGAAATTACACACTGCACTATTTTCCCAGCAGGGCTTGGAATAAAGGGGAAGCACAAGCAATTACTTTTATTGAAATTAGTCAAACTAAAAGTTCCTTTGCACCAGAGTTTGGAAAATGTATGTTTATCTGTGGAAAATCAGACCACAGAAAACAGTATGAACAAAAGTCAAACGACACTCATCTTTAGAACTCATGCACAATATTGAACAAAAGTTCTGTGGTTTGTTGCAGTTAACAAAAGCAGTTGGTTCAAACCTTTTTACCATTTTTAACAGGACTGTGTCTGGTGTAACAATAATTTTCCTGTGCTGCCTTTATTTCACACCGAGATTCAGATAGATATGATCAAATAAAAGTACTAATTATGTTTGACACCAGATCCCTTCCATTCTGTATTGATTTTGTCTGCTCTGTTTGGCACTAAAAGCTACCGTCTCCTACAAAATAGTTTTAATTCAGGCTGCAAATGTGTAACGGTTTATCCTCCCCCTCCCCCTAAACTGTCAGACTTCCCTTTCTCCTACAATATAGAGGCTTTTAAAATCCAAGTTTGGCATCCCTTCATTGCTGTTTTCTGATTTATTCTCCTTCATTTTCAACCTTGACCCTTCACCTAGGTTACTCAGTAATTAAAAAAATCTAAAAGACACTTGATTCACATGGCTGCAGCACTGTTTAAATGTACATGCTGGCCCATTTTTGCTATCTCTTTTTCATATCATATTCTGTGCAGTCAATTTACTACTGCAATTATTTGAATTACTGATTTTAAATGTTTGTATTAGTAAATGCCCCAATCTGTACTCCAATTTAGAAGTTAATTTGCCACTGCGGCTTCCTGCCAGAAATCCGCTCGCAGTTCAAATCTAGGCTTCAGAGATAGAGATAGAGAGATAGATAGAGATAGAGATATAGAGAGATAGATAGAGAGTGATTCGGAGGTAACGGAGATTCAAAGAGAGGAAGATGGCAAGAAAGGCAGAAAGAGACAGAAAGAACAAACGATTGGGGATTGGTTTTGATCATTTACAGCCATGGATGAACTGGTCACATGACTGGAGCTCCCATGGGTACCTGCTTACAAAACAATAACATTCAATCATTTTGCTCCAGTGATTCAAAATTTTGTTGTAACTGAACTAAGTGTGCCCATTCCTGGCGTTGGGATATGTTATTTTGTTAAACGGTGCTATATAATTTTTTGTTTAGCCACTTTACAAAGTTAACTCCTGAGTAATAGTAATTACAAAGCACTGAGCTTCTAAAGCTGCTTTTATATTCTTCTATTAATTCAGATTCCATGAACCCAGCAGCCATGAGCTGGGTCAGGTAACACCGGCCTGACAAGTCTGCTTCAGGTTATGGAAATTGGATTTAACAGAATAATCGATCGACTTCAACACATGGATGCCAGACTTGGGGAATCCAAATTAAAATACAACGGCAGCTTAAACATTTCCTACCGACAGATTGTCGAATATTCTCTGAGCTGGTGCTGTGTAATGAGAAGCCTAATGAACCAAATCTATGGGGCTTTAGTCCTGCCAGTGTCAGCTCCCGACTTTTATGCAGCAAAAAAAAATCAAGTGAAATCAGCTGTTGTTGCCGTGCAACATTCCACGTATTTTCATAGAGAAGCAACTGTTGAGAAAGTAGGCAGGTTGGGTTGATCTATCTAAAAAGGACAAGGCTTGTTAAAAACAATGGACATTTCCCTGCTGAAACTTCTCATGTTCACTTCTCTTGGTTTAAACTGCAGCCATCGAGAGTTCAAACCAAAACCAATTCTAAAAGCCCAGCCCAAAGACTTGTGGAAGAGCTTCCTAAATATGAAACAACTCAACAACTTTGAGATTCCACACAGCTGGCTGGTTTGTTTTACCGATTGGCTGAAATATCACATGAAAGCCTTGATTTAAATCAGCCCAAAGTGCTGGAGGGGCCAGATCAGCAAAGCTATAACAAATCTTTGTGTGCATCCTCTACGCAGTGCAGTTAGTGTTTAAGATCATGTAATTCAATTCACAGATTTTTTTCAAATGGTCCGAATAGTCACTAGCAAATCAGCTTTTGAAAAACAAGTACAAGCTTCAGGTAAAACCAAGTAAAGACGAGAGGACCAAGTGTGGCTTTCTGAATTTTGTTTTTCCTTTTAAGCCATCACCCCGCCGCCCGCCCCACCCATTACTTTAAATTTAGAAACAAAATCAATCAAGAGAAAGTGGAATCAAAACAAATTGGTATCAGAAAATTAGAGTATAATTGAGAAACTACAGCAATTCAAACACTTAATGAGAGCCATGCAAATCAATGGGCAAGAATTTAGTTTTTCCAAAGCAGAAGGGCATGCAATGTGGATCATTCCACTAACGCATGACAAGAGGAAACTTATTATTTTACAATTTTGTTTCGCTTGAAGAGGACATTGTGTTTTAGGATTTGACTCTAATTTTGGAGGGATAACTACTGGGTTTTACCAAGTTAAATCAAGTTAAGACCCAATTGTGAGCTTCCCTGTTAATTGAAATGCTGAAAAATCCATTTGTAGTTTTCTAATGACTAAGCTTAAATGTGAACTCCATTAATAACTTGCACTTAGAGCATCTTTAAAATGTAACAAAATGCCCCAAGGCACTTCACTAGGGGTTGGGGACAGAAACGGAAACTGAGCAAGAGGTAGATCGAAGGTAAAGGTCATCAACCTGAAACATTAACTCGGTTTCTCTCTACACAGATGCTGCTTGACCTGCTGAGTATTTCCAGCATTTTCTGTTTTTATTTCAGATTTCCAGCATCCGCAGTTTTTTGCTTTTGTAAGATGAGGGCAATGCAGTTTATATGAAGTTCAGTTTATGTAGGGTGGAACTCAGGAGGCCATTGAAGAAATCGACAGACAGTGGAGGCGACGAGAGGCATGGGTGAGCAGTGGTGCTCGTAGTATAGTAGAGATAGAGGCAGGCAATGTTAAAGAGGTAGTCTTGAAGATAGAGAAGATGTGGGATTTGAAACCTGGGTCAGGGTCAAACAGGACAAAAAGATTTTAAACTCAGGTCCAACCTGAGCAAGCAGTTCAGGATGAGATCATGGGATGGCAGTGTACAGTTTGTGGCAGATGGTGAACAGAATAGCATCAGGCTTGCCGATGTTAAACTGGAGAACAATCTGGTTTAACCCTTTTTCCAATGGATAACTTGCATCCCTTTACAGCTTGCAAATGTTGCAATTCGTATGCTGAGAAACAATGGTGCAGGTTGAACCTCCCTTATCTGGCACCCTTGGGACCTGACCTGTCCCGAACGAGAGATTTTGCCGGATATGGGGAGGTCACGTGTTTGGGTGGACTGCATCTTTAAGTGCTGCTGCTCGAGTAAGTGTGCATGTGCGCTGATTGGCTGGACTGGCTGCCTTGAAGAGTCAGCGGGCCCCGAAGAGGGACGCTGTGGGGAGGAGCGGCCGGATCAAGGATTGTAGCTCCAGGGCGACGAGGAGGATGCAGCCAACTGAGGAGAAAAATTACATTGCTGAGTAGGAGTTTGACAGTCGCGTTCTGCGCATACGCCACTCAGCGGCCGGGAATGGTCCCGGATGAGAGGTGGTGCCGGATAAGTGTGTCCTGGATAAGAGGGGTTCAACCTGTATTGCAACTGCCATTATTCCAAGCCATAATCTGCCTGTCCACAGTACTGTCCATTGACTTCCAAGTCCTCTTGAAATCGAAATAGGGGTTGTTACAGTGGATCACTCTAAATTTAGCTGAAATTGATATACATCTGGTCGCTCTACCAGACAAAGACCAAAATTCCATTTAGTTTAAGATCCCCTGTTTGTTGCATGAAAAGCACTGCTAATGGAAAATTTCTGTCATAGAACACCCATCTACATGCACTGTACTTTATTCTGTTCAAATAAAGCTGAGGTTTTGGCGGGGGGAAAAAAGTCACTTTTTATTTCAGTATAATTCTTAGAGCAATCAAATGCAGCCAGATTCTTAACGAGTGACTAATATGTGCGTTGTGGCATTTCAAGACAGTATATTAAATGAGCTTATTGTGCCAAGACTTGTTCAAAAATGTTGCTATTGTGATACAATTTGCATTTCTAAAGAAAATATTCGCTACTTCCTTGCAGACAGCTGTCTTATCCACTCTAGTTATAGACAATAAATCAGTTCTATCGGCAGCTGTTTTCAGTAAAATGTTCTTCAGAAATAGGCCGCTGCTAAAGGGTGCTACTTATTAATTGTTTACATCTGTAACATCCATTGGAAGTTAATACAGCTGGCGTTCTGGAAAGGTAAAACTCAGCAAATTTTATCTACTTTATTACTGATATAGGCTATAGTTAAATATTGAAAGTTTGCTGAGTTTTAACTTGTAACGTCTGCACATAAATGGAGTTAATTTACACAGAATTAAGCCCAAATGCCAAAAGTGAGGGTCAAACAATAGCAATTCCCAAGGAACTGCTTCCCCTGTCTTCCTAGTTTATGGGGGCCATGGATCCCAAGTACTGTCAAATAAGCTGCATTGCATTCCATTGATAATACATACTGCAGCCATGGCCGGCTGGTGGTGGAGAGGGTGAACATTTAGACAATTGTATAAATATCAAGGAGTTGAAAGGCTGCACTACAAGACTGCTAAATATGGAGGAGTACTGATGAGGTCATAAACCAAGGCAGGGGAGCAAAATGTTTTATGGATGTCAGTAAAACTAAAACAAATGCTGGAAAACTGAAAGAACAGAAATTGCTGGAAACACTCAGGTCAGGCAGCATCTGTGGAGAAATAAACTGAGTAAATGTTTCAGGTCGATGACCTTTCATCAGATGTTAGAGAGGAACAGCTTTTAAGAAAGTACAGAGCCAGGAAAAGATCAAAAGGGACTGTGATAGGGTGGAAGGCAGGAGTGAATACATGACAAAAGGGAGGGTGGGTGCAGGTGCAAGGCAAAAGGAGGTGATAATGAGACAAGTTTGAAAACAAAAGGGTCTAGAGGAGGTATAAATGGGTACAGCAGAATAGCAGAAGTGAAAGGAAGCATGGAAAATCTGATGAACAAAAGAAGGTTCCTGTGGCCAGATAGTGGCAGAAAAAAGTTAGATACACCCCAGAGGTGCAGACCATCTCACAGGCCGTGTACACCCCCACTGCACCAGTCCAGACTCTAGCACTTCCAGTGGCTCTGGTGCAGCCATCCTCCATTACCAGCATCAATTGTCCGCACATCTGTCCTTATCCCTTCTCCCCTGCAGAACCATGATCGGGTCTTCCTTGTCCTCACCTTCCACCCTACTAGGCTTCACATTTAACAGATCATTCTCCACCATTTCAATCATCTCCAGCGTGATGACATCATCAAATACAACTTCACCTCCCTCCCTTTTTAAAAATAATGGGATCCAGGGCAAAGTGGCAAGTTGGATCTAAAATTGGCTCGGAGGCAGGAAGCAAAGGATGTTTTTGTGACTGGAATGATGTTTCCAATGGGATTCTGCAGGACTCAGAGCTGGGTCCCTTGCTTTGTGGTATATATCAATGACTTGGACTTAAATGTTGAGGGCATGATTAAGAAGTTTGCAGATGACACTAAAATAAGCTGTGTGGTTGATGAAGAAGAAGAAAGCTGCGGACTGCAGGAAGATATCAGTGTACTGGTCAGGTGGGCAGAACAGTGTCAAATGGAATTCAATCCGGAGCAGTGTGAGGTAATGCATTTGGGGAGGTCTAACTAGGCAAGGGAATACACATTAAATGGTATGACACTGAAACGTGTTGAGGAACAAAGGGACCTTGGAGTGCAGGTCTATAAATCCCTGAAAGTAGCGAGCCAGTTATATAAGGTGGTTAAGAAGGCATATGGAATACTTGCCTTTTTAAGTCGAAGCATGGAATACAAGAGCAAGGAGGTTATGCTTGAACTGTATAAAACACTGGTTAGGCCGCAGCTGGAGTACTGTGGAGTACTGGTCACCACATTGCAGAAAATATGTGATTGCACTGGAAAGGGTGCAGAGGAGATTTACAAGAATGTTGCCTGGACTGGAGAATTTTGGCTATGAGGAAAGATTGGAGATGCTGGGTCTGTTTTCTTTGGAGCAGAGGAGGCTAAGGGGAGACCTGATTGAGGTGTATAAGATTATGAGGGGCTTGAATAGAGTGGATAGGAAGGACCTGTTTCCCTTGGCAGAGGGGTCAACAACCAGGAACATAGATTTAAAGTAATTGGGGGGAGGTTTGGAGGAGATGCGAGGGGAAATTTCTTCATCCAGAGAGTAGTGGGGGTCTGGGATGTGGGCATCGCATGTGGTAAGGCCAACATTTATTGCCCATCTCTAATTATCCTTGAGAAGGTGATGATGAACTGCCTTCTTGCACCGCTGTAGTCTGTGTGGTGAAGGTGCTCCCACAGTGCTGTTAGGGAGGGAGTTGCAGGATGTTGACCCAGTGTCAATGAAGATACGCCGATATATTGTCAAGTCACGATGGTGTGTGGCTTGGAGGAGATGGTGTTCCCATGCCCCTGCTGCCCCTGTCCTTCTCGGTGGTAGAGGTTGCGGGTTTGGGATGTGCTGCCAAAGAAGCCTTGGCGAGTTGCTACAGTGGTTTTATAGATGGTACACACTGCAGCCACAGTACGCCGGTGGTGGAGGGAGTGAATGTTTAAGGTGGTGGATAGGACACCAATTAAGCAGGCTGCTTTGTCCGGGCTACTGTCAAGCTTCTTCAGTGTTGTTGGAGCTGCACTCATCCAGGCAAGTGGAGAATCCCGTTCAGCATTTTGAAGGGACCGTTCCCTCTGTGACACCCTGGCTCCACTCTTCCAACACTTACTCCTCTTCCCCCAGCAACTTCCTGTGCAAGCGCAACAGGGACAACATCTGTCCTTTCACCTTCTCCTTTCCAACCCTCCAAGGACTGTAACACTCCTGCGTGAAACAGTAATTTACTTGTACTTCTTCCAACTTAGTATATTATCTCTGCTCACGGTGCGGTCTCCGACATTTGGGAGACCAAACGCAGATTGGGTGACTGCTTTGCTGAACACCTCCGTTCAGTCCTCAAGCATAACCCTAGGCTTCTAGTGGCTTGCACTTTAACTCTCCATCCCACTCTGTCCTTGGTCTTCTACCCTGTTACACGAAGCTCAACGCAAGCTCGGGGAACAGCACCTCATCTTTCCACGAGGTGCTTTACAGACTTTCAGCCTCAACATCGAGGTTAACAACTTTTGACCTTAACTACATGTTCCAATTTTCTCAACAGCAGGTGCTAGTATACTACAACTTAAATTGATCAAGTTATAGAATGGTACTCATCATTTATAATGCTTTTGGTATTTTTCTTCCCATAGCAACATATTTGGTCTTGACCTACTTCCAGCATGGCACATACCTCAGTCAGTGGACAGTGAAAAGAGTGCCACAGACTGATCATCTTCCACCATGAAGAAAAAGGTTTCACCATCACTCTGAGCGTTCCACTTTACATATAATGTACAGCATAGAAACAGGCCATTGTTCCCAACTGGTCCAGGTTGGTGTTTTTATGCTCCACATGGATCTCCTACCACCCGACCTCAACTAATCCCAACAGCATATCCTACTATTTCTTTCTCCCTCATGAACTTAGCTAGCTTCGCCTTACTCAAATTCCAAGTGGCATTGTCTGCAGGGAATATAATCTAGCAGAGAGAAAGATGGCATTTTTAATGCATCTCATTCATGCCCCCCAGGCAAATATAACATGGGCACAAGTGGAAATCCACTGCCCAAACTGACATTCTGTGCCTTTGCGGCAGTCAATCTGTACATTCAACTGCTGCGTCAATAGGGTATTTCCTAAGACTAAAACAGTGGTGTAACAAATAATCTTGACTGAACCCAACTGACTTGTATTGATAATGATCTCATATCATCTACCATAGCAGCACTCTCAGACGTTATAATGTAATTTAGTGTTCATTTGGCTCCATGGGTAGCATTCTCACCTCTGAGTCAAAGCCTCACCCCAAGAATTAAGCACTTAATCTAAGCTGACACTCCAGTGCAGTAATGAGGGATTGCTGTATTGTCAGAAGTGGCAGTCTTTCGGATGGGATGTTAAACAGAGATCCAATTTGCCTGCTCAAGTGGGCATTAAAAACTCCAGTAGGCACTACGAAAAGGGCAATATCCTGGCCAACATTTATATCTCAACCAACACCACCAAAACAGATAGCTATTTATTTCATTTGCTATTTCTGGGGCCTTACTTTGCTCAAATCGATCGTCACATT
The DNA here is from genome assembly GCF_044704955.1 of Pristiophorus japonicus. Classification (NCBI taxonomy): domain Eukaryota; kingdom Metazoa; phylum Chordata; class Chondrichthyes; family Pristiophoridae; genus Pristiophorus; species Pristiophorus japonicus. The sequence continues at coordinate 57,442,437 of NC_091984.1, read as the reverse complement.
TGCCTACATAATAACTACACTTCAAAAGTAATCTATTAGCCATGAAGCGCTTTGCGACATCCTGAGAACATGAAATGCCATGATTATAAATGCACACTCTTTCTTCAAGCTCGACAAATTGGGAAATTATTGTGCAGCTCCCCGCTGCAATAGTGAGAAGATGTCTCTACAAAATCCTGCAAATCCCCTGGGAGGACAGACGCACCAACGTTCACGTCCTCGATCAGGCCAACATGCCCAGCATCGAAGTACTGACCACACTCGACCAACTCTGTTGGGCGGGCCACATTGTTCGCATGCATGATACAAGACTCCTAAAGCAAGCGCTCTACTCGGAACTCCTACACGGCAAGCGAGCCCCAGATGGACAGAGGAAACATTTCAAGGACACCCTCAAAGCCTCCTTGATAAAATGCAACATCCCCACCAACACCTGGGAGTCCCTGGCCAAAGACCTCCTGAAGTGGAGGAAGAGCATCCAGGAGGACGCTGAGCAGCTCGAGTCTCGTCGCCGGGAGTATGCAAAAAGCCAATGCTGGCAGCGGAAGGAGCGCGCGGCAAACCGGACTCCCCACCCACTCTTTCCTCCAATGACTGTCTGTCCCACCTGTGACAGAGACTGTAATCAGTCACCTAAGAACTCACTTTTAGAGTGGAAGCAAGACTTCCTCGATTTCGAGGGACTGCCTATGATGATGACGAGTGAGCAGGGAATCTGATTTTTTTTCTACCACTGTACAAAGGCTGACAACTTAATCTTAGTTAAAAAAGAAAGGAAACTGTAAACGCAACTTAATTATTCAGTCTCATCACAATAAATTCTACAGCACAACTTAAATTTGTTAAGTGTTTCTTCAATTTTTTGGCATTTTAATGTTAATTCTTGGTTTATTGAAATGGACAGAAAATAAAACTTAAAAAAATGCAAAATAAAAGCAACATGCAACAACTGAAGTAGAGAAATTGAATGAAATAAATCAACCGTAACTGAAACCAAAAATCAAGTTGCTTATCACAAAAACAAAAGCTGCAAATTAAACAAAGAAATGCATCCCCTCTTCGGTATGCATCATGATGGCTTTGGTTCCATTAGTGTTGCTAACTTCCAGGATTTAATTTTGACAATTCCACCTTGCTCAGAATGATGTGAAGGATCATTTACCATTGCCTCGGAATCCGAGAACAAATCTGTATGCTTTAGGGAAAGCTGGCAAATTGCAGACCAGTTTGTAGCTCTAGTAGTTCATAACTGGTAGAAAACCTCAGCTTTAATTGGCAATCGGCTCTCTGCCTTGGGATATCTATGTATGACTAAGCAAACCCACACCACAACTTTATTTGATGAAGCAGAGCAAAATATGGGTAAATGTTCATAAGAGAGAAATAGGGTACAAACAAGAAGAAACAATGAAGCCTAAGAATGTAATTTAAACAACGTTGGAACGATTCAATTGCAATACTCTGAATTCTAACCCCAAATCTGGAAGTGCCTTAAAACTTTTATTCAAATTTGTACAAGGAATACAGAAAAATAATGCAATTACTGCAAACAGACACCCACCATCGACTGATTTAGGCTGCAGGCAGATGCCAGTTTTCATGGACCCAAATTTGACCCTCCCATTTTTTTCGGCACATTCACGTGAGATGCGCCGACTTCCTGGGCTCAAAACAGCGGCAAAAAGATGTCCCCGGATTCTGGTTGCTCTGTCGACTCTCCCGAGGCTTGGCGATTCCATTGGGAGGCGGAGCTAGGGCCCTGCGCGTGAAAGCGTGCCAACAGGGGGGCAGAGCTAGGGTCCTGCGTGTGAAAGAGTGCCAGCAGCACTGTGCATGCGCATTGGAAGTTCACGCAGTAGCAAATAACATTGGCAATCAGCCATTTTTAAAGGGAAAGGAAGCCGATTCATTTTTGGTGCCTGAAGGAGTGCTATGGAATAAATCAGCTGCTGGAATCAGTGAGTGCTTGGTGTTGCTGCTAAAGTTCCAGAAGGAGTGCTGCATATGTGAAAATCATTGCTGCATGGAAAATGAGGACTGTGTGTTTTGAAAAATCACTGAGTGTCAATTCAATACAGCAATGCAACAATGTGCACCAAGAACAAAGAATTTCTTGCATGACGAAATGGAGATACTAGTTAATATCATTGAGAACAGATGACAGGTGCTGGATACCAGCAACAGAGGTCGCACAAAAGTGTCACCCAAAGAAATGAAGAAACGCTGGAACCAAGTTGCAGAAGATTACTGCGCATTGGTGAACACCACGAGATCTGGAAGCCAGTGTAAAAAGAAATGGCAAGACCTTGCTCAAGTAGTTCGTATAAGTAATATTTTCATTTATTCAATGCAATTGCAATTGCAAATGTGACCAGCTGTATATGCCCCACCCAGCAGAAAGACACAGTCTCTAAAAAGTTGCATTTTCATCTTTGCAGAAGAAATTGGCTCACAACAAAAGGGAAAGAACTCGAACAGGAGGAGGGCCGCCAACTGACACCCTTGGAAGTGAGGGTCACTGCTTTGATGGGTCCTGCCTGGAGAAAAACAATCAGTACCGCACAAGCTGGGCCCACACGCGAGGGAGTGGGTAAATCCTGCAAATTCATCGTTGCCCTTCAAATCAACCTGCTGCCTGGCCTGCTACGTGTGAGCCTACTCATGCCACCCATCCTGCCCCCTTCTGTGCTGCGAACCATTTGACTGTTCTGTTATATTTTGCAGAGCCTGATGCCAATCCTGAAGATCCAGAAGAAGATTTAGACGCGGGGAGGCAGGGCGGGGGGAAATGGAGATGTATGAAGGGGACAATGTTGAAATGAATATGGTTGAGGCCACGTTAACGGACTTCGCGTTGCCAAACACTTCCATGCATTCTGGTGCGACTTTCTTTGGTTTCAGCCCGTACCCGTCTATGTATAGTGGTTTAAGTTCTGATGTGACATTCCATGGTTTCCCAAGTTCTGAGGTTGTGGGTCCCAGTGGTGGTGGGATGCAGCACCCAGTGCCCCACTTTCCCAGCCTGCGCCTCCCACTGGGGGGGGTGCCGCGAGGCAGACCCAGAGTGAGGGGAAGGAGAAATCGACCACACTCTCCTGAGATGCAGGATGCAACAGTTGTGGTTCAGATGATAGCATTGGGTGCGGAAAGCAATGACCTTACCCGATCACTCGTGCACACCATCAGTGGGGTGGGTGATGAGGTAATGGGACTGTCGGGAGAAATAACAGTCATGGCACGGGAAATAGGAACGATTTCCAGGAACATCAGTGAGGGAATAGTGTCCCTGAGGGAAGGAATGCCAGAGGCAGTGGGAACAACGGCACAGGCCATCAGGGAGGACATGTCAGAGGCAGTGGAAATGAAGGCACAGGCCATCAGGGAGGGCATGTGAGAGATAGCTGCTGCAATAAGGAACACAGCCAGGCTATGTGCCATTGACAGGATCAACTGCCACTCCACTCCCACTGCAATCCCTACACCAGCCTCTGAAAAGACCCAAGCTGGGCCCTCCACATTAACACCTGTCCCCCCTCCCCCACCATGAAGAAGTGCACATTCATCAAAATGTGGATGAGAGATGGGTGCAGCCTTTCTTTGCTGCTGCTGTTGTTGATGTTATTGTTGTAACTGATTTCAAATTGAAAATTTTTTGCAAGTTAAGCAACTTTACAACTTAATAAGTGATCTTAAAGTTTTTAAGTGATCTTAAAGAGTCATATTAAAGTAAAGTTTGATACAAGAATTATTTTATTATATTATATTATAATTATATTATATTATATTAAAGTGAAGTACATTGTAAACTTTTCAATAAAATGTATTTTACATTTAAATTGAATCATGTTCTATGAACACAACACAACATTTAGGAACATCTGCAAAAATAAACATGTATATGGTGATGAAGCAGGAATGGGGTACTGAAGTTGCATGTTCAGCCATGAACTCATTGAATGGTGGTGCAGGCTCGAAGGGCCGAATGGCCTACTCCTGCACCTATTTTCTATGTTTCTATGAATAGTTGTCACTGAGCCCTCAGACATCAATAAAGCGTTCACGGATGAGCTGCTGGCGCAAGGCTCGAGCAATCGTTAAAGGAGCACGATGGCCCGCCTACCTCCGACATATTGCTCCACCCATACTTAAAGTAAAAGTTAAACTTTCAACAGGTCAAAGGTGGTGAAAAATGGCTGCAAAGCAGGCAGCACAGCAGTTTTGCACTTCTCCCTCCTGCCAAGGTATGTATATGGACCACACCCAAAGGTCTTTTGTTCTCTCCCCTGCCCCGCTTCAGTCATGTGACTTCTCTCTCCCTCCTCGTCCACCCCCGCCCCCAAGCCTGTTGCAGCCTGGTTGATGCCTGCAGCCAGCAGCCTGTGTGTTCTGCGAGCCCAGCCCCCTGTCCGTTGATTCCTGCAGCCTGTGTGTTCTGCGAGCCCAGCCTGCCTGTGTGTGTGTTCTGCGAGCCTAGTTCCCTGTGCTCTCTTGCCTGGTCGTCCCTCCCGCACCTATCCCCGGCCGAGTGGCCTCTCGCACCGGCCGGTCCGCTGACTTCCCGGGCCAAGTTAGGAAGGTAGGACTTAAGTTTTATTTTTTTATTTATTATTGATAGTTTTTATGCTTCTTGAATGTTGTTGTGAAGGTGTTTAATGCTTCGCAGGGTCTTCCCCGCGTCCCTTTCCCCCCTACCCCCCCACGATCTCTGGCTACCTGCACTGATTTCTTAACTCTCCGCAAGGGTTTTCTGTGCGGCCACAAGTGCCCACATATGCTGGCCTAAGCTAGTTTGGAGCAACCATTAGCTGTCCAAAGTGGCTTAAAATGGCCGTAGCTGGCATATGTAACACTCTCTTTGAAAAAAAACAAAACTAAACTAAAAAAATGCTAACTAACTCACTTACACTGACGCAAATTGAATGTGCAAAATGGGGATTTTTAAGATGCTCCAGAAAAATCAAGTTGCTATAAAAAAAAGAGCAACTCCTCGGCAATTTTGGGCCCCATGAGTCTACTCCAGTGCATAATCGCATCAAATAATAACAAGTGGGACAAATAAGAGGAGATGCTTATTCTTTGCAGCCTCTTCTTCATTTTCACTGAAATGGCATTTAAGGTTGCTTGGATGTTTAAAGAAATATACAATAATATATCTGAGTAGGAAAGAATCATCAATCAACTGCTGTCCCCAATGCAGATCATTTCCTTTATAATTCTACAGCTAAGAGAAAAATTCCTGCTTTATTCAATCATTTAAGAAAAAAAGCAGCAGCTCTGGCTCAACTGAATGGAGATGATATTTGTCGCTTGATGTTCCCCCTGCCCCTACCCTGACACCTTACTCTTTTTATCCCTGTCAAGATCTAGTACATGTTGGACTAAACATGTAATTTTAAGAGCTGAAGCATACATGTCTGAAATTTGTGGGGCTTTTTTTTTTTCCTTTCTCGTTTCCCCCGATGACAATGATTCACATTGGGGTATAGTTCCACCTGTGCCTGAAGACCAAGTATCTCATCTAAGTGCCAACTGTTCCTGTGCAGGTCCAGGCAACTTGTGTTGGGCACGCTATCTGGCAATGCAGGGCTTGCCCCTGTCCTCAGCCAACTTGCACAAATGTGTACTTCAACAGGTGTGGGCACCTTGCTGACTTTTCCTCTCCCCATTTGGGGCCTTTCTGATGAACACTGCATGATGCATTTACCTAGTGAGCAGTTGGATGAAGGTTCAATTTGGTTTTTGCATGCGGTATCAAAATTGTGGGTCACGCAAGTTTAAGAGGCAAAATTCCACACAGGAATTTAACAATTTTTTTTTACTTCATCATTTAACATTGACAACAAAAATATTCTACTCTTATCATGTCTGAGAAACCTCCTAGACTTCTTCAAAGAAATGACAATACATGTGGACAGTGCAAAGCTCGAAGACATGGACTTCCAAAATGCATCTGACTAAGTCTCATATGAAAGGCTCGTAGTCCAACTCGAAACTATGGGGCTTCAGAGTAAAACCTGGGAATGTATAACAAACTGATTGAAGAGAAGAAAATAACGAGTACTCATTGGAGGATTAATGTCAGGTTAGTGTAGACGGGAAAATACTGAACTGTGTGACCCAAGGCTCGATTGTTGGAACAATTACTGTTTCTCATTCAAATAAATGACCTGGACTCAAAAACTCAATGCAAAGTGATCAAATTTGCTGATGATCCTAAACTGGCCATCCTCGACTGGGTGATGTGAATTGAGAAAGGATTAATTCGCAATCTTGTTGTGCGAGGCCTCTTGGGAAAGAGTTACCATAATATGGTATAATTCTTTATTAAGATGGAGGGTGACACAGTTAATTCAGAGACTAGGGTCCTGAACTTAAAGAAAGGTAACTTCGATGGTATGAGACGTGAATTGGCTAGAATAGACTGGCGAGTGATACTTAAAGGGTTGACGGTGGATAGGCAATGGCAAACATTTAAAGATCACATGGATGAACTTCAACAATTGTACATCCCTGTCTGGAGTAAAAATAAAACGGAGAAGGTGGCTCAACCGCAGCTAACAAGGGAAATTAAGGATAGTGTTAAATCCAAGGAAGAGGCATATAAATTGGCCAGAAAAAGCAGCAAACCTGAGGACTGGGAGAATTTTGTAATACAGCAGAGGAGGACAAAGGATTTAATTAGGAGGGGGAAAATAGAGTATGAGAGGGAACATAAAAACTGACTGCAAAAGCTTCGATAGATATGTGAAAAGAAAAAGATTAGTGAAAACAAACGTAGGTCCCTTGCAGTCAGATTCAGGTGAATTTATAATGGGGAACAAAGAAATGGCAGACCAGTTCAACAAGTACTTTGGTTCTGTCTTCACGAAGGAAGACACAAATAACCTTCCGGAAATACTTGGGGACCGAGGGTCTAGTGAGAAGGAGGAAGTGAAGCAAATCCTTATTAGGCGGGAAATGGTGCTAGGGAAATTGATGGGATTGAAGGCCAATAAATCCTCGGGGCCTGATAGTCTGCATCCCAGAGTACTTAAGGAAGTGGCCCTAGAAATAGTGGATGCATTGGTGATCATTTTCCAACAGTCTATCGACTCTGGATGAGTTCCTATGGACTAGAGGGCAGCTAATGTAACACCACTTTTTAAGAAAGGAAGGAGAGAGAAAAGGGGTAATTATAAACCAGTTAACCTGACATCAGTAGTGGGCAAAATGGTGGAATCAATTATTAAATTTGAAATAGCAGCACATTTGGAAAGCAGCGACAGGATCGGCCCAAGTCAGCATGAATTTATGAAAGGGAAATCCTGATCCTAGAAGATGAATCTTCGAGAATTTTTTGAGGATGTAACTGGTAGGGAGGACAAGAGAGAACCAGTGGATGTGGTGTATTTGGATTTTCAAAAGGCTTTTGAGAAGGTACCACACAAGAGCTTGGTGTGCAAAATTAAAGCACATGGTATTGGGGGTAATGTATTGACGTGGATAGAGAACTGGTTGGCAGACAGGAAGCAGAGAGTCAGGATAAACGGGTCCTTTTCAGAATGGCAGGCAGTGACTAGTGGGGTACCGCAGGGCTCAGTGCTGGAACCCCAGCTATTAACAATATACATTAATTATTTGGATGAGGGAATTGAGTGTAATATCTCCAAGTTTGCAGATGACACTAAGCTGGGTGGCAGTGTGAGCTGTGAGGAGGACACTAAAAGGCTGCAGGGTGACTTGGACAGGTTAGGCGAGTGGGCAAACGCATGGCAGATGCAGTATAATGTGGATAAATGTGAGGTTATCCACTTTGGTGGCAAAAACACTAAGGCAAAATATTATCTGAATGGCGGCAGATTAGGAAAAGGGGAGGTGCAGCGAGATCTGGGTGTCATGGTACATCAGTCATTGAAAGTTGGCATGCAAGTTCAGCAGGCGGTGAAGAAGGCAAATGGTATGATGGCCTTCATAGCTAGGGGATTTGAGTATAGGAGCAGGGAGGTCTTACTGCAGTTGTACAGGGCCTTAGTGAGGTCTCACCTGGAATATTGTGTTCAGTTTTGGTCTCCTCATCTGAGGAAGGGCGTTCTTGCTATTGAGGGAGTGCAACGAAGGTTCACCAGACTGATTCTCGGGACGTCAGGACTGACTGGATCGACTGGGCCTGTATTGACTGGAGTTTAGAAGGATGAGAGGGGATCTCATAGAAACATAAAATTCTGATGGGACTGGACAGGTTAGATGCAGGAAGAATGTTCCCGATGACGGGGGAGTCCAGAACCAGGGGACATAGTCTAAGGATAAGAGGTAGGCCATTTAGACTGAGATGAGGAGAAACTTCTTCACTCAGAGAGTTGTTAACCTGTGGAATTCCCTACCGCAGAGAGTTGTTGATGCCAGTTCATTGGATATATTCAAGGGGGAGTTGATAAGGCCCTTACGGCTAACGGGATCAAGGGGTATGGAGAGAAAGTAGGAAAAGGGTACTGAGGTGAATGATCAGCCATGATCTTATTGAAAGGTGGTGCAGGCTCGAAGGGCCGAATGGCCTACTCCTGCACTTATTTTCTATGTTTCTATGGGAGAGGCAGTGGAAAAATAAGTAAATGGACACACCAATGGCAAATGAAAATTTAATGTAGACAAGTCCACGTACTGCAATCCGAACGAAAAATAACTAACACCCGAGACTTCTCAGTCTTCGATATATGCCCAACCAATGCAAAGCAGCAATCAGTTAAATAACCAAAATAGTTGAACAGAAGTAAGAAGAGGTCATGAGCAAACTTTGATGTGCTCTGGTCAGACCACACCTTGAGTACTGTTTCAGTTCTGGACATGAGATACAAGGCAGACATTTAGGCACCAAAGGCAGCGTAGAAAAGAGCAAGGCTGATCCCCACATGTTAGAGGTCTGAATTAAGAAGAAAAAAAAGACAAACTTACGTTCCAGTCTGGAAAGGAGGCAATCTTAGAGGTATCCAAGATAGTTAAGGGTATGGAAAAGGTAAATCCAGATTATAACTTTGAAGTAAATTGGAAGAGTAGGGCAGAGGATACAGGTTGAAATTAGTGACAGGAAATTTAGGATTGATAAAGAAATTCACACAGTCACAAACACATGACCAGACTTCCAGGTAGAATCATGGAGGTGAAAACCCTGGAATCATTCAAGTAGAGATCTCGAGTCATCAAATATTACATTCTTGTATAAATCAGCCTTTAAAAATGTTTGCATTGATGAATGTTCAGTTCGAACAGATCATTGACCAAGCAGTCATTTTGGACATAATGATGGAAGTGCAAATTTAACCAAAAAGGTAGTTCCAAAACCACTACTTAGTCTATTTGTACATAGGAAAGGATAGGAAAAATTACACAAGGTCTTTTTCTCCAATTTCTAACTGCAACAAAATCCGTCTATTGACAGAGTTTTATATTTCATCCTTCCAGAAAACAAGACAGAAAGGGTAAAAGGCATAGGTGGGTAGTGGTGTTCCACAAAGATCAGTGCTGGGACCACTGTTGTTCACAATTTATCTTAACGATTTAAACATTGGAATCAAAAACACAATTTCTAAATTTGCGGATGAACTAAATTGGGGGGGGGGGGGGGGGGAAGATAGTCAATACTGAGGAGGACGGCAACAAATTACAGGAGGGCATTAATAAACTTGCAGAATGGGCATATAATTGGGAAATTAATTTCAACAATTTCAATGTGAGGTATTACATTTTGGTAGGAAGAATAGGGAAGTCACTTCTTACTTGGAAGATGCGAGTCTGGGTGGAGTAGAGGAGCGAAGGGATCTTGGAATACAAATACATAAATCGATAAAAGTTGCGACACAGATTAGCAAGGCCAAAAAAAAGCAAACCAAGTACTAGGGTTTATTTCGAGAGGGATAGAATTGAAAAGTAGTGAAGTTATGCAAAACTTGTATGGAAGCTTGGTTAGACCACAATTCTGGTCACCATATTATAAAAAGGATATTGAGGCATCGAAGAGGGTGCAGAGAAGATTTACAAGGATGATACCAGAAATGCGAGGATATACATATCAGGAAAGGATGAACAGGCTGGGTCTCTTTTCTGTTTAAAAAAAAAAGAGAAGGCTGAGGGGTGACCTAATAAAGGTCTTTAAAATTATGAAAGGTTTTGATAGAGTAGACACAGAGGGCCCAAGTTTTGGGCTGCGCCTAGAATGGCGCAGCCCCGACCTGGACGCCCGTTTTTCGCGCCACAAAGTGCACCTAAAAAAAACTTCCAGATTCTCCGGCTCCCTGCTGGTCCTCTTGAGCCGGGCACGGCGCAGTACGAGTTGTAGGGGGCGGAGCCAGGTCCCTGCACTGAAAACAGTGCCGGTATATCTGCACATGCGCGCTACAGTGGGCGCGCATGTGCAATAGTTCCAGGCGCCCAAAACTGTGCGAGAGGGGCCCGAAGCACGCAGCCCCTAGCCCTGGCCGAATGGCCTCACTGGGGCTGCGTGCATCAGGCTCCTCCCACGCCCAGCTCCTGCTTCCTCCCGACCCAACTCGACTCCTGCTTCCCCCCCGCCGGACCCGACCCCGACACCGACCCACGCTCCCCCCCCGCCACCACCCGACCTGACCTCCCTCTCCCTCCCTCCCCCCCCCGACCCGAACCGACCTCCCTCCCACCACCCCCCCGACCCGCGCTCCCGACGCTCCCCCCCCCCCCCCCCCGCCCGGAATGGACCCGACCCAACCCGACCTCCATCTTCCTCCCCCGCCCCACCCCCCCGACCCGTGCACCCGACCCGACGCCACCTTCCTGTAAATCTGGTGCTGGGAACGGGCCCTGCCCGAAGTCTTGGGCCCGGCCGGGCCCATTCAGCCTCCCCCCTACTTCTCCTTTCCCCCTCTTCTCCTTTTCCCCCCCCCTTTCTCCTTGCCTCCTCCCCCCTCCCCCACTCCCCCTGCCCCCGCCTCTACCCCCCTCCTCCCCCTCCCCTCGCTGTCAGAAACACAGACACTGACAGACAGTGAGAGACACACACAGACAGACAGACAGAGAGATAGAGACACTGACAGAGACACACTGGGGGGGGGGGGGGGGGGGGGGGTCATCCCAGCACACTGTTGGAGAGCTCCTGGTACTGCAGTCGGTCAGTAGAAAATGTTTTATTTATTGATTTTTTTTTTTAAATTATTAATTTTTTTTGATTGATTTATTGGTTGATTTATTGATGTTTTTATCATTTATTATTGATGATGGCTCTTTATTTGTAAAACTGAAGTGTTTAATGTTTGTAAACTTCCCTTTAACCCCCCTCCCCCATTCCCTACGCCTGATTTGTAACCTACGCCTGATTTGTAACCTACACCTGATTTTCTAAAGTGTAGACAAGGTTTTTTCCAGCGTACAAAAATCTTCACTTACTCCATTCTAAGTTAGTTTGGAGTAAGTTTTCACTGCCGAAACTTTGAAAACAGGAGTAAGTGGCCAGACATGCCCCCTTTTGAAAAAAAAATTCTGTTCCAAAGTTAAACTGTTCTAACTGACTAGAACTGGAGCAAACTAAATGGAATTGGAATTTCTAAGATACTCCGTTCTACACCAGTTGCTCCAAAAAATCAGGAGCAACTGAGGCCGAAACTTGGGCCCATTGTTTCCACTTGAAGGAGAGCATAACTAAAGGCCACTAGATCGTCACCAAGAAATCCAATAGGGAATTCAGAAGAAACTTCTTTACCCAGAGGGTGGTGAGAATGTGGAACTCGCTGCCACAGGGAGTGGTTGAAGCGAATAATATAGATGCATTTAAGAGGCAGTTAGATAAGCATATGAGGAACAAAGGAATAGAAGATTATGTCAACAAAGTTAGATGGGGAAAGACAGGAGGAGGCTCGAGTGGAGCATAAACGCTGGCATGGACTAGTTGGGCCGAATGGCCTGTTTCTGTGCTGTGTATTCCTATGTAAAACTATATCTTAATCTGCTTTACAGTCTACTAAAGCCAGTTAATTCAGATTACCTGATAATGAAATTTGTTTGAGCACTAAACTTCCCACTGTGCTGTTATTTATGTTGCATAATTCAAATTGTTGGATAATTCATTTTAGTGCAAAAATAGACAATAAGTAGACTGTTATTTCTTTCTGCACCACCAGAAGGACTAGTCACATAAATGCTCAACATTTTGATCACAAGAGAGTGATGAAAAAGAGGAGAAACATTTTTGTATTCAATTTATTGGGAAATGGACCTTTCGTTCTGACGGTGTGATTGCGATCACATCTGTCCTATCCTGGAGTGCTATTTGACGTTATTTTCCCCTCACTGCACTGGGACACTAATTTATGCACAACTGCATTTTCTAGACACTGTAAAATGGTTTCAGATCATGAAGGATTTTTCTCTCATGGCATCCACCTTGAAAGTGACACGTCTCCTTTGTTTTAGTCAATTAAAGTTAACAACTGAACAACCCTTCAGCCTTGTAATGAAGAGCAAGAGGACCACCTGGCATACACAATACAAAAAAAAACCCCAAAGGTACAACTGACTCCAAATCAACTAGTATCTGTCTCAAGTACAGAACTTCAACATAACAAACCACTTCTTAAATCACCTCTATTGTGTGATGTTCCTCATCCAACAGCACAAAGACAAATTCCCAACAAAGCAATAAATGTATTTTTAAAAAGCCTGGCCTCCCAAATCTAGTTAAATCCAAAGCTAAACTTGAGAGTGGTAAAATAGAGAGATGGGTAAAGCTTTCAGGTTTTAGATCATTCCGTTGCGCAGCGAGGTTAATCAAGCTAAATCTATTCTCAGTGGAAAACAAATAATCCAAACTTTTTAAAAAAATGTAGAAATTGTAACGCTTGAATGTATGTACAGTCTCTTTCTATACAAAGCCAGAATAAAAGCACCAGGGGCATAATTATTAGCCAAAGAAGCCACAAGTTATACTTAAGGAATAATTCTGTGCTTAGAGAAGACCTAGTACAGTGACTTACTGACTCAGGAAATATGAATTAGGGTCAAAATCACCAATGATGGGGTCACTCATCTGAGAACTCTACTGGTTGGTCCAAGACATTGATTTAATTTTTTCCAAAATTTATTGACTGATGGACTAGATTTCTATATGGTGCAGTAAATATGGACTAGGTTGAAGCAGTCAATTATTAATAATCAAATTCAGATTCAGTAGGGAGTAGAGAAATATGGGTTCATCGTAAAAGGAAGATGAAAATTGATCAGATTGAGCCCTGAAACAGGACTCTGATACTGAGTGAGCTGGATGGGCTGAAAGGCCTTTTCTAATTCCTTTATGTCAAGGAAATTGTAGGGGGGAAAATTCTTGCTCAAAGTCATTCAGCTTTTTTTATATTAAATAAATGACTTCAAATTGCTTTGAATTTTTTTGTTGACACGGAGACGTTCGAGCAGGGTCACTCACCCTGGAAGGCTGCATTGGTGACTTCAATTAAAGGAAGCACCAGACAATGGCTCCACTGCAAAGAGTGGTTGCCACAACTTCAATGTGGCCTGCCAACTGTCCAGCCCCAAAAATCACTCTGTCGGCTGGAGTTGCAAATTTCCCACCCTCTAAGATGATTTTCCAGGGTCAGATGACTGCAGTCGTTCTCAGGCTGGTCTGAAGTTGTGGCCCCAATGGTTACTGTGGATCCACTCAAAACCACAGGGGGAGATGGGCAAGCTAGGGAAAAATCAAAAAGGTGGACTGAGGGCATGCAGGGATCGGTTTGAAGGTGGAAAGCCAGAACCAGCAAATAGGAGCCAAATGGTGCAACACTCTGCGGGGAGGTGAAAGAGATGATGTAGAGGAAGCAGGAAATATTTTTATTTTATTATAAATATTATGCTTCTTCCCACCTTTATGCTGGGAGCAGGCTGTCAATTGTTAAAATTTAAGAGGACAATGGAGGGAGGGTGAAAAGGATGAGCTGAGGCAGGAGCAGAGACGGATGATGCCACTGAGGTGGAAGCAGGCAGTCTTGGTGATGGAGCTGATATGTCATCTCATTTCAGGGTCAAACAGGAGGCCAAGGTTGATAACACTCTGGTTCAGCCTCAGACAGTGGCCAGGGCGAGGGATGGAACATTGAAACATCTGTGAACTTTTTGACGTGGAAGCAAGTCATCCTCGATTCAAGGGAATGTGGAGGATGAGGAGAATGAGGAGAATGAGGAGAATGAGGAGAATGAGGAGAATGAGGAGAATGAGGAGAATGAGGAGAATGAGGAGAAGAATGAGGAGGAAGATGAGTGGGGGGGGGGGGGATGGATGGATGGATGATGGATGATGAAAAGAGAAGTAATTGATAGTGATGCACCAGCCATGAATGAATTTGTAACAGCGAAATAAGCAAACGGGACAATGGAGGAGAGGCGTTGGGGGAGGATAATATGGTCTACTGTGTCAAAGGCTCTGGGGAGGTTAAGAAGGACAAGAGGGTATAATGCACGATGGTCACAGTCACATTAGAATATTGTTTCTGACTTTGGCTTGGGCCATTTCAATGCTGAGAGGGCGACTGAAGGGATTCAACTATAGAGTTGCAGAATAGATATGTTTGAGAGGCACCAATTTTGGAGAGAAAATTGGCAATGGGGTGTCAGGTTCCAAGGTAAGGGTATAAAGGGTGTTTTCTTTGAAGATGGGAGTGGTGATGGCAGTTTTGGAAGTAAGGGGGATAAGTGCCCAAGAAGGACTTATTTACAATGTCAGAGCAAGTCCCAGATAATGCAACAGTCACATGGCCAGCATGGATTAATCAGATCTTCAGGACATGACAAAAACAGCAGACCATGACTGGCATGGTGAGGTCGATTTTCAGTATCCCTGCCAGGCACGAACGCGATGGTAGCAGACCAAAACTCTCAGTGTACCACCATGGCCCCATTTCCGCTGCTCCTCCAGTTGTCGCCATTTTTAATTCATCCTGGCTATGGGAGGCCAGAAACGCTGTAGCATTGATTTTTGTGAGCAGGTGCTCCTTTTGGCACCACAAAAATCTTGCCACTCACTGTGATCCCTGCTCTGCAACTGCCTCTGCCCCTTGAACCCGTGACGTCCAGTTCAGCAAATTGTCCATGAGCCCTGGTGCCGTGTTCACAGTTCATCGATCAAATGGAAATGAAGCCTGGCCCTCAAAATGATTCGGGCCAGTCACCAAAGGCATCAGGGCATGATCACATCACCCACCACCTACCCGATGTCAGCGCAAAGTAAAAATCATCACCAATATTTTTCTTTATATAAATATACTATGAAATCTATAGATGTGAATGGTGCAATGTATAAAGTAATGTAATTGATCTCTTGCCAGTCAGCATAAAAATCATAGCTGCAATGATTCTTCCACAGTGATCAATGATTGTAAGGTTTTTCAATCTTGGATCCACTCTATCCAGAAGACAAAACAATTCTGTCCTTTATACTATACATTTGGGAGTGACATCACTCCATTATATTCTTGAACCGGCTTTCAAACATTAACAATGCCACCTCATAATCGCTGTCAAATGTTGACCCTCCAATAGGTGGGGATTGAAGCAGTGTATTTCACAGACCACCTTCTGGGAGGATACCAAGAAGCCACAGAAAACGTCTAAAGATACTTGCAGGCTGCACTGTGCTGTCCAATCAAAATAAATATCAAGGATATGAGGGAGTGTATTCTGTGAGGTGAGAAATAAAAAGATGGGAAAGTAAGGAGAAAGGGGGGGGGGGGGAAGTGGGGGGAAGAAAACATTTCCATATATAGAAGAGTTCCCACATTACATGATCCAAATAAAGGAGAGGTCTGTATATTTTACATAA
This sequence comes from Pristiophorus japonicus, assembly GCF_044704955.1. NCBI lineage: Eukaryota > Metazoa > Chordata > Chondrichthyes > Pristiophoridae > Pristiophorus > Pristiophorus japonicus. Next base: position 57,426,632 of record NC_091984.1, on the reverse strand, counting down.
GCCAACCAAGTGATAATGATGATCGACCCTGCAGTCAGATATTTTGGAAAATTTCAAACTGTATTCATGGAAAATGTCTTGCAAAACTAAAAAATATTCCAACATTATTTTCATTGCCACAGTATCCATATTGCAACATCCACACATACAAAGATATTTTTTCAGTCTCTTGGAGAACATAGATCCCATCTATTTGTCGAGCAGAAATTCAGTAATGAGGTCAAACGGCCATACAATCGGGTTAATACGCACCTTTTACTTAATCTTGTTTAAAGCGTTTCAACTTCAGAATAGGATCCTGCAGAGACTTCATATTAGCATTTACCCAGAACACAGATCTATCTCTGACAAGAGAATAACACCACTGATTCAGTGGTCTTGCTGAATAATTCAGGCACTATAGTTAATCCCATTGAAGTCTCTTCTGTGACTTTTACACAACACATAATAGACATCTTCCAATGCATATCTGTTTCTTTTGATTATTATATAACACACTGAGTTGACAGATATCACAACTCCTGGTTATAGTCTTTTATCAGTGTCATATATGCACCTTCCTCTGCGCAAGCGCACACGCGCACACCTGATCATTTGTCCATAAACTAAAAACGACACACTTGCTGACTGACAGAGAAAACCACCTACAGTCTGTAGATTTCAATCCGCAAGCTATGAGGCAGATTTAAACAAAGCAGGAGCAAACAACCCGTGTTAATAAATCACAATGACTCACTAACTTATAGAATCCGTTACAAAATAATGAAGCATCTCAAAGCTCTCATACATCTTGGAAGTAACACTTACTCTTCCTTTCGACGAATGTCCGTGGTGCAAGGTTTTATACGAGATTAAACTCCACGGAGTCCTGCACTTGACTTGACTGCACCTTCGCAGCAGTACAGCGAAAAGGGAGCTGGTGAAGTAGCAACAGCATGCTGATCCTATACTAGGCTCCTGGTTACAGCATTAACAAAATGGACTTCATAAAAGGTACATGGAAGATTCTCTCAGAAGCCTCTCTCAAGCCTTGACAATTTTCATGACAATGAATAGCTTTGAATCTGATAACCAGGATTCCCTTTTGAGACAGCCATCACAGCAAAGGGCTGGTACAATAGCACATGAAATGGCTTGTAAGATTGGGCAAAGCAGTGATCCATATTAATTGTTTCCATCACCTAAGTGGGCTGCGAGTCTTATTTCATATGTTGACTAGTCCACCAAAACAGAAATGAGTCATGAGTGAAATGACATCAGGACGAAACAGATAACGTGGATTACATATTATTCCGACGCATTTATTTGAACAAGCAGGAATCATTAATGTGGCTCTGCTGCTGATACAGCCACAAGATCCAATAAAAAATTTAATCTAAAATGAAACAAATCTCCAATACATCATATTTCTCAATTAGATTGATCACAAAATCACTCTCTGGTACCTATTATTCCAGATAGAAACCACTGAACGCACCCCCCGAATTAGATTTCCAACTACAAATCTTTTTTTGATTTCCAGCATTTTAAACTCAAACAAAAAAAACTAACTCTGCTACAAGGGATAGTTGAGGAAGAAGGAAACAAGGATCCAAAGCAACTCGGTGCCTCTTCCACTGCACCAAATAGCTCATAGAAACTGAACTTTTCAGGCTGGATTTTCGGCTCGCTTGCACCTCTGTTGGTGCCCCGGAGAGCCAGTAAACGGTGTTTCTAGGCGTTACAGCAGGCGTCCAGCTTTTACCACACAGCCAGCAAATTTGGCTCTTGGTTTGCAACGGCGCAAAAACTTACCACCCCGCCCTCTGGTTTCACGGAGATCATGATGTCAATCATTGTGCAATGCTCCGCTATCGCCCCGGATGCAAAATTCGGCCCCAACATCTCATTTAACGCGTGCCCCAGGAAATATCTGAAAAACCAGGCATTCCTAGGGAGCAACAGGTGGTATTGCCAGCGTTTTAAAATGGAGAGATGAGGCTCCAACATCGCAGGTCACATTGACTGCAATAGTTGCACACATCACGCTGTGTGAAGCTCTGACTTGCAAAAGACACTTTTATCGACCATTGCAGTGCCCTTACAACTTCAGTAAGAGAATTTAATGGGGGCATTACTAGCTCGACAGCATATCATGCTCCATGCTATTGCCAGGTGGCATCAAGCTAAATGAGGGGCTCTTGGCCATGTCAGCCCACGGATGAGGAGAGGCCGAAGACACCTGCGGAGGAGGATTTATCCCCCACGGGTTTAGTCTCCAATGCTCTCTGAAGAGCAGCGTGTGAGAAGGCTGCACTTCTGAAAGGCAGTGCTGACAGAGATATGCCATCTCTTTTCGGCAGACCGATGCCTGACTGCCTATGATGATGATGATGATGATGATGATGGAGGCAACCTTCACTACTCCACTCAACAGGTATCCGAATTCATTGTGGTGTGCTGTATGTTGCACAACTTGGCCATCATAAGGGGCCAGGCATTGCCAGTGGGGATTGCAGGTCCACCTCAGGAGGACGACGACGACGAGGAGCCTGGCAAGGCCCCCGTTGGATAACCACGCCATCTACAGGGAGGCAGCGTGGAGATGTTGCCGGACCAAGAGTAACATGTCATCAGCTCGTAATGGACTGGTTCTCCGAAATGGAGCAAACTGAGGGATGGAGCTCATACTGGACACGCTATGTGCCCCATAAAGGCACATCCCCTGTGAATGTTGGAATGATACACAAGACACCAATGGCAAAGGATGAATCATAAATTTTACTGCAACAAAGTAACAAAAGCTCTCCCCACTAAAGTAAAACCATACAATATACAACGTTATGTTGCAGGGCACTGAGCAACATTGAAGTTGCTTAAATCAACAAAACTTTTTTTAACGCTGCGATTTTCGTCTGGGGTGGAAAAGGTTCCTTGTGTAACACCTGATTTTTTTACCCGCAATCATGGAACCTAATTTGTGCCGAATTTTGCATATGAGGGCGCAAACTTTTTCCAGGCGGTATCAGGACCACCCCCGCTGCTATTTCCACCCCGAAATCTCAAAAGCTGAAATTCCAGCCCAAAAAAGTGCAATCTACAGGAACTGGTCATATGTAATAGAAGATAAACAATTTCAAAACACAAGCCCTTATTTTCAACATGTCGTTTACAAAAGCAACAAAGAAGCTCACAGAAACCGACAGAATATTGGATGTGTCTGGCCTCTTATTAGTTATTTTTTTTAATGGGATTTACCAATCCCACAGACAACATTTTTCAACACGGTAGTGTATCAACAAATCTATTCATTGGCAAGTCTTCTCACAAATGTTTCTGAACTGTTAGAAATTCATTTGGTAAGACCACATCATGGGAATTAAATTAATTTCACAATTGATCGTACTAAAAATTAGGTGTATGATGAGTAAGACACCATTCCATTTAAAGTTAGATTATCATTTGCTGAAGAGACTTTCTCTTAACTTTACAAATGGAAAATTTCCCCCGCCACCCCCAAGAAAAGATATGCCAAACCACCCAGCGTTCAGATAGTGATGTCTGGTTGATTAGGCTTATATTAAATTACTTAGTGGTTGCAACACAACGACAAATGCGTAAGCATTCTTTAAAAATGTTCTTCATTTTGCATATCTTTCATCCCCTCCCCCAGGGCGAATGCTTGGTGCATTCCTTGACAAAGAGATTGGTCAGCAAGCAATTTTTTGGATACTCTTGAACCACCAGCTCGGAAGTGCCCACGAGGGTGTGTATCGATTTAATCTCCATCCTTCATGTGTTGTGCTCAATGCCTCGATAAACAGCAGCAATTGAATCTTGCTGTGGGAGGGAATTTCAGATAAACACCTGTCCTTGTGTGCCACTCCAGGGCAGAGCACCAGTTAAATCACAATTTTTACAAGACTGCACACAAGACAGTAAAGACAGACATTCATTTCCTGCTCTCATGTATCCCATCAGGCCACTTATTTGGCAGCTGGTCAATGGGTTCAATAGCCCAAGTGAAGAATTACAGTCACGGATCAAAATCCAACGTGTGGAATGATGTACAAGTTGGTCGATGTTCACTTTTTGATTTCCTTAACCCAGACACAGTTCTACAGGCACCAGTCACCTTCCATTACAAGTTTCCATTATTCATGTGTGCTCGAGTGCTGAATGATGGCAGATTATTCGCACAGTGATCAAACAAGTGAACGTTATCCTGTCCTCATGTTCTTCTTGCAGGGGTCACTAATTAGTCACCAGAATTGGGAACCTTGGAGAACTGTCTCCTCCCTATCCCAGAGGAGATGAGGCCAACTGTAATGTCTCTATTTCTGCCTTGGCTGAGATCAGCTAACACAGCACACACTTGGTTGCTGTGTTGGGGCTGGGGGCTGGGGGCGGCGGGGGGTAGTGGCAGCAAAAGAAGGGAGGACCTGGAATCTACTTAGTGTGGCTCAGTTACTTGTCGGATAAAATCAGTAAGCCACTGGGGGAGCTGTGTCAATTGCGTGTGAGATTTAAAAACATTTTTTTTTAAACTTAACTCTCACATTTTGCCACAGTAAGCAGTTTATAAATTTACCCAGTCCCAGTCAACACAAGTTTGACTGTTAGATTGGGCTCAATTTTCCCCAATGCCGTTTTTTGGTGTATTGCCAGAGTTACGCACGTTTTTTCTGGCCTCAAGAACACAAGAAAAAGGAGCAGGAGCAGGCCATTTGATCCCTCGAGCCCGCTCCACCATTTAATAAGATCATGGCTGATCTGATCATGGACTTAGTTCCATTTCCCTGCCCGCATTACCAGAGATGTTTGAAATAATAAGCTTGGTACCAACCCGAGAAACGCTGTGCCACCGCCTGCGGGCAGGGGTGGAGTCAACAAGTCTAAGTGCAGTAGGCGGTCTTCGAACAAGGTGGAGGAAAGATGGTGCAGCCTTTCTTTGCTGCTGTTCAACTATTCTCAGGGTTTATATTTAATTCAAACTAGGAGATTCAAACTAGGAGACTCTTGTTCAGATTATAACAAATGCTTTTAATACAGGTATATTGGGTAGAGTGAGAATACTACCACAGGTCGGGGCTATAAATAGAGCTGGAGCACCGGGCCCTGGAACATCGTGGGCGAAAGTGCGGCGAATGAGGGTACGGGGCCCAGAGGCAGCACGGGTCAGCCCACACTGTGATATGTGTGTGCACTAGGTCCATGTCGAGCCCAAGTGGTGGGTGATGTGCAACGGTCACCACATGTTTAAAAATAAATCCACGCACAGACATCTTCCACCCCCTCAGTTATGGTCCAGGACTGGAACATGGGTCCTTCATTGAAACATCTGTGAACTCTTGTGGAAACTAAGCATCCGCGTTCGAGGGACCACCTATGATGATGATGATGGTTATTATTATTGTTGTTACTGTTGTAACTGTTCTCAAATTAAAAGTTTTTTGTAAGTTACGTAAATTTACAAGTTTAAAAGTTTGTAAGTGATCTTAACTGAAAACTTTAAAGTTTGATACAAGAATATTTTTATTAAAGTTAAGTTAAGTACAAACTAATGTTTGTTAAACTTTAGAATAAAATATATTTTAAATTATAACTGAATCATTTCCATTATTAACACAACTTTTTGAAGTAAAGAAGAATAATTTCCATTATCTGTTCCATTAACACAATACAACATTACGGAACAGGTCCAAACAGTAAAAACGGTCCATTTGGAATAGTTGCCGCTGAGCCTTCAGGCAGTAAATCGTTCACGGATGAGCTGCTAGCGCAAGGCTCAAGCAATCATTAAAGGGGCACAACGGCCCACCCTTCTCCACTGTTGTGCTCCAGGTTCAGGTAGTTGCATGGCTTCCTCGTCCTCCTCGTCATCTGCATCTTCCTCCTCCTCATCAACAGCCACTCTCACCTCAGGTGGGTCTTCTGCTACCATCTGCTGCTGCCTTATGATGGCTAAGTTATGCAGCATGCAGCACACAACAGTGAACTGACCGACAATCTCGGGAGTATTGCAAGTAGCCTCTGGAATGGTCCAGGCATCGGAAATGCTGTTTCAAGATGCCACTGGTCCTCTCTATTATGCTGCGCGTCGCAATGTGCGACATGTTGTATTCCCGGTCAGCTTCTGTCCAGGTTACGTGTAGGGGCGTCATGAGCCGGATGCTGAGCTCTGCCCTTCTGGCTGCTGCTGAAACATGGCAGATATAACGCTCTCACGTAGGATGAACACATCATGGGTGCTCCCAGTGCATCTTGCATCAACTAACATGATGTGATGCATGTCGTCACACACGAGTTGCACATTAATGGAGTGGAAGCTTCCAAAGGTGCTCGCAAGGAGATGTGGGTACAATCAATGCAGCCCTGTACCTTTGGGAAGCCAGCAATCCTGGAGAAGCCCACAGCCCTTTCACGCATTGCCTGGGCGGTCATGGGGAACTTTATGTAGTTATTCCTCCGGGCATATAGTGCAGCAGTCGCCTGCCGAATGCATTGTGTTGCGTGTTGAGAAATGGCGCATACATCCCCAGTTCTGGGCTAGAACGATCCAGATGCATAGGATGAAAGTGCAGCTGTAACCTTCACTTCAACTGACAAAGCAGTCCTCCTAACACTTCGAGGTTGCGGGTCTGTTTTTACTAACTCAGATCTCAGTTGCAACTTCTTTGCAGAAACGCAGCCTTCTCACACAGTCTGCATCATTCAGGTGCAGGTATGAACACCTGCCTCGATATACCCGACGTGGGTATGGCCTCCTGCCCATCATCCGACATGCTCTGAGGTTCTTCATGCGATGACGTCGAATCAATTGTCTCCTCCGCAGCACCATCACATAGAAGGCTTGCACGAGGTATGAGATTGTCAGTAGTGCCCCCATGATTAAATTGCACCTTTGTAAGAAGCTCAAAACAGCAAAGGTCGACGCCCTAGTATGGACCACACCCAGGTTTGAGCATGCGCAATGGGCTTGCTTAGATCAGAAAACAGACCCCCCACCCCACTCCCCCGGACTTCATTTGATGCTGCTTACTGCATAGTGGCATAGTGTGAGGCTTCTCATGCCTTCAGTTCGGCTTCCCCCACAGGCATTTTTCAAGCCGAGCCCGTGTGCGGGTGAGGGACCGATTCTGCCGGCCGACGCTCCGATCCTCGAGCCCAGTTTGGAGACGTTCGGTGACGCGTGGCATGAATTGCATGAAACTTCCATTTTCTGCGTTTTCAGTTGGAAAAATTTAAGTTTGATGATGCATATTTGTGTGTTCTTGACTCCCTCCAAAACTTTGTCTAAAAACATAGGTGTCTTTCTGCGCCGATTTTTTGATGTGCGCTGGTTTTTCTTAAGTGCCCAGAAGGTTTATTGGGAGTGGTCACATTCGCCGATTAGGAAAAATGTAAGTTGGCCACACTTACATAATTGTGAAAAACTGGCGCAGAAATCAGGTTACGCCCCCATGACACAAAAAAAAACGAACCTAAAAAAATTATAACTAACTGAGTTACACTGGCGCACAATCTTTGGGGGAAACTTGGATTTTTAAAATTTAGGCCAAAAAAGCGGCGTGCCAAAAAAACGCTGCTAAACACTGGGGAAAATTGAGCCCATTAACTTTAATTGACTTAGCCCAATAACACTACAACTAAAAATTAAGCAAACCAAAATGCAACAGTTAGGTTTGTGTTTTTATAAAATATTCAAGTCAGCAGCAAACCTCATAACAGGAACTCAGCTCCAGGTGAGAAAATTAGTGTGTGCATGTGCTGACACTGCAATATTCCTTAGTTTGCCCACTGGTTTGAAACTAATCTTAAAAAGGTTAGTTCTAATTTATTCGATGTAATGGTCACTTTTAAAAGAACAAATACTGGGACCTGCAACCATCCATATTTGCATTGTGTTCAGATTTTAAATTTGAAGTTTAATGTCTAGCCAACCAGATAGCCAGCTTTCAATATTTAATAGTTCTAATTTCTATTCTAACCCATAAACACTGGCTCTTGCTTAAAATGTAATTAAGAACCACAAACAAAATTAGGAATTAGAAAAGCAGAAATTGCACTTTTTTTCCACCCCACTCACAAATTTCCAATCTCCTCATGTTGACCAAGTAGTGGCAAGAAAGGAAAAACAAATGGAAAAATACTAAACAGCCTCACAGAAACAGAGTTTCACATGCAAAAAATCAGCACAAAGTTGCTCTCATTTGTTTAGCATATCCCGAGAAATCAGCTCTTATATTTGGACCCATCCTCCAACAAAATCTGGGATCTATTGTAAATTCTAAAAGCAAAGCTATGTATTTTAGGAGCATTGGAGTGTTTCTAAAAGCCATATCGTCAAGATATTATTTTCCAAGCTTTAGATGCCAGTTTTATAAATAAACAGAATGCTATGTAATGCTAATTTTCCCCCCTCACATCGGGAGAGGTAGAAGAGCAAAGATCTACTTCATCGAGACACATTCCCCTGCTCTTTCCCCTTGGCCCTGCATATTTTTCCCTTTTAAGTATATATCCAACTCCCTTTTGAAAGTTACTATTGAATCTGCTTTCATCACCCTTTCAAGCAATGCATTCCAGATCGTAGCAACACGCAGTAGAAAAAAAGTTCTCCTCATCTCCTCTGGCATTTTTCCCAATTATCTTAAATCTGTGTCCTTTGGTTTCCAAGTCTCCTGCCAGTGGAAACAGTTTCTCCCTATCTACTCGAAATTGCTCATAATTTTGAAATGCACAGAGCTAGTTCAGTGTCCTTGCTTCATGACTCTATTTTGCAATTCCACATCAACAATAACATTTATATAGCACCTTTAATAGAGTAAAATGACCCAAGGCACTCACTCCACAGGAGCGTTATCAAACAAAATTTGACACCGAGCCACATAAGGAGATATTAGGACAGGGGACCAAAAGCTTGATCAGAGAGGTAGGTTTTAAGGAGCATCTTAAAGGAGGAGAGGTAGAGAGGCAGAGAGGTTTAGGGAGGGAACTCCCAAGCTAGGACTTAGGCAGCTGAAAGCACGGACACCAATAGTGGATCGATTAAAACGGGGTGTACAAGTGGCCTGAATTGGAAGAGCGCAAAGATCCTGGAGGGTTGTTGGGCTGGAGGAGGTTACACAGATAGGGAGGGGCGAGGCCATGAAAGGATTTCAAAACAATGATGAGAATTTTAAAATTGAGGCATTGCCAACGTAGGTCAGTGAGCACAAGAGTGATGGGTGAACAATATTTGTTGCAAGTTAGGATATAGGGAGCAGAGTTTTGGTTGCGCTCAATTTTATGGAGGGTGCAAGATGGGAGGCCGGTCAGGAGTGCATCGAATCGTCAAGTCTAGAGGTAACAAAGGCATGGATGAGGGTTTCAGCAGCAGATGAGCTGAGGCAGAGGCAGAGGCAGAGCCAGACAATGTCACGGAAGTGGAAGTAGGCGGTCTTGGTGATGATGTGGATATTTGGTCGGAAGCTCATGTCAGGGTCAAATATGACACCAAGATTTCAAACGATTTGGTTCAGCCTCTGCCAGTCGCCAATGAGAGGGATGGAGTTGGTGGCTAGAGAATGGAGTTTATGGCAGGGACAGAAGACAAGGTGGCCGAAATTCAGGTGCACCAGAAAGCTGGCGCACCTATGAGTTTTGGAGTTGTACTTAACCGTTGGAACTCCTGGTACGTTAAGTAGATCCATTTTCAGGACTTGGGAATTTTTTCTAAGTCTTATAGGAAATGGATCATTATGGGGGTGGGCCTTAAATTTAAAGCCAGGCCGACTGGCTGAAAATGGATCGGTCAGGGCCTCCGCCACTGTCAATCAGCAGTGGAGTCATGGTGACGTCATCATCATCATCATCATCATAGGCAGTCCCTCAGGATCGAGGAAGACTTGCTTCCACTCTTAGCACGAGTTCTTAGGTGGCTGTACAGTCCAATACGAGAACCACAGTTTCTGTCACAGGTGGGACAGATAGTCGTTGAGGGAAAGGGTGGGCAGGGAGCCTGGTTTGCCGCATGCTCCTTCCGCTGCCTGTGCTTGATTTCTGCATGCTCTCGGCGACAATACTCGAGGAGCTCAGCGCCCTCCCGAATGCACTTCCTCCACTTAGGGCGGTCTATGGCCAAGGACTCCCAGGTCACAGAAGGTATGAATCACCACGCTCTCTTCTCTTCGTTAAAGGGGAGAGATTCTATCATTTTTTAAACTTTGGCCACTGGGCCAACAGGGAGGGTTTCAGCCAGGCCAGCTGCCGAGCACCAGAAATTGAACCTGGGGGGCAGTATTTTGCCAGCTGATCAGCAAGTCGGCTGGCAAAACTTTTTCCATTGCAACCACGGCAGTGGGCCCTCCCCTTTAAGGGCGGCCGCGCTGTCAGGCCGCACTCAGTGCGGAGATTGTGCACCGGCAGAAAACCTGCTGCGGGCACCGCATAGCGGGGAATCGACAGGTTCAGGTGAAAATCGCGATGGGCACTATTTTTATTGCCTTTTTATTGTTTTCATTGGCGGTGCAACCACTCGGGCAGCATGGGGTTCAGGCCAAAAAATCCCCGACTTGAATTCAGGTCGTGTCGGGTCAGCCCTTTGACCCCAAAGCGACAGCCATTCGATTTTTAGGAATGGCCACCAGAAACGGGCATGAACGGGTCTCTGAGACCCTGAATTTCGGCCCCAATAGCTTCAATCTTTCCAAAATTTAGTTAGAGGAAACATTGGCTTAGCCATCCAAGTACTGCTGCACGCCTATTGTCAACAGGAAGAAAACGGATTTATATAACATTCAAATACAATGAATAGAAAGGATTATTTTTCTCGAATGACCAACAGTGTCCTGCTCACAAAGACTTGCTTAAGCTGCCGGGAGGAGGAAACATAAACGACCCAGTCTGTAGATTGATCATTTCTAAGTGTTTTATTAACAGAAAATAAAATTGGGAAAACTAATTTTAAAAACATGTTGTTCAAGACCCATCATTCACTTAAAAAAAAAAGCATGCTTTCATTTAGTATTTTTCAAATTCAGCTATCCACCCATTACAGAAAACTATTTTTACAGATTTTAAAGAAAAGAGGTGTGCATATTTTAAAACTTAATGGCACCAGGTATATGAAAGGCTAATCGATTATTTAACAAGGATTAGGGGAAACCCAACGGCTTGTGTTTTTAATTAACACAACTCCTCTACAAAATATCCTTTCTGATATTTAGCCAGGTTTGTTTGGCTGCTGCTCGGCATTAATTGATCTTCGACAGAAGGAAATTGGGCATTGTGTGGTTATCAGGCGAGGACAGGATCAGAACCAACTGTGATGGCCTCCACAGTCCACCAGCCAGTCAACATTCGCTGCTCAGCTTGACATTAAAAAAATGGCACTTGGGCAGAAAATCAGAACCCTATTCTGCACAGGAGGCGGCAAAAAAAATCACAACACGTTGGAGCTTTTCTAATTATTTTAAATGATTTCATTAAAGAGAATGAAATCTAAACAAAATCATTGAATAGAAACATAGAAAATAGGTGCAGGAGGAGGCCATTCAGCCCTTCGAGCCTGCACCGCCATTCAATATGATCATGGCTGATCATTCCCTCAGTACCCCTTTCCTGCTTTCTCTCCATACCCCTTGATCCCCTTAGCCGTAAGGGCCATATCGAGCTCACTCTTGAATATATCCAATGAACTGACATCAACAACTCTCTGCGGCAGGGAATTCCATAGGTTAACAACTCAGTGAATAAGTTTCTCCTCATCTCAGTCCTAAATGGCCTACCCCTTATCCTAAGACTATGCCCCCTGGTTCTGGACTTCCCCAACATCGGGAAGATTCTTCCCGCATCTAACCTGTCCAGTCCTGTCAGAATCTTATACATTTCTATGAGATCCCCTCTCATTCTTCTAAACGACAGTGAATAAAGGCCCAGTTGATCCAGTCTCTCCTCATGACAGTCCAGCCATCCCTGGAATCAGTCTGGTGAACCTTCGCTGCACTCCCTCAATAGCAAGAATGTCCTTCCTCAGATTCGGAGACCAAAAATGAACACAATATTCCAGGTGAGGCCTCACTAAGGCCCTGTACAACAGCAGTAAGACCTCCCTGCTCCTGTATTCAAATCCCCTAGCTATGAAGGCCAACATACCATTTGCCTTCTTCACCGCCTGCTGTATCTGCATGCCCACTTTCAGTGACTGATGAACCATGACACCCAGGTCTCGTTGCACCTCCCCTTTTCCTAATCTGCCGCCATTCAGGTAATATTCTGCCTTCTTGTTTTTGCCCCCAAAGTGGATAACCTCATATTTATCCACATTATACTGCATCTGCCATGTATTTGGCCACTCACCTAACCTGTCCAAGTCACCCTGCAGCCTCTTAGCGTCCTCCTCACAGCTCACACCGCCACCCAGTTTAGTGTCATCAGCAAACTTGGAGATATTATACTCAATTCCATCATCTAAATCATTAATATATATTGTAAAGAGCTGGGGTCCCAGCACCGAGCCCTGCAGCACTCCACTAGTCACTGCCTGCCATTCTGAAAAGGACCCGTTTATCCCGACTCTCTGCTTCCTATCTGCCAACCAGTTCTCTATCCACGTCAGTACATTATCCCCAAAACCATGTGCTTTGATTTTGCACAACAATCTCTTGTGCGGGACCTTGTCAAAAGCCTTTTGAAAATCCAAATGCACCACATCCACTGGTTCTCCCTTGTCCACTCTACTAGTTACATCCTCAAAAAATTCCAGAAGATTTGTCAAGCATGATTTCCCTTTCACAAATCCATGCTGACTTGGACCGATCCTATCACTGCTTTCCAAAAGCGCTGCTATTTCATCCTTAATGATTGATTCCAACATTTTCCCCACGACTGATGTCAGGCTAACCGGTCTATAATTACCCCTTTTCTCTCTCCCTCCTTTTTTAAAAAGTGGTGTTACATTAGCAACCTTCCAGTCCATAGGAACTGATCCTGGGTCGAGACTGCTGGAAAATTATCACCAATGTATCCACTATTTCTAGGGCCATTTCCTTAAGTATTCTGGGATGCAAACTATCAGGTCCTGGGGATTTATCGGCCTTCAATCCCGTCAATTTCCCCAACACAATTTCCCGCCTAATAAGGATATCCTTCAGTTCCTCCTTCTCACTAGACCCTCGGTCCTCTAGTACATCCGGAAGGTTATTTGTGTCTTCCTTTGTGAAGACAGAACCAAAGTACTTGTTCAATTGGTCTGCCATTTCTTTGTTCCCCGTTATAAATTCATCCGAATCTGACTGCAAGGGACCTAAGTTTGTCTTCACTAATCTTTTTCTCTTCACATATCTATGGAAGCTTTTGCAGTCAGTTTTTACGTTTCCGGCAAGCTTCCTCTCGTACTCTATTTTCTCCTTCTTAATTAAACCCTTTGACCTCCTCTGCTGAATTCTAAATTTCTCCCAGTCCTCCGGTTCGCTGCTTTTTCTGGCTAATTTGTATGCCTCTTCCTTGGATTTAACACTATCCTTAATTTCCCTTTTTAGCCACGGTTGAGCCACCTTCCCAGTATTATTTTTACTCCAGACAGGGATGTACAATTGTTAAAGTTCATCCATGTGATCTTTAAAAGTTTGCCTTTGCCTATCCACCGTCAACCCTTTAAGTATCATTTGCCAGTCTATTCTAGCCAATTCGCGCCTCATACCGTCAAAGTTACCTTTCCTTAAGTTCAGGACCCTAGTTTCTGAATTAACTGTGTCACTTTCCATCTTAATAAAGAATTCTACCACATTATGGTCACTCTTCCGCAAGGGGCCTCACACAACAAGATTGCTAATTAATCCTCTGTCATTTCACAACACCCAGTCTCGGATGACCTGCTCTCTAGTTGGTTCCTCGACATATTGGTCCAGAAAACCATCCCTAATACACTCCAGGAAATCTTCCTCCACCGCATTGTTACCAGTTAAGTTAGCCCAATCAATATGTAGATTAAAGTCGCCCATGATTACTGCTGTAACTTTACTGCACACATCCCTTATTTCTTGCTTGATGCTGTCCCCAACCTCACTACTACTATTTGGTGGCCTGTACACAACGCCCACTAGCGTTTTTTGCCCTTTGGTATTCCGTAGCTCCACCCATACCGATTCCACATCATCCAAGCTAATGTCGTTCCTTACAATTACATTAATTTCCTCTTTAATCAGCAACGCCACCCCGCCTCCTTTTCCTTTCTGTCTATCCTTCCTAAATGCTGAATACCCTTGGATGTTGAGTTTCCAGCCTTGGTCACCCTGGAGCCATGTTTCCGTGATGTCAATCACATCGTATCCGTTAACTACTATCTGTACATTTAATTCGTCCACCTTATTCCGAATACTCCTCGTATTGAGGCACAGAGCCTTCAGGCTTGTCTTTTTAACACACTTTGACCCTTTAGAATTTTGCTGTAAAGTGGCCCTTTTTGTTTTTTGCCTTGGGTTTCTCTGCCCTCCACTTTTACTATTCTCCTTTCTATCTTTTGCTTCGGTCTCTATTTGATTTCCCTCTGTCTCCCTGCATAGGTTCCCATCCCCCTGCCATATTAGTTTAACTCCTCCCAAACAGCACTTGCAAACACTCCCCCTAGGACATTGGTTCCGGTCCTGCCCAGGTGCAGACCGTCCGGATTGAACTGGTCCCACCTCCCTCGGAACCGGTTCCAATGTCCCAGGAATTTGAATCCCTCCCTTCTAACACCACTCCTCAAGCCACATATTTATCTGAGCTATCCTGCGATTCCTACTCTGATTAGCACATGGCACTGGTAGCAATCCTGAGTTTACTACTTATGAGGTCCTACTTTTTAATTTAACTCCTAGCTCCCTAAATTCGTCTCGTAGGACCTCATCCCGTTTTTTTAACCTATATCATTGGTACCTATATGTACCACGGTAACTGGCTGTTCACCCTCTCTTTTTCGAATGTTCTGCACCCGCTCCGAGACATCCTTGACCCTTGCACCAGGGAGGCAACATTCCATCCTGGAGTCTCAGTTGCGGCCGCAGAAACGCCTATCTATTCCCCTTACAATTGAATCCCCCCCCCATCACAATCGCTCTCCCACTCTTTATCCTGCCCTCCTGTGCAGCAGAGCCACCCACGGTGCCATGAACATGGCTGCTGCCGCTCCCCCCTGATGAGTCATTCCCCTCAACAGTACCCAAAGCGGTGTATCTGTTTTGCAGTGGGATGACCACAGGGGACCCCTGCCCTCCCTTCCTTGCACTGCTCTTCCTGTTGGTCTTCCATTCCCTATCTGGCTTTGTACCCTTTTCCTGCATTAAGACCAACTCGCTAAACGTGCTATTCACGTCATTCTCAGCATCGTGATATACAAATGTCAGCGAAAGCTACAAGAGGTAAATAGGAAGAACATAACTCGCAAATCCTGAACAATGCAACATGGCAAAGCAGAGCACAGGATTGGATGCTATTCAATAACAAACACGCACAAGCTCTCAGAACGACAGAGGTTAGCTATCTTTCATCTACCATGGTTAACCAACAATTCTGAGATAAACAAAGATACATTTGGTTTTTTTTTAAAAAAGAAAAAGACAAACAACAAATTAATAATTGTTCATTATTTTTAGGGCAAGTTACCCTCAAAATTCTCCCCAGGTCAGCGATTTTCGTTCAAAAATTCAGAGCAAACAAAGCAGTCCCCAGAGCGGCCAGATCAAAATCTCGGCCGAGTTGCAAAATCAAGCCTGCAGCACACAATAGTGACACCAGCTTATTATCAAATTTGCTCAACGTTAATAACAAAGTACTTTCGTTTAGTTCGGTCACCTCCGCCAATCTTACCTGTAGTCCCCTCCGCCTCAAAATACTTGAATCATCCATGATGTCCGTCCAAATTAAATTTTGCAGTTCACCCCAACTTGCAAACACTTGTGTGAATTGTATTAACAACACTTAGTCAGTTGTCTCTTACATCAGCAGCAGGTTATCAGGCAGGTACATTGTCCTATTAGTCGCCTTTCAAAGCAGGCAGAGCTACTGAACTTCATTTCTCATTTCCATAAGGACACATATTCTTTTGAAGTGCATGCAACATAAATCTGTCTTTCTGCTTGAAGGCAGCCTGAGCTTCTCAGAGACTGACAGTGTTTCTGTCACCTATGAAGGGATTGTTTCCTTTTGAGTGGCTGAGACACGCGTGTTCAGACGATGCAGGAATTCATTCACTTATTCATCACTAACGTAGCTGCCGGAGCCATCTCAATTTTGCAGCTCCTCTGAGCTGGCAGTGTTAATATGAATTGCAGACTCGGCAGATAGCCAACAGCTCTTCTCGTGTGAGAGTTATGGCCACAATCAGAGCCCACTTCAGAATCACTTCAGCATGAGGTCAAACATCTCGCCTCACATGCTTATCTGTCTTTTGAATTTACATCCCCAAGCACAACAAAAAAAAATCTCTCCTCTCCCGATTCAAAGTCAAGCCATAAGGTGACTGTCCAAATTATATTACTGGGATATTTATGAGCCAATCTCACTGAAGTCCCTGGGAAGCAGCACCATGATTCATAGGAGTAACATGCAGCACAAATCCAAAGTGAACAAAGTGTTCAATTCACAAATCCTGTTCCGTTACGGCAGGCATTTGTCCGTTTGTTATGTGGCAAATCCAGAGCTCAGTAGCACTTCCTCTCCATCTGCTGTTAAAAGCAACTGAATGCAAGCAGCCAGCCAGCCAGGCAGCCAACCACAGACAGGAGACAAGCACATTTGCATAAATTATACAGTTCGGCATCACACGCTGCTGAGAAAACCTCCCTCTCCCTTTGGTTCAAAATCTCATTCATTCTACATTTCTTTTGTCACAAGTAAAGTGTAATTTGCAGTTATAACAACAACTTGTTAAATATTTTACCCCGAGCTATCATTTCAGCATATCGGAGTAAACCAATTCCATATTGTAAATGAAGCCCATGAGAAACCCTTTCAAAATAAGTGCAGTTTTCTTTCACTTATCTATAATTACTATGTCCAAGAAAAACAGTCAGAAAGGCCAAGTCAATTCCACTTAACTCAATACATTTCTTGATTAGCACAATTTTCTATATTTATAGCACAAATTGTACTGTGCTAAGTTACATTACTTCAATGATTGAAACAGGAAGGACTGTCCAGGAAGCGTATTTTTTTGTTCAAAGTACTTGCACGTTTTATAGGGGAATAAAATAATTTCTTTTGATGTTTTGGTGACACAGCGCGCCCTGGATCAGCTCCACATTTATCAGTATTGGCACAACTTGCAAACAACCAGACCACCTCCCCACCCTGAGAAATCACACCACAGACCTGGAGGGCAGGATTTTCATCAAGCTGCCTGGACGTAAAGTTGGTGCTGCAGATTGACTGCCCATGATAGAAACTGCCCAATTTTTATTTCCAGTGATAAACTTAGTGATTATATCTATTGGTATAAGCCCGGGAAGCAAGTTAAAAATCTATCCCAGAATCTGCAACCCCAGCCTGTAGCGTGGTTACCCAGAATCATTTGGTGCCAGGGCAGTATGAGAGGCAAGTTTTAAGGCACCTCTTTGCTTGTTATTTCCTGTGGGGTCACTCCAGTGGTAAAATGACTGGAGTGTCCCAACAGTGAGGCAGACATGACTCAAAGCTGGTTCATAAGGTTGATTCCGGAGATGAGGGGGTTGTCTTACGAGGAAAGGTTGAGTAGGTTGGGCCTCTACTCATTGGAATTCAGAAGAATGAACGGTGATCTTATCGAAACATATAAGATTATGAGGGGGCTTGACAAGGAGGATGCAGATTTTCCACTGATAGGGGAGACGAGAACTAGAGGGCATAATCTTAGAATAAGGGGCCCCCCATTTAAAACTGAGATGAGGAGAAATTTCTTCAGAGAGTTGTGGATCTGTGGAACTCACTGCCTCAGAGAGCTGTGGAAGCTGGGACATTGAATAAATTTAAGACAGAAATAGACTGTTTCCGAAATGATATGAGAATAAGTGGTTATGGGGAGCAGGCAGGGAGATGGACCCGAGTCCATGATCGGATCAGCCATGATCCGATTGAATGGCGGAGCAGGCTCGAGGGGCCGTATGGCTTCCTACTGCTCCAATTTCTTACGTTCTTATGTTCTTATGTAAAGGTCTCCATTCCCCAAAAAAACCTTTGAGCAATAAGCAGTGTACCGCTGTTATCAAAAAAAGCTATATTATTTTCTTTTCCAAAATGGGGAGTACTTTAAATAAAATGTATTCCTCAAACACCTTCCTTCCTCTTTAAGACGTCTGTGAAAACTTGGAAAACAAAATGATCAGTATAAAACCAAACAAACTTTGGAACAAATACCCATTATAACCAAAAAGAGCACAGCAATCAGCAATCGGCAGATTAAGAAAAGGGGAGGTGCAACGAGACCTGAGTGTCATGGTTCATCAGTCATCGAAAGTTGGCATTCAGGTATAGCAGGCAATGAAGGCGGCAAATGGTATGTTGGCCTTCATAGCTAGGGGATTTGAGTATAGAAGCAGGGAGGTCTTACTGCAGTTGTACAGGACCTTGGTGA
Source organism: Pristiophorus japonicus (assembly GCF_044704955.1). NCBI lineage: Eukaryota > Metazoa > Chordata > Chondrichthyes > Pristiophoridae > Pristiophorus > Pristiophorus japonicus. The sequence goes on along the minus strand of NC_091984.1, from coordinate 57,408,082 downwards.
GGCTTCATCTGGAATATTGTGTTCAGTTTTGGTCTCCTAATCTGAGGAAGGACGTTCTTGCTATTGAGGGAGTGCAGCGAAGGTTCACCAGACTGATTCCCGGGATGGCAGGACTGACATATGAGGAGAGACTGGATCGACTGGGCCTGTATTCACTGAAGTTTAGAAGGATGAGAGGGAATCTCATAGAAACATATAAAATTCTGATGGGACTGGATAGGTTAGATGCAGGAAGAATGTTCCCGATGTTGGGGAAGTCCAGGACCAGGGGACACAGTCTTAGGATAAGGGGTAGACTATTTAGGACTGAGATGAGTAGAAACTTCTTCACTCAGAGAGTTGTTAACCTGTGGAATTCCCGACCGCAGAGAGCTGTTAATGCCAGTTCATTGGATATATTTAAGAGGGAGTTAGATATGGCCCTTACGGCTAAGGGGATCAAGGGGTATGGAGAGAAAGCAGGAAAGGGGTACTGAGGGAATGATCAGCCATGATCTTATTGAATGGTGATGCAGGCTCGAAGGGCTGAATGGCCTACTCCTGCACCTATTTTCCATGTTTCTATGTAATAAGCACACAAATTGTTTCATGAGATTTTTTAAGATGGTATGAAATTACATTAATTCCTTTTGTAACTATCAAATTATTCATTTCAGAACTTTGTGCAGTCTAGAAGCCTATTTGGAGTACTGGCAACAGAAAAAAATAGCTGTTGAAACAAATATGACATTTTGAGAGGTGTGGACGGGGCATGGAGAGGAAAGTACGCATAATATACAAATACTATTTCTACAAAAAATTAATGAGTTAATGCACAATAATATGTACTGAATTTAAAATTGTTCTGTCCCAAAGAACAGAGATGTGCCAGCAATTGATGTAGTGGTTCCGTTTGAGCTTACCTAGTTAAACACACTAAGAATCAAGGCAAGAACCCAAGCAGAAAAATGGCCTCCGAAGAGCCATTTCCGATCCGTAATAGGCATGTACCCATCTGACATCATTTCTTGGAGCACATCCAACATACACATCTGTTTCTCCACTGCACAGTTCTATTATATGACTGACAACACTCTTTGTTAACCCTCGCCAGGAGGTTGAACCGTTTCATTAACTGTGCCCTTGGAGGTTGTTTTACATGTTTCGTTTTCCTACTCACTTCCTCAGAATCTGATCAGATGATACAAATTGTTTGGTGTTTGATTCCACCTGAATGGATTAAATGTTGAGGCAAGTATTAATTGTTAAAAACAATCAATAGTAATAACTTTCCAGCTAAGAATACATATTGGAGGGTTCTTCCCCCACCCTGAACAAGCAAACATTGTACATCCAACAGAGAAAACAACCTGCCCCCATTTTTTGACCAATGGTGCTCTGTATCTCAGCCAAAGGATATCTTAATCTAAAATTTAGCATTTCCCCCTCCCCCTCTCCACTGCAGAAACATTTAGCCTCCATAAGGTAACTCCACTGGATAGCTTTAGGCTAATTTTGAAACTCTCAGTCTGATCAGCAGTGGGCCATCATATCATTCCACCCAGTTGAAGGTAATTCTACATGTACAAGAGAAATAAAATGTTAACACTTCAATTACACACTTTGCCAAAAACTGTGAGGGCTCAAAAGAAACGCCGCAAGGAAAATTTGGAACAAAATGGAAAACAGTGTAATGGGAATCATCTTATCTTCTGGCTGAAACAGTAAGTGAACAGATGTGATAACTGCCAACTTCGCTGCTTTTCATGTTTATACTTCTGCCTGGTGCACAGAACTCAGCCATACGGTATAATATGGATAATATTAAGAACCAACAATGAAATCCGATTGGACACCCATTTATCTACTGTCTTCTTTTGCTGAAATGCTGGTCCGCACGAATCAACTGGACTTCACGCAGTGAAGGTCTGTGCAATAAGAATTTCTTGTTGCAAGCAAGAAACTCCAAACAGCAGTAGCTTTATGGTGTGATTGATCTCGCCGCCTTCTGCATTTTCAAAGCTGAAGTAACACCAGATTTGCAATCACAGAACGTGCTGCAGAATATTGAGCACTGCTTCGCATGAAGAAAATTAAAGAAGTAGAAATCTAAACTCCCAATTGATCATGGGTACATTACGCGGTTTACAGAGTTCTAAAACAATCGTTATATTCTCAAAGATGGGAGTTTTATATCGACTATTCAGAGATAAAAAAAACAATCTATTTAATTTTAAAGGTTGCAGTGCATGTTCTAAACAGAACCTGTTGCGTATATGAAAAAGAGTGACCCCAAAGACATGAGAGTCACACTGCTGGCTATAACACCTCAGTAAGACCCCAACACTGCTCAAGCAACAAAAATGCCATAAGACAGCTTAAAAACAACAAGGATACTGGTGCGGATGGAATCCCTGCTGAGGCACTGAAGTATGGTGGAGAGGCACTGTTGGTGCGAATACATGATCTCATCTCCCTCATCTGGAGGGAGGAGAGCATGCCGGGAGATCTCAGAGGTGCAGTGATCGTGACCATCTTTAAAAAGGGGGACAAGTCCGACTGCAGCAACTACAGAGGAATCTCTCTGTTATCAGCCACTGGGAAATTCATCGCTGGAGACCTCCTCAACCACCTTCTCCCTTTGGCCGAGGAGTTCCTCCCTGAGTCGCAGTGCAGATTTCATCCCCTACGAGGCACAACGGACATGATTTTTGCAGCGTGACAGTTGCAAGAAAAATGCAGGGAACAGTGCTAGCCCTTATACATGGCCTTCTTCGACCTTATAAAGACCTTCGACACTATCAACCGCGAAGGTCTATGAAGCGTCCTCCTCCATTTCGGATGCTCCCAAAAGTTCATCACCATCCTCCGTCTGCTCCACAATTACATGCAGGCCGTGATCCTTACCAACGGATCCATCGCAGACCCAATCAAAGTCCGGGCCGGGGTCAAGCAGGGCTGTGTCATCGCTCCAATCCTCTTATCAACCTTCCTCGTTGCCATGCTCCACCTCACAGTCGACAAGCTCCCCGCTGGAGTGGAACTAAACTACAGAACCAGGGGGAATCTGTTTAACCTTCGCCGTCTCCAGGCCAGGTCCAAGATCACCCCAACCTCTGTCGCGAGCTACAGTACGCGGACGACGCCTGCGTCTGCGCACGTAGAGGCCGAACCTCAGGACATAGTCGACGTATTTACTGAGGCGTACGAAAGTATGGGCCTTAAGCTAAACATCAGTAAGAAAAAGCCTGTCCTTACCGCACAGCACTGCCCCCGTCATCAAGATCCACGGCGCGGCCCTGGAAAACGTGGACCACCTCCCTTATCTCGGGAGCCTCCTATCAACAAGAGCAGGCATTGACGACAAGATCCAACACCGCCTCCAGTGCGCCAGTGAAGCCTTCGGCCAACTGAGCAAAAGAGTGTTTGAAGACCAGGCCTTCAAAACTGCCACCAAGCTCATGGTCGACAGGGCTGTAGTAATACTCGCCCCGCTGTATGGCTCAGAATGGAACATGTAAAGCAGACCCCTCAAGTCGCTGGAGAAATACCAACACCGATGTCTACGCAAGGTCCGACAAATCCCCTGGGAGGACAGGCGCACCAACGTTAGTGTCCTCGTCCAGGCCAACATCCCCAGCATTGAAGCACTGACCACACTTGATCAGTTCCGTTGGGCAGGCCATATAGTTTGCATGCCAGACACGAGACTCCCAAAACAAGCGCTCTACTCGGAACTCCTTCACGGCAAATGAGCCAAAGGTGGGCAGCGGAAACGTTACAAGGGGACACCCTCAAAGCCTCCCTGATAAAGTGCAACACCCCCAGTGACACCTTGGTGGCCCTGGCCGAAGACCGCCCGAAGTGGAGGAAGTGCATCCGGAAGGGCACGGAGCACCTCGAGTCTTGTCGTCAGGAGCATGCAGAAATCAAGCTCAGGCAGCGGAAAGAGCGTGCGGCAAACCAGACCCACCCACTCCTTCCCTCAACGACTATCTGTCCCACCCGTGACAGAAACTGTGGTTCTCATATTGAACTGGACAGCCACAAAAGAACTCATGTTAAGAGTGGAAGCAAGTCTTCCTCGATTCCGAGGGACTGCCCATGATGATGATATAACAATGGCGGAGAAGGGCTTCCGTCCTCATATGCCCCTGTCCATCCCAAATTTGGAGTCATTAATGTATTTTCAAGACCAGTCTCCTTAGACTGGCTGAAAAAAAATCATGAGCAACTGTGATATTGGGAGGATGGCAGAAAAGACAGTGATTCTGCATCCTGCTCCTATCATGTGATGAGCAGCAGAGAAACCAGAACAGAATGAGTGGATAACAAAATTATACAAATGGTTACAAAAAAACGATTGGCCCAGCCTTCTCCACCGTTCTTGGTATCAACTCTACTTCCCTGCCCGCTCCCCATAAATCTGGACTCCATTATCGTTCAAAAATTTGTCGATCGCCACCTTAAATATATTGAATGACCCAGCCTCCACAGCTCTCTGGGGTAGAGAATTCAGAAGATTCATGACCCTCAGAGAAAATTCCTCATTGCCGTTTTAAACAGGCGACCCCTTATTTTGAAACTGTGCCCCCAGTTCTAGATTCCCCCACAAGGGGAAACATTCTCTCTGCGCCTACCTTGTCAAGCCCCCTCAGAATCTTATACGTTTCAAAAAGATCACCTCTCATTCTTCTGCACTCCAATGAGTAGAGCATCAAACTGCTCAACCTCTCATAAGCCAACCCCTTCATCTCAGGAATCAACGTCGTGAACCGACTCTGAATTGCCTCCAAAGCAAGTATATCCTTCCTCAAATAAGGGGTCCAAAATTGTACACAGTACTCCAGGTGTGGTCTCACCAACGCCCTGTACAGTTGCAGCAGGACTCGATCCCCCTTGCAATAAAGGAGAACATTCCATTTGCCTTCCTAATTACTTGCTGTACCTACATGCTAACGTTTTTGTGTTTCATGTACAAGAATCCCCAGATCCCGCTGCACCGCAACATGTTGTAATCTCTCTCATTTAAATAATAATTTGCTTTTTTATTTTTCCTACCAAAGTGAATAACTTCACATTTTCCCACATTATACTTCATCTGCCAAATTTTTGCCCACTCACTTCGCCTATCTATATCCCTTTGCAGATTCTTTGCGTCCTCCTCACAACTTGCTTTCCCACCGATCTTTGTATCATCAGCAAATTTGGCTACACTACACTCGGTCCCTTTATCCAAGTCATGAATATAGATTGTAAATAGTTGAGGCTGCAGCACTGATCCTTGTGGCATTCCATCAGTTACAATTTGCCAACCCAAAAGTGACCCACTTATCTCAACTCTCTTTTTCTGTTAGTTAGCCAATCCTCTATCCATGCTAATATATTATCCCTAACCCTGTGAGCTCTTATCTTGTGCAATAACCTTTTATGTGGCACCTTATCGAATGCTTTCTGGAAATCCAAATACACAACATCTACTGGTTCCTCTTTAGCAATGTGTCAAACATCATTTCCCTTTCAGAAAACCATGTTGACTCTGCTTGACTGTGTTATGATTTTCTAAATATCCTGCTACTACTTTCTTAATTATGGACTCCAGCATTTTCCCAATGATAAATGTTAGGCTAACTGGTCTATAGTTTCCTGCTTTCTGTCTCCCTCCTTTTTTAAATAGGGATGTTACATTTGCGGTTTACCAATCCGCTGGGATCTCTCCAAAATCCAGAGAATTTTGGTAGATTACAATCAATGCATCCACTATCTCTGCAGCCAGTTCTTTTAGGAGCCGAGGATGCAGGCCATCAAGTCCTGGGGACTTGTCTACCTTTAATCCCATTAGTTTGACGAGTACTTTTTCGAGTGATAGTTTTAAGTTCCCCCCTCCCAATAGCCCCTTGATTATCAATTATTGGAATGCTTTTAATGCCTTCAACCGTGAAGACCGATACAAAATATGTGTTCAAAGTCTCTGCCATTTCCCCGTTTCCCATTCTCAATTCCCCAGTCGTATCCTCTGAGGGACCAACGTTTACTTTAGCTACTCTCTTCCTTTTTATATACCTGCAGAAGCTCTTGCTGTCTGTTTTTATATTTCTTGCTAGTTTACTCTCATTAAAAAAAGAGAAAAGATAGTTTAAATCGTCGTTTGCTGATTTCTAAAAATTTCCCAATCCTCTGGCCTGCCACTATTCTTCGCAACATTCTATGCCTTTGTTTTCAATTTGATACCATCCTTTACTCCTTAGTTAGCCATGGGTGGTTCATCTTTTTCTTAGAGTCTTTCTTTCTCACTGGAATATATCTGCTGAGAGTGATGAAATATCTCGTTAAACGCATGTCACTGCTTATCTACCATCTTACCCTTTAATCTCGTTTCCCAGACAATGTTAGCCAACTCTGCCTTCATACCTTGTAATTGCTTTTATTTAAGTTCAGGATATCAGTTTGAGACCTTGCTTTCTCACCCTCAAACTGAATTGCAATTCTACCATGCTATGATCACTCTTCCCAAGAGGATCCTTTACTATGAGATCATTAATTAATCCAGTCTCATTACCAGATCTAAAATAGTCTGCTCCCTGGTTGATTCCACAATGGTATTGTTCTAAGAAACCATCCCAAATACACTCTATGAACTGTTTCTCAAGGTTACCTTTGCAATTTGATTTGTCCAATCAATATGAAAATTAAAATCACCCATGATTATTGCCATACTTTTCTTACAACCCTCCATAATTTCTTGATTTATACTCTGTCCTACAGTTAAACTGCTGTTAAGGAGCCGATAGACTACTCCCACCAGTGAGTTCTTTCCCTTATTATTTCTTATCTCCACCCAAACTGATTCTACATCTTGATTTTCTGAGCCAATATCATTTCTCACGACTGCACTGATCTCATCCTTTATTAACAGAAATATACACCAGCTCCTTTTCCTTTCAACCTATCCTTCCAAAATGGCAAATACCCCTGAATATTCAGTTCACAGCCTTGATCACCTTGCGTCTCTGTAATGGCTGTCAGATCATGCCCATTTATTTCTCTTTGTCCCGTCAACTCATCTATCTGGTTACAAATGCTGCATGCATTCAGATAAAGAGCTTTTAATTTTGTCGATTTATCATTTTTCCCTACTCTGACCCCACTTTCTAATGTACTCCTATGTTTATACACTCTGTCCCTTCCTGTCACACCCTGGTTATCATTACCTTTCTCGCTACCCTGCGTAAGTGTTCGTTGTCATTACCCCTTTGAAACTGACCACAACTTCAGGATTTAGCGCATGCGCATTCCCACGTGGAAATCCTGAAGTTGTGGTCAGTCATTCACTGCTCCGACATTGGCTGCGTTGTGCACCCAGCCCGCCTCACCCCACCCCAAAAGCCGGCAATCAGCGTAATCCGTCAAATCAGGGAAATTGACGAAAACTTTTGTCTCTTCCACGTTAATACTGCTGTTAAATACCCCATTGGATTAGGTGTAACTGGGATTTTAACAGCGTATTGACTGATAAACAAATGTTATGGTCCTGAAAAATCCATTTCAAGTTTGAGCAGTGTCAAATTTATCCATTTTAATAAAAATTAAAATGTTAAGAAACTTATAAAAGTTTGTTCATTTTTATTTCAGGTTTGCCTTTTCTCCATGTGAGCGCCCCAATCTTTGTTTTGCTCTCTCTAATAGTTTTTAAAAGTTAGAATAAAAGGAGCTGACTCACTTCACAGTTCACTATTAGAATTCTGCATTTTGATTGGCTGCTTCGACAGCTTGTTGATGTCGCAGTAGCTCAAGTTGGGGATTCCCCATTAACTTGCGTTGGTTTTAATTAGACGTCGGAAAAGCCAAACTTCTCACCACAAAGATCGCAAGATCATTGCCTTTGCTTCGCTGCTGACCACAAATTACAGCCCAATAATGCACACAATCATGATTCCTCTGGGCGGTGAGTACTCTACTCATGGTCAAATCAACTGATGTTTATGGGGAAGAAAAGAATCTGTTCGCAAATATAGCTAATAGAAAGTTGATCAAAAATTATCAACTGTATTTGTAGGCATCTGCAGGCCGCACTGCCCTACTTCGAAACTGACAACGGATGGAGGTGGTGACCTGGTATTAAAGTCGGGAAATTATAAAAAATTGTTCATCAAAATTTACTGAAATCCAGGAGAGCGAGAGAGACAGGAGAGAGAGCGAGAGAATGGGAGAGGGGGG